>NC_090265.1:981216076-981524326 GCF_040414725.1 Anabrus simplex
TTTCCGGTGTCTCAAAACAAGGAAGAGAAAAAGTGACCGAGCTCAATAGCTGCAGTCGCTTAAGTGCGGCCTGTATCCAGTAATCGGGAGATAGTGGATTCGAGCCCCACTGTCGGTAGCCTTGAAGATGGTTTTCCGTGGTTTCCCATTTTCACACCAGGAAAATGCCGGGGCTCTACCTTAATTAAGGCCATGGCCGCTTCCTTCCACTTTTTAGACCCTTCCTACCCCATCGTCGCCATAAGACATATCTGTGTCGGTGCGACGTTAAACAAAATAGAAAAAAAAATGGTGTCAAATTTCCCTTTTCAAAACCAAATGATCATAAATATTCCATACCTTAAATGAAACTCCAATTGAAAACGATTAATTTGTTTGCATCTAATGACTCGACTTCAAGAGACATCTCTATGGAATTTGGAGTCGACAAGTGTAGGATTCAGTGCATTATAAAAAAATGAAATGGCGTATGGTTTTAGTGCCGGGAGTGTCTTAGGACAAGTTCGGCTCGCCAGTTGCAGGTCTTTTGATTTGACACCCGTAGGCGACCTGCGCGTCATGATGAGGATGAAATGATGATGAAGACGACACGTACACCCAGCCCCCGTGCCACCGAAACTAACCAGTGATGGTTAAAATTCCAGACCCTGCCGGGAATCGAACCCGGGACCCCTGTGACCAATGTCCAGCACGCTAACCATTTAGCCATGGAGCCGGACATTCAGTGCATTGAAAGTGCGAAAATGACTCAGGGCCTATGGAACTGTTATGAATTAAATAATTTCTCTAGAATATGATAAGATGAGGCATCTTTGATAGAAGAGCCATTTATATGTGTCTCAGTACCGAGCGAGTGGCTGTGAGGTTTGGCTCACGTAGTTGTCAGCTTGCATTCTGGAGATAGTGGGTTCGAACCCACTCTGAATAGGGTTTTCCGTAGTTCCCCATTTTCACAACAGGCAAATGCTGAGGCTTTTCCTTAATTAAGGCCACGGCCGCTTTCTTTCAATTCCTACCCCATCGTTGCCATAAGACTTATCTGTGTTGGTCCGATATAAATAACATTGCAGAGAAAAATTGTGTCACAGCTGTGGCCATCCTTCCAAACTTCACATCATAGCCTGCACGGTTATTAGGTAACATTGCGTCACACATTTTGCATCGCTAATTTCGCGACGAGGAATTTCCGCCACAAGGCATATTTATGTCAAAATAAGAAAGAGAGCATTATGAGAAAATGAAGAAGTCCATAGGCCTTGCAAACATTATACCAGTTACACAGGGAAACTTCTTGCGCGCAACTAGTTGACGAAAGTGTTCAGAAGCACCACAGACAACAAAAGTTGCAGGGCAGGTAACTGGTTGCAGACACTTGCGATGTCGCGAAATTGCACCCTCATCCTTTTGTTGCCCGCATTTCAGCTGAAACATTGTTTTAAATCTAACCTATTACACTGTGCAACCAGCTGCAATGCGTGGTCAATCTAGATAGTTTGTCTCATCGAAACGTGACCGCAATAGGTCGTGAAAACGAACTGTGTGCATGTGTGTGTTTCAGCATTGAGATGGACGTTGACAACAAACAGAAGAAGGAAGATGAAAACGATGTTAAAAGGAACAAAATGTATGAGACGATAAAGACTAACGAAATTAATTGATGCGACAGTAAATATGGAACACGAGATAGAGAAATATCTTGTATTGTTGAACAGTAGAACGGAGGAATAGTTCAAAATTAAACGCACGGTGCATTTTAATGGAACGATTTCGGCAACTAGTTGCGCTGACACGAGTGTCGTCAACGTGCTGATAACTAGTTGAACACAACGTGTTTCCTTGTGTAACAGTGCCATATGAAAGAATTGACCACTAAAGGTCGGATAGGAGACACGAGGGAGAACAGCTACTGAAATGAATGCTAGCTTCACCTGCAGTCCTTATCGGTTCTGAACCCAGATCATCAAGAGCTTTAGATTTCACGTGACTTAGTGCCATCTTCACTCTACCATTGGAGCATATTTCTAAATTAGTATCGGAATGGCTCTGACGCTGGACTAGAATTGCACGTGTATAAATGTCAAACATTGTCCGACATCCCATGTGGTTTTTTTTATTTCTTTTGTTTTATTACACATGCCATCTGAAAATTTAGTGGCGGAAATACTCTAATGGAGTAATACTGTGTTCTGCCGCATCAGACAGCTGGAGCAGTGACAATGAACATGAGTGAAGTATGGAAATGCGACAGAAATGCACATATAGACTCTGTTACGTGACAAAAACTATCGCTTACATAAAGTGTGCTTGCCCTCTCAATATTGAACGTAAAATATTAGTAATAGGATCCAGTTTCCCGTTGTCCAGCATCTACAAAATTATTACGATATCTTTGGCATTCCACTTATGACTGATATTTCTATAAATTAAATAAATAAATAAATACATCATTATCTGTGCACATGTTTCTTCGATTCCCTAATGCTAGATCGACAACGGCTCCGCAAATTTTGTAGTCCGAACTGACAACTCAATGGTGCAAACAAATATTGCAGTAAAATATAATAATAATGTTATTGGTTTTACGCCCCGCTAACCACTTATACGATTTTCAGATGACTGGGCGAGTTGGCCGTGCGGTTAGAGGCGCGCGGCTGTGAGCTTGCATCCGCGAGATAGTGGGCTCGAATCCCACTGTCGGCAGCCGTGAAGATGGTTTTCCGTGGTTTCCCATTTTCACACCAGGCAAATGTTCGGGCTGTACCTTACTTAAGGCCACGGCCACTTCCAACTCCTAGGCCTCTCCTATCCCATCGTCGCCATAAGACCTATCTGTGTCGGTGCGACGTAAAGCCACTAGCAAAAAGATTTTCAGATGCCGAGGTACCAGAATTTTGCTCCTCAGAAGTTCCTTTACGTGGCGGTAAATATACCGACACAGGGCTGTTTGATCAGCTTCAAATACCAGCGGATTGAGCCGGGATCGAACGCGCCAGCTTGAGAACAAAGGCCAATACTCAACCGTCTGAGCTACGCTACTCGGTCATGAAAAGACAGTGCAGAATATTGTCCATGGTCTTAGATAGATTACCGCTAGTGGATGTGCATGTAGAGTTCCCATTAACATCCTTTCTCCACATTTTAGCAGGCCTGTGTTTTAACGATTATTTCTAGAATTCCATCGGTCCGGTTTTAATGAAGAAGTACGTGAATAGAACGGAAATTTCGAAAAAAAAAAAGCTCTTAATTTGAAAAGCGCACCTTCCTGAACAAGAATATGTATGATTTATATGCATTTTTATTTGATTTCACAAAGAAATTAAGAATAATGTGAAGCCTTGTTTTTGCCACGCCACACTTTTCAAACTCCACTATTGACATAGTCAATCAATCATAATTTATTTTCTAATTGCACGAGGATCTTGTGAGATGGCTCATTTCAGAAGTCGGTTCTTCCCGCGTGTCGTGAACAGAAGACTGCACACGGACGCAGTGAAAGAAACGTGTTTGTTTTTGTTATTACATGAGGTAAACATACATACATATTTGGGTAAGCAGAAATCCTTACAAGAAACTAGAGGTCTAAATACTATAAACTGCAATCCATTAAAATCAGAAGGACTTTGCCTTGACATGGTAAAATCGGTGCTTTTCTATCTTTCATGTTATAATAGATATTGTGATAAATGTTATGGTAAGTTTCAGCATTATTTCAGTGAGCGCTCACGTACTTCTGCCCTTAATGAAATTCTAAAGCTCTTACTGAGTGGATTCCAACAGAAGTCTTTAATTACGGTTTTCTAAAAAAAACACTACAAAAGTTGTAAAACCACCAACTCCTTCACGTCAAAGATATAAAGTTGTCATTTTTTATTTGGTTCTCTGACCCATTCTCTAAACTTTACGGCACCCTCGATTTCCGGTTGGCATCGGAACCGAACACCATGAAGACCACGCTGCA
Organism: Anabrus simplex; assembly: GCF_040414725.1. NCBI lineage: Eukaryota > Metazoa > Arthropoda > Insecta > Orthoptera > Tettigoniidae > Anabrus > Anabrus simplex. The sequence goes on from NC_090265.1 coordinate 981,220,035, forward strand.
TAACGTGATATGGTGTATTAGGAACATTATTTATTCGTGATGTCTGTCTGTTAGGTCATCGGCCCAGAGGCTGGTTGGATCCTCAAGCAGCACCACCAAAGGCTATTGGAAAACCATAAATACCAATGACAGCACCAAAATGAGGAGTGAGGTAGTTTGCCATTGCTTTCCTCACTGATCCACAAAGTGCTATAGCAGCACGACTAACCCTATGAACAAAACCTTTCTTAACACTCAGATGCATTAGTCGTGCTCTGAATGTCATTACTCAGCACCACTCATACCCCAGCAGCTTCCATATTGTCACAGCCATGGATGAGACTGGGACTTCAGTGGAAGCTACACTTTGCTCTGGATGCAAAAGTACTCTATCCATCAAGAAATGACAGCAGGAAGTTAGTCGTGGTAACCACGAATTATTATTGAGTTGTGTTTATAGGAAGATGCGATTTGCATGCGTTTAAGTTTAAAAGTTTTGAGACAACTGCAAATTATTATTAAAAATAACATCTCTGTTTTGTATTATGGTCCCGCCGACAATCCAAGGACAAGGTATATTACTTCTCCATTCAGATAAATTCTTTACAAAAAGATTGTACGGTAGGACCTATATTAAGAGATTTTTCAACATAATCATTTTGTATAAATGCTCATTTTTAAAAGATATAAATGATCAAAAGCTGTTTAACATGTGAATTACTTTAAAAAAATTGAATGGAAAATCTTGAAAGAACAAAAATTACAACAACTTGCGCATTTTCGGTTCACAGTTTAAAAAATAGCTGAAAACGGACTTTTCCTAGAGTTCCTTATATTTTCCATACAGCGGACTTAAGTCATTTATAAAAGGGTAAGGCTCCATACGTTTACGCTTATATCTGGGCCAATTTTTAGAATTTTTATGTATTTCCTTTGCTAGTGGTTTAACGTCGCACTAACACATCGAAAGTTTTGGCGATGCAAGGATGGGAAAGGGCTAGGACTGGGAAGGAAGCGGCCGTGGTCTTAATTAAAGTACAGCCCCAGAATTTTCCTGCTGTGAAAATAGGAAACCACGGAAAACCATCTTCAGGAACTGCTGACTGTGGGATTTGAACCCACCATCTCCATGTTTTTATGTCATTCGAAACCTCTAGGTGAGTGCATTCTAAGCAAATCTGAAAGTGACGGATTTCTCTGGTTTTGCAGAGAAACTTCGAACTCTTTAACCGTAAAAGATACAGAGTTGGGGCGTTTTTTATTCAATCTCCGACACTAGAGGTGTTTTCTACCAAGTTGTAAATTTCGTAAACTTTTTGAAAGTATATTGAATAGATAATGATTGATTTGAAGAAAGATACCAGAGTAGGACGATGTGCATTATTACTCCTAGGAGATATCATGTGCCCTACGTGTTGAAAAAGTTGACCTGAGGTAACTCTGATCCAGTGGCGAAGCGTGCTAGTGTCCACTGTTACCACTGGTGACGGTTTGAAAATATAAAAATAGAATATTCTTTAATATTAATATTTAATATTTTTGTTTCTTCGCCTGGACGTGTCGCGAGAACTCTATTGCATCAGAGCAATCAAAGCTGAGCGAGAGGCTGTTACCACTCCATGCAGTGGTTACGCTTCCAATCTCTTCTAACAGCTAGGCGAGTAATACTGCGCCTGCTCCCAGCAAAGCACCTCTCCCCTCGACACTGTGATGTATCCTGCAACGTTCTCCGGTCTTGTTACCACAGTGGAAAGTGGAAACAAAAGCTTATAACGTAGGAGCTGAGCTGTTCCGTCCGTTCTTTCCGCCGCGCTCAACAGTGCATTGTTATTGTGTTATTGTTTTCTATTATAATACGATGTGATTTCGCTTGTTAAAGTGTGAATGTATATTTAATTTATGTTAGGTAAGGATAGCCTATAGGACTGCGCAACGTATTAAACATTAAAATGAGTGCTGTCGCTTCCACCTCGAAAATAAGTGAGTTGGCGGGCCCAGAATGTTCATGTATAATAGAAAGCTTAATGCACACGCCATTTTCGTTAAGAACTTTTGAAGAAAAGTAAAACATAATTGAAAAACGTAGACCCACGCCTTCTCTTGAAACTTTAGTCAACGAATCGAAAAGAACAGTACAGTATTTTCATGACTCGTGGTACATAAATCTGGGCTGGTTATGTGGTTGTGCGAAAATGAATAAACTGTAGTGTTGGCCATGTATTCTGTTCTCCTCAGAAAATAATGGTTGGAATAAAGACGGTGTGGACAATTTAGATATTTTCAGAGTTTTAAAGAGATGCCATGACGTGTCTCAAGCACACATCAACGCTGTTGCGGTGCGAGCAACAATGTACAGTACTCTCAGAAGGAGTGTGGTAACACTTTTAAAAACGTCACCCGTCGCCACCGCTCTGATCTAAGCGGCATGTAAATACACATAAAGTAAATACGCAACACATTATACAGTGCACAGAGGAAGCTTTCTATATTGCCATTTCATACGGTATACTGTATGTCACAGTGCCTCAAACATGTGTGTAGCATCCACTGTAGGCCAATGTCTGAAACATATAGCGACATTAAATGCATATCAGGTTCGACACTTTTTCGACAGGAGGCATTTGTCGTGTCGGGCAGTTTAACTACATCACTTGTAAGGTCAGCGGTGTACAGAAATCACGCATAGGACTGAGATAAATATGGCAAGAGTACCAGTTTCTGGTAATGACCATATGCGAATTGTGACATTCCTATAAGGGGAGAGGCGACAAGTGGATATGTAGCCACTCATGTTGGACTGAGTCACTGTGATGTCTCCAGAGTCTGGAAGAAGTTCAGAGAAACACAAACAGTTGCTGATCGACAAGCCAGAAAATTCGCAGGGAGGATCGGTATTTGTTGCTTTCACCTACTGCCAATTTGTTCTGCCGGGATCTTCGGAGGCCACCGGAGTGAATGTGTTATATCAGGCAGAGCGAAATCGGCTGCCCGACTGAGGACTGATATCAAGGACGCCTGTGCCAAAAGCTCTCTTAAAGCACACAGTATGGCAGCTCGTGTGAGGTGGGCACCAACTTATAGCCTATGGTATCAGGAACAATGGAAGTATACGCTTTTTTCTGAGCTGGTCACCATAAGCTTGCACCCATTAGAGTCTGGAAACAAGCCGGTGAGAGATGGAACGATCTCTTCATCCTGAGCGCCATCAACAGTAACGGGGTCCGTCATGTTTTCGGGCGGAATCATGTTTAATGAATGTACGCCCCTAATTCCTATAAAGCGTAATATGGTCTGGTATACAGAGATAACATCCTCCAACCTATAGTTACAAAGTTTGCTGCCTCTGTGGGCGAGGGCTTTACACTAGCCGATGATAATCCTCGTGCCCATTGGGCCAAAGTGATCAATCCCTACCTTCAGACCATGGCATACATCGAATTCTGTGGCCAAACATGTCCTCGGACACTCTCGCCACTAAAAGCCATACGCCAATTCCATTTCATTTTCTGCAAACATAAATTGTGTTGAACATGCATGGCGTGAATTGAAGGGAGCAATATCCACCGTACTAATCCTTCTGCTATCATTCAGCACCTGACTGAAACTGTTATCCAAGAGTGGGATAATCTGCCCCGAAACAACTTGGATTTTTCGGTGCTGAGTATGCCTCGTGTCCAAGCATGCCTTGGAGCTCCTAGTGGCTATAGGTGGCATTAATCTGCCACACAATGAACGACAACTTCGTGTTCAAAGTCCTACATTACCAAGTTTGTGCTTTTGTTGCGTTTCTGTTGCTTCTGTTGCTAACCCCATTTTTTCCTTTGTACTGTATATACCCTTAGCAATATATACATACTGTAAAGCAAAATAAAAAGTGCACTAAACCAAAATATGCAGAACAGTTTTCTAGCTCTGTATGTGCTTATTCTTTAATGCAGCTGATGTGTTCAGGTAGTACTGAGTTAGGCGCTCCCTATCTCCGGAAAAAGGTTGTGTGATTGAATCCTAGCCACCAGTTGGCGTTTATGACTGACTGAATGCGAGAGACTCGTGTCAGTACATTAAATTACACGTTTGATAACTATTTTCCAAGGAAATGATTCTACACGCCATCATGACTCACGACCAACAGCAGCTGAAGGGATGAAACTACAAGTCTCATCTTATTTTTCATTGCCACAGCCGATAGGGCCTATCATAGAAATAATACCAGGGGACGAGAAGCTATACAAGTACGCTGACATGGTTTCACCCTCAGCTAGCAGAGAATGCATGCAGGGTGCTTTCAGTAAGGTAGCAGGCTGGGCGGAAATCATCGAGCTAAGTTTAAACAGGTCAAGGACAGTGACGTTCCTATTTACAATGGAGGAGAATGCGGGACCATTATATTACAGAGACAGGACCTTCGCATCTCTAACACATTTTAAGTACGTATTTAACAGTTGCGCTCCAGACAGCAGGGGGTGTCTTCACAATCCATACCAAAAGAAGAGTGAATGCTTCAGTAGAAACAGGAGCCACATCAATGAGCTACACAATATATTATTAACAGTAATGTGCTCTTCTACCTTAAATTAACCCCGAACCAGACTATGGACTGAAGAACGTATGGCCACACCTAAAATACAGTCTCCAGTCAGATATAGGAAAAGCAATTCCACTTATTTACAGAAGGCCTTGCATATTTCAAAATTCACGCAACCATGTCTAGTTTATTTACCAGCGAAAGAACGCCTTCGTTGAAGAATTAAGACTTCAGTTACTATTGCCAGCTACACCTCGATGCAGAGAATAGGAAGAAAGAAGACATTCGTAGTGAATGACTAGAAGCAAGATTCATTCGATCTACAGCACATAGTTACAAGATGGGCAGCACACGAGTTGCATTTCAAAATGTGTTGATCGAGTATGAGGATTCTAGTTCTCCTGCATTCCCCGTGACAACTGCTATGAACGAAGGCAAAAGTCTGTATTATTATTATTATTATTATTATTATTATTATTATTATTATTATTATTATTATTATTATTATTATTATTATACAGCCAGCTATGGACTACGGATGTACAACATACATGCCATTTTTCTTTCTGGTGCTTACACCTTTTTCTTTACATTATAGCCAATGGTTCTTCAATCCCAGGTTCTAATGCCGCTCTTCCGCCGAGATGCTACGCGGTTTAGTGGGATGTCTCTCAGGATTCTTCCTCAGATTTGCAACTTTCTTCCTGAAGGGGGTTTTGTCTTGAATTTCTCTGGGCTTTTGATTTTTCTTTAGTTCTCCATGCACTTCTTTATGCCAGCAGGGATGAGTTTTCCTTTCTTCGTGAAGAGCGAGTATTCTATATGACTATATCTGGGTTTATTCTCTTTCGGTGCCAATAAAAGGTCAGCCTCTTCTTTTTAATCATGGTGATAATCTTCTCTAGTCTCTAATACAGTTCCCCGTTGGATTTCAGATGGAATTTAAAACCCTCCGACACTTTCTTGGGTCCTAGAATTTTCCTGAGAAATTTTCCTTTTTCCTCAATTGTGGGATCTTTTATTTAGGCTATACTATTATCAAATACGGAGTGCGGCTGGGCGAGGATCACACACACAAGCGCATGGAATTAGAACTGTCCGGACTCTCGCCCCATTAGTCACCTAGAGTAGAACGCAGCCCTGAAGGCGGTTTCGTTGCGCAGAGAGAGACAGAAGTATGAGGTGCGGTGATGCCAATATGCCTACTCATAACAGCATGTATGTGTAAACATTTCTTCATCCAGTTATATCTTTAATTCCAAAGAGATGGCCTATATTTTTGTGGGCTTAAAAGTTTCCTGAAAGTCCAAATCAATTTTTAACATCAAACCCCGAGAAAGTGTTGAGGGAAATTTTCGAGATATTAAAGAAGTTAAATGGAAGTTGAGAGAAATGAAGGCGAGGTGCAGAGAGCATAACAGCATGAATGTGTAAACATTTTTTCATCCAGTTATATCTTAAATTCCAAAGCGACGACCTATATTTTTCGTGGGCTTAAACGTTTCCTAAAAGTCCAAATTAATTTTTAACATCAAACCCCGCGAAAGTGCTGAGGAAAATTTTCGAGATATTAAGGAAGTTAAATGTAAGGTGAGAGAAGTGAAAGGCGAAGGGCAGAGAGCATGACAGCATGAATGTGTAAACATTTTTTCATCCAATTATATCTTGAATTCCAAAGCGACGACCTATATTTTTTGTGGGCTTAAAAGTTTTGTGAAAGTCCAAATTAATTTTTAACATCAAACCCCGAGGAAGTGTTGAGGGAAATTTTCGAGATATTAAAGAAGTTAAATGGAAGTTGAGAGAAATGAAGGCGAAGTGCAGAGAGCATACCAGCATGAATGTGTAAACATTTTTTCTTCCGGTTATATCTTGAATTACAAAGCGATGACCTATATTTTTCGTGGGCTTAAACGTTTCCTAAAAGTCCAAATTAATTTTTAACATCAAAACCCGCGAACGTGTTGAGGAAAATTTTCGAGATATAAAGGAAGGTAAATGGACGGTCCAGTTTCAATGCCTTAGGATATTCGCCGTTTTTATACATATCAAATATTGTTTGAACGCAGAACATTTTTATTGAAATCATGGAGGACCGTCACTGGCTTCTTCCTCTAAGGGGTTCTTCTCTGGCGACCTGAACACCGCATTATTTTTATTTCCGAAGCTTGTTTTATCCTCTGTACTGTTTGCAGGCCGATACCACACGCGAGTGCTGTCTTCTTTTGAAGCGTGGCAACATGGCGTTCCTCACCTTCTCCGCCTATGAACGCCTGCTGCTGCATGCTTACAAAATATAAATACACTTTAAATACTATTTCCCTCGCCTGTCGATGGAATAATTGTCTTTTTGCTCTTCCTGGATCTATCGTACACACGCAAATAGTCCCCAAAATTCGTTGATTATGATATTTTACAAATAATACTCGAAACATTCACTCGTGACCCACACAAACAGGCACCTCTTACTGAAATGATTCTATTGGTTTAGCGGAAACACGTCATACTACAAAGCGCGCGAATGTTACTGCGCAACCCTCTTCAAACCGCCTTCCGGGCTGCGTTCTACTCTAGTTGACTTCAGTTGATCAACCCTGATTTATTTTATTTTAGGTTTTACCTTAACATTTTTTAATATGTATCAGTTCTACACACCGACACAAGAAAAATGATACCAAGCAATGAAAATACAGTAGAACCTCTGTTAACCGAAACAAAGGGCGGTGGAAAAGGGGGGGGAGAAGGGATTTCGGTTAACCCTAGAATGGTAACAATACACCTCATAGACGTACACGCAAATGTAAATGCCCGCCAAAGCGAGTGACCGTGACAGGGCATCCCTACCCTCCAGCTATGCTTCAAACAGCTCCCCGCGTGTGTCACGTCCCAGCCGTGTTCCTATCTACGTTCGGTGAGTAATAAACCTCTTACGTAATGTAGTGCGCCTGAGAGGCGCATAATTACCATCAATTGGTGTGATTCTTTCTAGTTTATTTCATATGAGTTTTTATCAAATTTGTTGTAGGTTATTTTTCTTTTACTTGAGTTACTTCTGGAACAAGAATTCACTTTCAACAAGCTAGTAAGACTGTCTTGAGAGTCTAGTTTTTTTACTGGTGTTTATTTTTATGTACCACTTGTGCCTTGTATATCTTGTGTTGGAAATAGTATAATTAATTCAAGTTTCAGAAAGAAAATATAATTGAATTCACCTCTATACTTAGTGATGTAGTTAACATGAAGAACGTTGGAGAAAAGAAAGATAGGAGACAGTACAGACGTTGTTTTGGGCCGTGTACGCCTTGGAAGCGTATAGTTAAATTTCCTTGTTACCATTCTAGGGTTAATAATTGAATTGATTAAGAATCGTTTTTTGAAGGTTTAGATGAAAGTAAGTTAAGACAATAGACTACATATATAGTACATTGCTGACAATGTATTTTAATACTGAAAACCCGAACTATTCAACTGTATTTACAAAAAAAAAAGAAGTGCGATAGTGCATGTAATATATATATATATATATATATATATATATACAGTAGGCCTTACTATTTTCGTTTCTGAAAAGTCTTCCTTTCTTTTGTTTTTTTTTTTTTTTCCTTTGTTCGCTAGCCGCTATATCATGCCACCATTTCATCAGCAGAACGTCAGAATAACATAAGTTTTTGTAATTTAACAAAAAAAAAAGAAAAAGAAAAACCGATCGTTTCGGTTAAATAGAGGTTCTACTGTATATTGTTTGGTATCATTTTTCTTGTATCGATGCGAAGAATTGATACAAATTAAATATTTGAATACGAAATGTAAATTAAAATAAACCAAGGTTTGTTTAACTGAAGTTCACTAGGAGACTAATGGGGCGAGAGTACGGCCGGTCCTGCGCTTGAGTGTGTGGGAGAGAACTGCAACTGCGTGCTTGTGAGTAGGTCCGTCGCTCCCCCAACCGCACTCCTTGAGACATAGACAGCTTATTTGAGCACGCCCATCCCCGTCCGTTCGAACGTGTGTCATTCAAACTGAATGACAAGTATCGATCATACGCAGCTGAACCATTAAGTTAAATGTGAAAAGCGCTCCTTAACGGCACTACACAAAGAAACGAACTTGTAGCTAAATGCAACTCAAAGAGCCCTCCTTCTGCTCCATGATTAATTCTTGTGTCCCAGATACTGACCACAGACATTGCATTCTTTTCAAATACATTGTGCTGGAAAGGTGAAATCTTCCGGAACTTGAACCCGCTGCTTTCTACAGCCAGCCACTTCACTTTGCGGTAGTACGTTTCAGAGCGTTAAAACTTTGATTTTCAACTGAAGATGTTGCAAAATATGCGATCAACTTCCCTGTAACTGATAATGACTTACGAAAGCGCTGAAAGCTGAATTTCCCCCCTTTATTTACCTTAGCGAAATTTTATCCAAACCGAGAGAGTATACTATGTGGCCGGTTCGTGTAGCAGTAGACTTGCATTCGGGAAATGGTGGGTTCGAGCTCCATTGATGGCAGTCCTGAAGATGATTTCCCGTTGTCCCCATTTTCGCATCAGGTGCAAGACTGTACTTGATTAAGGTCATGGCTACTTCCTTCCCTGTCCTATTCCTTTCTCATCCCATTCTTGCAGAAATCCTTTAGCTTCTGTGTTGGTGCTACGTTAAACAGGAAGGAAAGTATCAAAAAGTATAAAGCTCATGAATGACCCATTTTGAGAGCATTGTCCTCCTTTGCTTCTTTACTTTAACCCGCGCCTGGCTAGGTTTCCCCAGCCCCACTTAGAGGAAAGTGTGACCGTCCTGACTGGTAAATTATACTGGAACCAGTTCCATTTCTGTCCGCCTCTGTGGTGTAGTGGTTAGTGTGATTAGCTGCCACCCCCGGAGGCCCGGGTTCGATTCCCGGCTCTGCCACGAAATTTGAAAAGTGGTACGAGGGCTGGAACGGGGTCCACTCAGCCTCGGGAGGTCAACTGAGTAGAGGTGGGTTCGATTCCCACCTCAGCCATCCTCGAAGTGGTTTTCCGTGGTTTCCCACTTCTCCTCCAGGCGAATGCCGGGATGGTACCTAACTTAAGGCCACGGCCGCTTCCTTCCCTCTTCCTTGCCTATCCCTTCCAATCTTCCCATCCCTCCACAAGGCCCCTGTTCAGCATAGCAGGTGAGGCCGCCTGGGCGAGGTACTGGTCATACTCCCCAGTTGTATCCACCGACCAAGAGTCTGAAGCTCCAGGACACTGCCCTTGAGGCGGTAGAGGTGGGATCCCTCGCTAAGTCCGAGGGAAAAACCGAACCTGGAGGGTAAACAGATGATGATGATGACCAGTTCCATTTTCAAAAGTATACCTTAGCAGTTCTTGTTGCTAATTTTTATTTCGTAGTGTAAATAAATGCGCAGTCGACAACCCATGGGCGGTTAGCTTCTCTCGAGAGTAACCTCAAGGTTCCTGCCTGATCTTTCTTTTTGATCCTTCTCATCTTCGTGGCGCCGACCACACAGAGCGCATGAAGGCAGAATGTATTCGCACTTCACGCTGCAGCACGTTCGTTGTTACCACTCCAATGAGTGCGGTGGGGAGAGTGAACTCCCTCATTATGTTATTATTTGTCGCTAGCCACGTACCCCTCGCGCCTACTTACCTCTGCTGCTCCGTACAGTTCTTTGATCCTCTCGATGATCTGAGGATCAACATACTTCTCCCTTTTGATATTGTAAGATCTTAGGAGCGAGTCTCCGTGTTCGCATGAGATCGTCGTTTCAATAACATACGCGGTGCCGCTTTTCATTACAATTAGATCAGGGATATATCTATTCGACCTGACCGTTAGCCTTGGGGCGTCGTGTACAGGATACACTTTTTCCTGTACGGAGTGCTTGAGAAGGCTGTTTATGGCGTCGTGCCGTGCCACCCTTTGGAAATGTGTCGTGGGGCACCTTTGCAGTACGTGTGAGGGAGTTTCTCTTCTCCTGCATGTTTCATTTCTGTATATCACACCTTCTCCAGTTACATATGGCGCGCCTCTGCTCGGAAGTAAGCCTATACGCAGTTGTATAGGCAGGGCTACACCCGCCGTTTTCCCCTCGGGTCCCTTAAGATCAACCGAGCTACACCATGGCCCCGAATAATAATAATAATAATAATAATAATAATAATAATAATAATAATAATAATAATGTCCGGCTCCATGGCCAAATGGTTAGCGTGTTGGCCTTTGGTCATAGGGGTCCCGAGTCCCTGGTCTGATTCCCGGCACGGTCGGGAAGTTTCACCATCATTGGTTAATTTACCTGGCACGGGGGCTGGGTGTATGTGTTGTCTTCATCATCATTTCATCCTCATCACGACGCGTAGGCCGCTTACGGGAGTCAATGGCGAGCCGAACCCGTCCATGGGATATCCCGGCACTAAAAACCATACGACATTTCATTTCATAATAATAAGCAGAATGTTGTTTGTGTTTACGCCCCACTAACTACATCTTTATGGTTTTCAGCGACGCCAAGGTGTCGGAATTTAGTCCCGCAGGAGTTCTTTTACGTGCCGTTAAATCTACCGACACGAGGCTGGCGTATTTTAGCACCTTCAAATACCACCGGACTGAGCCAGAATTGAACCTGCCAAGCTAGGATCAGAAAACGCCTCAATTGTCTGAGCCACTCAGCCCGGCTTTACTTTATTCTGTTTGGAAATTTTTATTATTATTATTATTATTATTATTATTATTATTATTATTATTATTATTATTATTATTATTTACTATCTTGCTTTACATCGCACCGACACAGTGTACCCTATCATGGTAGAATTATGGGTTAAACACATAGGTCTTATGCCGATGATGGGACAGGAAAGGCCTAGAAATAGGAAGGAAGCGGCCGTGGCCTGAATTAAGGTACAGCCCCAGCATTTGCCTGGTGTAAAATGGGAAACCACGGAAAAACCACCTTCAGGGCTGCCGACAGTGGGATTCGAATCCACTATCTCCTGGATGCGAGTTCACAGCTTCGCGCCCCTAACCGCACGGCCAACTCGCCCGGTGTGTTTGAAAATTTACAATACTTTTGTAACCAGCGACTTCTCACAGAAGTTCTGTCACAATCAGCAGCTATGTGTTATTTGAGGGGAAAATTAGAGCTCCATGAAAGGAATCAATTTATGATATGTTGCCTTAAATTGAAAATGAACGTAATTTTCCACCACCTTTTCCCCTCCTTTTTTGTGACCTTTATCCCTTTTTTTGGAATACTCTGCCCATAACCCGGCTCGAAAAATTTATTCTGGTGGTTACGATGTTAACAAGCTTTCGGCAGTTTGTTCTCCAAGTTAAATCATATAACCTGATTCGCTCCTGCCCTTCGTATGGTTTGTGAATCCATTAGGAATAAATGCATTGCGTATCACTTCAACTCTGGCCTGAAGAAAATTCTCCTGAAAGCCCCGAGTCGTATTGTTCACTACAGAGAAACCACTGACCTGCCCCTTCCAAAATTCCCGATCGTTACCTCGCTGGGGAACGCAGATTCAGTGTGATGTTTTTTTGTGTGACAATTTTGACAAAATTAACAAGTTTGTGATTTCTCTTGATCCAACCGATGTAGACGCAATTTCCAAGATGCAGGAACTTCTTTTACCAGAGAAGATACATGATCTGTAGACAACTATTTTGTATCAACAATGGAATATCTTCTCTTCTGTGAGTGAACAGATCGTTACTTCTTCTTCTACTTCTTCTTTATCTGTTTACCCTCCAGGGTCAGTTTTTCCCTCGGATTCAGCGAGGGATCCCACCTCTACCGACACAAGGGGAGTGTCCTGGAGCTTCAGACTCTGGGTCGGGGGATGAAAAATGGGGAGGATGACCAGTACCTCGCCCAGGCGACCTCGCCTGCTATGCTGAACAGGAGCCTTCCGGGAGATGGGAAGATTGGCAGGGATAGACAAGGAAGGAAGCGGCCGTGATCTTAAGTTAGGTACCAACCCGGCATTTGCCTGGAGGAGAAGTGGGAAACCACGGAAAACAACTTCGAGGATGGCTTGAGGTGGGAATTGAACCCACCTCTACTCAGTTGACCTTCCGAGGCTGAGTGGACCCCGTTACAGCCCTCCCACCACTTTTCAAATTTCGTGGCAGAGCCGGGAATCAAACCCAGGGTGGCAGCTAATCACACTAATCACTACACCACAGAGGTTAGACCAAAGACAGATTTGAGGTTAATGCACAGAAGAATCCGGATGTTATGGAATTTGCTTCGTCTACAGAGCTGCTATTACGAATGAATACGAAGTTTTGCCCCATTGTTTTCTGTCAATGTGAAAAGGAGTTTTATCATCTGCAATATGTCTTATCTCCAAATACAAACAAACTGTTAAAAAATTAGTTATGCTTAACGTTTCAAATTGCGACAGCTTGATGTTTTTTTTTATTTCTCTGATGCATGATTTATGTAACCTATAGAGAAATATAGTTTCGAGCAAGCTGATTTGAATAGCATAATACAGGCTTAGGAGAAGCTGCAGCTTTTTTGGTCTTCTTTTCTGTCTTTTTTTTTTTTAAAGCATTTCATTTCATTTCTTCCTGTAAAATTGCCCCTTAAATCTTAACCCTGATAATAATGTTACTGATTGTTATTGAGTGTCTGCCTGGCCAAGGAGGTAAAGACGTGCTCGGTTCACCCAAAAGGAAGTGGGTTCGGTTCCCCATCAGGAAGTCAAAATATTTAAGAAAGAGATTTCCACTTTCGGAGGTCTACATGGCCCAGAGGTTCACACCAAAAGTGAGTACCATGTTAACTCCTGATCTCAAGGGCGGTCGGCCCTAGAGCTAATCATTCTGCACCACCAAGGTCGATGTTACGGATTTACCTTCCAGCCCTCAAAGGAAATTTATAGCCTATACGGAGTTGACTTTGCTACTGGTTGTATGTCCAGCTTTCACGGTTTTTGGAGTCGCGGAGGTGTCAGAATATTGCAATTCTGTTTCTTGTACAAACCATAAAGTTAATGGCCTTGATGTTGCTAAGGTGATGCTTCAACGCATAATAGATTGGATTGTAGATGGAATATATCTCGACGTCCATATCAGATGGACGTTCAAGGTAGAATTACAGTCTTACAGTAGGGTCTGTAATCGTTCTTAATCTTTACTCAGGATGGGTCATATCATATTTATACGGCTTTTGTTATTGCGAATGAGGAACCTATCACCCCGTATTTGGAGAATAGGACGCATCTACTGACTCTTAGCTTTATTGAATTTATTTATTTATTTATTTATTTATTTATTTATTTATTTATTTATTTATTTATTTATTTATTTATTTATCTGGATTATAAATATTCAATTGTGTTACTTTAATTTACTGAATAATTTAATGAGTAGTAGTGGCTGCAAAGAATTATAATGAAATTCTTCTTCTTCATAATATTATTAATAATACAGTAGTCATATGAAAGTATAAAGTAATAATGGTGCTTGTAGTTTTAAGGGGCCTAACATCGAAGGTCATCGGCCCCACTAAAGTAATAATTTCAATGACTCAGTTACCTTTCGTGACAATGTTGAAAATCGTCCTTTATTTTTTCAGAATGCCGTTGATTGTAGTAATATACGGAGGAAATATTTTATTCCATGTTCCACTACCCATTATTTATTCTGTCTCCAGTAAATTAATGAAAAGTAAACACATCATTACAGACAACAGTGTTCTCCCCAGAACGTTTTTAATAGGGGGGGGGGGATAACCGCCCTGCCGTTTCTACAGACTGCCCGGCTAACATAACCTAGATATGTACTAGTTTCATAATATTAATATATACCTGACTCTTTAGGTGTTCCAAATTTAAATACTGTAGAACGGTTTATTTATATGAAACATCTTCATTATTGTCAGAATAGTTGCATCAATGACACCGGAGTTTAAATGTTTAATGTCGTGCGCGAGTGGCGTCTGGATTAGAGTGGAATTTTTGGATTCTGCACGACGTCCAAATCCCTATGTCACTCCACAGCAACGAAATGGTAACCCCCGTGTTACATGATTTTGAATGAACAGTAGAACACTAGAAGTTCAATAAATAATAATAATGTTATTTGCTTTACGTCCCCCTAACTACTTTTTCGGTTTTCGGAGACGCCGAGGTGCCGGAATTTTGTCCCGCAGTTTTTTTACGTGCCAGTAAATCTACCGACACGGGGATGATGTATTTGAGCACCTTCAAATACCACCGGACTGAGCCAGGATCGAACCTGCCAAGTTGGGGCCAGAAGGCCAGCGCCTCAACCGTCTGAGCCACTCAGCCCGGCTCACTAGAAGTTCAAAATAGTCTGTTGTATGATTGTAATAACACTAAAATAGTTCAATTTTGCGTTTAATGTTTACCTGTCCGATATTATTAATGGCCTGAGGGGAATACACTGAAATTTTATCATCCATTTTTTACTCCCTATTTTCCGTCCGGATACTCATTCCTGACACCCGACTGACGAAAATTTCTGTGGAGAGCACTGGACAACTCAAATGCTCATGCAGGCGCGCATGATGCATACGGACGGCTAATAACCAGGCTAGCTCACTATTTCATAAAACAACAAACAAGGACATGTTTTACGTTTACCTATGCTTAGAAATCATTAATCATAATCCATTTTCTTCTTTATAATCATCAGTATTACAATGTCCGACTCGTTGGCTGAACAGTCAGCGTACTGGCTTTCGGTTCAGAGGGTGCCGGGTTCGACTCCCGGCCGGGTCGGGGATTTAAAACTTAATTGGTTAATTTCAATGGCACGGGGGCAGGGTGTATGTGTTGTCTTCATCATCATTTCATCCTCATCACGACGCGCAGGTCGCCTACGGGGGTCAAATCGAAAGACCTGCACCTGGCGAGCCGAACCCGTCCTGGGATATCCCGGCACTAAAAGGCATACGACATTTCATTTCAGAATTACAATAATTCAATTTTCCATGGTCGTTAAACCAGGGAGAATACTGGTTTCTCCCAGTTTAACACACTGTCAGATATTATCTGTAATAATATGACGAGAGATCCAGAATTTATCTAGAGAAAACCTGGAGCTGAAGTTGTATTTCTTTTTACTATAAAGTGAATGACTGTAAAATTAAATGTAATGATAATAAAAGTGCGTAAATATAAAACAAATCAAATATATAGGTATTCATAACCTACACAGGGAGCAAAACTTTCAGCATGGAAATATATGTTTTATTTTTTCATTTACACTCCTCGGGCCGCAGTGTCCCAATAGGTCGGCCGTTGGCTTCATCAAAATGAGTTACATCCTGTTGATTGTGCGTTCTGTGGTCAAATGTATTATTGAAGTTGTTTCAGTGCGCGATTCTGATGAATATCACATAGTGCGCGTTAGTACGATAAAGTGAAAGCGACAATACGGGAACAGTAATATTGTCTTGCGACGATAGACAGCTGTTGATTGGTTGAAGTTCCTGATATTCTGATACCGGACTGGTCGATGGAGCCTTGAGCTAAATGGTAGTACAAGTTTTCGGCGACGCTAGACTAGGATAGGTATCAGCTGTGGCCTTATGAAGGTACAGCCACAGCATTCACCTCATGTGAAAAAAGCGGTGGTCGTCTTAATTTAAATACAGCCCTGGTATTTGCCTGGTGTAAAAATGGGAAATTATAGAAAATGAACTTCAAGCTTTTCCTTTTAGAGTTCAAATCCATCATCTCTTGAATTTAAGTAAACAACTACCCTATTAACCCAACACAATCCAAATGCAAGATCAGGAGATGATACTTCATTGTACGTTCTGGCTGGCGAAGCTTGCTGACACCTCCAAGACTACGATAAAATAAGTAACTAGGGATAACGACAGAGACACTATCGTCTATTTAATATATCTCATACATTCAATGAGACTTCAACCCAGATACATTTACATTTGAGTCGTTAAGCTACATACAAAATCTACCTCAATGACCTCACACAAGAATACATGCTATTCTAACTAACCAAGGCTGAATTCTTCGTGCCAGTTTGACTTGAGAGTCATTATGGTGTCACACTGAAATGTCCGAAAAGCAAAGAAAGAATATTGTGATTCTAAAGAAAATATCCTCGGCAGCCAGAATAAATTACTTCCTTTCTCGAGAGCAGCCAAGGGAAAAATCTCCAATATCGTGAAAGGTCAAGGCTTAAAGATTCTATTATTCGTATTATAGGTACGGTTGTATTCTTGGGCTAGACTGTTCATTCTTCCAGCGTTGCCAAGAGGCCGGTATAAGGTTTAATATTCAACCTACCCTCATAGTCTGATGCCTTGAACACTCCGTGTAGGCGAGAGCGTCCTAGGAAATAAACATTCATCCCCCGGGTTCTAGCCACTATGCATTACCATCAGTGTAATTTATCCCCGAATTACTTCAACATTAATCCGATGACAGGCTGAGACACTTCCTTATTTTAGATCCCGATTCAACCTTTCCATTTTTATTTATAATTTCAACTCACTAACCCAAACATCACAATGATATATCCTACCGGACATCACTTAAAATATTAATCTTCTTCATATTCTTCTACTACTTCTCAGTGTGTATGACAAGTTGGTACAGGATGCGGTTGTTTGTTTGCTGATCGTCACTTCTTCCTGTCGAGGCATCTTCGGATTTGAGGTCAATCACTTGACGTCCCCCCTGATTCTCTCCAGCCACCGTTTCGTCGGACGGCCACGAGGTCGATTTACTCCTGGATTATAACTGAGAGCTGTTTTATAAATAGAATTTTCGTTGCTTCTAATGATATGCCCATACCACCTGAATAGTTTTTCTCGCATCTTGTCCGTAATTGCTGCCATTCCCATATATTTTCTTACGTAATCATCATTGCCGTAATCAAGCCTTTAACATCCAAGGACCAACGCAACATCTCCATTGCATGGAGGTCTTGCTCGTGCTGTGTGCCAGCACTCTGAGCCATGAAGAGACAGCGGACGAATCAGGGACTTGTAAAATTTCCCTTTCAGATGGTCAGGTACTTTCTCGTTGCACAGCACTCCGGTGACTTGACGCAACTTTAACCGTGCAGCGTCTCATCATCCGAAGTTATCAGCGAACCGAGATACCGGCGGTCTGTGCGTCGCATTGCAAATGCTCCATTTTCTTGGTGTTCAGTCGGAGGCCATTCGTGCTTAAATGATCTTCTAAGCTCACAGTCTGGTTCTCTATAGCCTGAAGTAACACATCATCAGCGTATACGATTGTCCACTGATGGGGGTTTCCGGATGCCAGCTGTTAGTGAGTCTATGTATAGGATGAACAGAAAGGGTGAGAGAGCAGATCCTTGGAGGACTCTAACCGCGACTGGAAAAAGAGGCGAAGCTCCTACTGGACGACGTACTATACTTGTGATGTTACGGTAAAGGATCTGAATACATCGCTTATAGGCTTGTTGGTCACCAAAGTTACGAAGTGCTTATCAGATGAGTTCATACGGTACTCTGTCGAATGCCTTTCCTGGATCCAGAAATGCCAGGTACAGGGGTTGGTTCTTTTCCCTTTGTGTTTGTATAAGCAGATGGGCTGCGTAAATTGAATTTATTGTGCAGAATATTTGGAAAATCGGTACTGATTAGGGAACTTGGACGATGCTGCTGCATCCAATTGACGAGGACAAGCTCGAAGATTTTCAGCGAGTGGCAGAGCAGGTGGGTGGGACGTTAGTCATAACACCCGCCAACGCACCCTTTACGCTTCCAGATGGGGATGGTGGCACCGGTCTGCCAGGCTTCAGGTAAACAGCCGCATCAATGATATCATTAATGAGTACCGCAAGGATTTCTGCTGAGCAGATGGGGATGGTGGCACCGGTCTGCCAGGCTTCAGGTAAACAGTCGCATCAATGGTATCATTAATGAGTACCGCAAGGATTTCTGCTGAGCAGATGGGGATGGTGGCACCGGTCTGCCAGGCTTCAGGTAAACAGTCGCATCAATGGTATCATTAATGAGTACCGCAAGGATTTCAGCTGAGCATCTTCCAAGGTTTCGATGGTATATGATTCGGTCCTATTGCTTTGCCATTCTTCCTTCTACTAACAGTTTTTGATACCTCTTCTACCGTAACGGGGAAATTCTTCATTGCACTTTACTTTGACGTAGTTTCTTCACTGGTGTAATATGGCTGTTAGCTCTCTAAGAATCTAGTTGTTAGCATCCTTAACTAGTAAGATGTGTCCAATATCATCAGTGGCTCGATGGCGAGATTTCGCAAGGCGGTAGATTCCATTCGCACTCTCTGACATGTCCAACAGGTCGTGGAGTTCTTGACAGTGGTGGTTCTTTGCACTAGTGAATGCGTACTTGGCAGCTGATTTCAGCATTTTTCATTTTACTGATGTAGATCTACGTACATTAATATAGCTGTTTCCTAAATGAAACAGAAATGACAACAACAGCAATACAGTCTCACCCAACGGATTACTTTTTCCTTCCCTTTCAGGATTATCATGCTAATCATGAAGAGGCATTAAACCTACTTCCACGTGCTTTTGTTAGCTTATGGCGTTTAGTATCGTGAGTGTCCGAGGACATGTTCGGCTCACCAGTTTTGTCGTTACGTTCTCGGTACACCCCATGAGTGTGTGAAGGTGTTGTCTGTGGGTGTACGTTTAATTGCACGGCCTAGGAATGCAGGACGCGACCGAGGCCTTGAGAAAAGTTGAGTTGAGGTGGGAAACGACGGAAAACTACTTCGAGGATGGACGACAGGGGTTTCAAATGCATCTGTTCTAAAGTACAGAGCTAGCAGCCATCACTGGCCGTGCCACAATACACTGAGCTATCTTGTTCGGTACGTCCATGTCCTGATGTAATGGATGCAAAGTAATGTTTGAGGTACTGAGATTTCATACTCAAAGAGTCAATTATTGCTCTAACTACAAAGTTAGAACAAAACACGTACTCGTAGCCTACACGCATTATCATCGTGATAGTTATAATTATCTTATGTTGTTTCTGGAGTGGATGCAAAAATTGAATTTATACCTAAAGGCTATGTAGAGATATGGTTGACTAAATGTACAAACGTTCCATTTCTCAAATTAAAACTCAGAAAGAAATGTAGATAGATTATTAAACCGAACATTTTATCTTTCCGACTTGATAATTCAATGTACTGTAAATTTAATTTCTTATATGTACATATTTCAGATGAATAAACGTACAGTATATACATACATCAATTCTATTTTAACTAATTACATGTATGTTACTAACGTTGTAAACAGTAAACGCCCATTTGTAAAACAAATGTAATACAATTGGTGCTCCTCAAGGTCTTGAAGTAGAGAAAACGTAATTTCCCCCCTGAATTTCGTACGTAAGCTGTTCTGAAACTGAAAAATGTGTTGGTAAATTGTGAGGGCCTTTAAATAAATATATAGTATTTACACAGAATTTGGGCCAATGCACAAAATAAAAGGATCTACTTCATCATTAAGAAGCAAACAAGCTAGTGAGCTTATAGTTTTATGTGACTTTCGTTTCGTAGCCATAGCTACGGGATCTCCAACTTTACATGGAATACAAACGAAAGGGATGTGACTTCTAATTTCATAAATTCCACTCGTATGTCCCATAATTCGATCCAGGGTCGCCTTGGTGAGAAGTCAGTGTCGATATTACTCAGTTATCACACCCCTAATTTAGCATTATGAAATAGATACGAAGAAAGGAAAACTTCACTGACATCAGTCCATATTGATTTCTTGATCAAGTTAGTTTCAATAGCACTATGAGTTCATCGATGTGAGTGTTATTCAGCCCTCACCCTCAAGACGTATAACCTGTGTACTTTCGTAGAGCACCTCTCGTACGTGCAGAACGCCCAACAACCACTAATCATGATAAAGAAGACCAGACACTCTTTATCTTGCCAGTGGTTTGACGACGTTTCACTAAGGCAGATAGGATTCCGGCGACAATGGGATACGAAAGGGCTAAGATTGAGAAGGAATCAGCCATGGCCTTAATTATGGTTCAGTATCAGCATTTGTCTGGTGTGAAAGTACGAAACAACGGAAAACAACCTTCATGGCTGCCGATGGTAAGATTCGAACCCAACGGTACCAGGCCTCTACATCGCAGCCAAGACAAGACGATACGAGCTTACCTTCAAAGGCTGATGACACACGGAGCGGTTTTTGCCGAGTCGGCAGCCGCGTCGGCCGCCGCCTGTGATTGATACACAGAGCGGTTTTTGCCGACTGTGACGAAACCACTGCCTGCTCGATCTACACCTAAAATGACTGCTTATAAGCAGTCATCGGATGCGTATCGAGCTGGCAGTGGACAAAACACATTAGCGAGCGCGACGTTAGATGAGGAAGTTAGCTAACATTACATAAAAATAAATTATTGTTCTTATTCCAACAGTCTACTTACTCTATATGTCCTTTTACGTGTATATTATTTCAAAGATACTTCGTGATATCTAATACAGGAATACCTACCAATGATGCAATCGCCGCGTAAATTCAGCCACGGCCAACTGGATCTATCGCTAGAGCGACGCATCAAGTCGGCCGTGATTCAGCTGAATGTATTAAATCAATGGCGCTAGAGCGCGCACAATGTCTTCAAAACGCTCGCTGCACCGCCAGCTAAACGACAGGCCGAGTCGGCAAATCTGCCGCCTGTCGGCGAGCACCGCTGTGTCTGTTTCATCCCATCTGATACAATAGAAACATGCGCCGACTCGGCAAAAACCGCTCCGTGTGTCATCAGCCTAACTCCGCAGCCAACTGGAAGAAAGTAACACACAGAAGATTTGCAACCGTAGTTTACCAAATGATTTCACTTTCATTATTTCTTTAGAAAGATGATGTGAGTGAACGATTGTGTTTGTGCAAAAATTCGACCTCCTGTTTTTGAAAGATTTTGTCATTTCATTACCAAGAAACACTGAAAAAGTGAGTTTCGTAACGCAACTGTGATTCTTCAGACACCACCAAGGCTTTTGGGGAATTTCGAGAGATATTTGGGCGCAGACCTTGTTACTTTGGAAGTTGATGTCAGTTGGTAAGAAATCCAAGAGAAATAGATGTCAAATTGGGGATATGAAGCTGGAACAGGTAGATAAATTCAAGTATGTAGGATGTGTGTTCTCCTAGAATGGTAGTATTGCAAAGGAAAACTGAACTGAGGTGCGGTGAGCTCGCAGTTGCGATCAACAGTAATCTGTAAGAAGTCAGCTCCCGGACGAAACTATCTTTACATGGTCTGTTTACAGCCCAATTGTGCTTTACGTGGTGTAATCACGGTACCTTCTTCGTAAGTTAGAAGTAACAGACATGAAAGTAGCAAGAATGATTGCTGGTACAAATAGGTGGGAACAATGACAGGGAGTATTTCGGATTAGGAGATGAAGGCTAAAGTCAGACCATCAAACACACAAGCAAATAAACAAAGACATGCAGTACAATTCTTACATTGATACATACAATTATTATTATTATTATTATTATTATTATTATTATTATTATTATTATTATTATTATTATTATTACTATTATTATTATTATTATTATTATTATTATATAACATTTTTTACGTATAATATAATGAACAAATACCAGAATATTCAACTATTTTTGCTTTTTTTGTTTTAGGGTGGGCCGATGCCGAATGTACTGCAATGCCGGGCCAACCCGTGGCAGAGGTGGAGCAAGCCCCTAAAACTCCATCGATTTACGAAAATAAGTTTAATATTCTGGTCGTGCGATGCAAGACGTATCAGATATTAAGCTGATAAGAACAGATTAAGATGTTTTTTATTAAAATAAGAAACAATACAGAAGTTGTTGACAAATAGACCGGCTTTCGTGGTGGGGTCATGTGAGGGGAATGCAGAAGGATATGTTACTTAGGAGATTAATGGACTCTGTTACAGAAGGTAAGAGAAGTAGAAGGAAACTAAGACGACGATGGTTAGACTTAGTTTCTAAAGATTTAAAGACCAGAAGTATAGAACTAAACCAGGCCACAGAGCTAGTTACAAATGCAGGATTGTGGCGGCGGGTAGTATATACACAGAGGCTTGCAGACTGAACGCTAAAAGGCATAACAGTCTATAATGAAGATGTATGTACGTATGTAATAATAATATAATAATAATGAAGTTGCATATCCATCGTCTGCATTACTATATTTTGTAAGTTCCTTGCGTGATATTCAGCCCACCCTACTTCAGCTTTGATTACTGCAGATCACAAGAGATGCAAAGTTGAGGAATCTGTGCCACGAAAATTTACTTTACAAAGAATGTTGGAAAGAAGCCAGAAGAGAAATTCTTTTGTATTCCACTTATTTTATTAGGGTAAGTCTTTCTTTAATCCCAAAAAGAATTTAAAAAAGGAAAAGACATACTGCGTTGAACTACATGATTAACGAGAAATTAAGTTGGGCGATACTAATTTTTTTTAAATCAGGTCACACGTCGCATATTCGCAGAGATCGAGCAAGATGACTTCGTAGTACAAATCGTAGTGCTGTAAGCTTATATGATGAGTTCGAACCCGACTATCGGCAGCTCTGAAAATGGTTTTCCATAGTTCCTCATTTTGACAAGACGAAAATGCCAGTCCGTAGTAGCTACCTTACTAGTCCGAGGTCTTCTCTTTCCCTTTGCCAGTGTAATCGAAAATGAGAAGCTCTAGATTGCATCCATGTATAAAACTTTGCTAGTTGCTTTACGTCGCACCGACACAGATAGGTCTTATGGCGACGATGGGACAGGGAAAGGCTAGGAGTGGGAAGGAAGCGGCCGTGGCCTTAATTAAGGTACAGCCCCAGCATTTGCCTGGTGTGAAAATGGGAAAGCACGGAAAACCATCTTCAGGGCTGCCGACAGTGGGGTTCGAACCTACTATCATCCGAATACTGGATACTGGCCGCACTTAAGCGACTGCAGCTATCGAGCTCGGTGCATGTATAAAACACTAGCGATGATCACAACTAGAACTGAGTCTCAAAAGTAACTGAAATATTTCCAAGTTCCGTCATTGCATTATTTTTATTAAACCCTCGCAGTGTACATGAATTTCTGACTGATACCAAATATCCAGAATCATGATATTGTGCGTTAGCGTACTTACAGTACGATTTATTCCTATCTACATCACGTATAGCTTAATTTTGGGATCTGGCCGGGCTCGATTTAGAGACAAGACTTCTACTGTACTTGGCTTTGGATTCACTCAGCCTATATAACTAGAAATCTTGTGGATAAAGCCAGCTGTGCATATAGCTAGCCACTTCATCCCACTTAATGCCGAGGTTAGGAATAATGGAAGCCACAGCCTTCTACTTCCTGTATGGACGCAGCTATGATATTTGTTCTGTTTCTAAATGTTACTTCAGTCGTTCAGAACAGCGATTGTCTCTTTTACTCTGACGAATTAAAAACTATAGAGAGTCACAGATGAAGACAATGAAAGCGACAGTCTACAGGAGGATATGAAGCAAATATCACTTCTTGGGAAGAAGAGGGCCACAAGTGCGAAATTATACTTGTCAAAAATAATTGCAATGTAAGATTAAAACGGTCTAGTAAACACAGTGTTTAATATATTTCTGTATTATATATCTACATATTATTTATTGTAATATATTTTTAATTCCTACATTGCAATTATATCAGAAGTATCATTTTTGCACACGTGGCCCTCTTTTTCTCAAGGTGCGATATGTGAGTGGTATAATAAGTGGCCCTCCAGAACGTTAAGTGTGATGTAATGTCATTTACTCGAGAATTAACACCTGTCTTTTACAGATATAAAATCAGTGGAGAAGTTTAATGACCTAGTGTAATTCTGAGTAACAGCAATGGATTATCCTTTGAGAAACACATTGATAAAGCTTTCAGACTAATCGAGTTTACCAAATTAAATTGTAAACATATCGGTAACATTGCATGTGCCAAAACACTGTTATGCTCTCTCGTGAGACCCTCTCTCGAGTATGGTTGTGAGGTGTGGCTACCGTATCAGAAAGGTCACATACACCGTCTCGAGAGAGTTCAGATAAGGTTCATGAAGTGGCTTCTTTTTGGATACATGGGCATGCCACTCTCTTCAAGCAAGTATGAAGAATTTGTAAAATATGTTAGAATTAATACGCTGGCATAACGCCGAAAATGTGCGAACGCAATGTTAGCAAATGCAGTCGAAACAGTTTATTGCGACATCACTTTAACGACGTATAGGATATAACTGCGAAATCAAAGGGTCCCACCTAAATCCTATATAAATACCGTATTTTTAAAAATCGCCTAGTATGACATCGGTTATTACGGCATATCGTAAAAACGGAGAAATGTATCGACTATAACGTCGAATGTCGATTTCTGTTTGTTACGCGTTTGGGGATTACTGACAACAATGTAAAGCTTATTTTCAAACTCTTGTGTTTAGTAGATTGTAGATTTTAAATCAGTCTGTCTGTTAAATATTCAAGGCAAGCATCCCTGTGAAGATATCGCAAAGGAAATGAAAAGTCTTTAATATAGAATAAAAGTCACATATACCGGGCGAGTTGGCCGTGCGCGTAGAGGCGCGCGGCTGTGAGCTTGCATCCGGGAGATATTAGGTTCGAATCCCACTATCGGCAGCCCTGAAAATGGTTTTCCGTGGTTTCCCATTTTCACATCAGGCAAATGCTGGGGCTGTACCTTAATTAAGGCTACGGCCGCTTCCTTCCAACTCCTAGGCCTTTCCTATCCCATCGTCGCCATAAGACCTATCTGTGTCGGCGCGACGTAAAGCCCCTAGCAAAAAAAAAAAAAAAAAAGTCACATATAATAAGGCGATTACAAAATCGGGAAACCAACATCAGCGTTGCCATGGAACAGGGTGTACCACAGTCAATGATTTCTACAATTTGGAAAGACAGCGAGAGCATCGCTCATTTATTAGCCAAGACCATGTGCGACATTACTGATCAATTTACGTTGTTACTACTTCTTTCATCACTTATATTTTGCTGATGTATTATTGCTGCGCGAACTGTGTAAACATAAGAAGAAAAGTTCCTCTCAGCCCCACTCCACGAATATGTATTGCGAATACAGTACTCTTACTTTACTTATGTGTAAATATTCTGTTAATCAACCATGTAAGTGTGCAGCCGAAAACTTACAGATATATTTTTAGCAACAACAAAATAAAGGCCGCTTTGTGCGACTATCGCCTAAAACGACCATTAATTGGCGGTCTCTTTGGAGTCGTTGTATCCGGTTTCCACTGTAAATGCTTGAAGAGTAAAGTGCACTGTCCGGCTATTCTGGGGTTCATTCCGTTTCATGTTCCAAGCAGGCGAACAAGGCAGAAATGTACATTCCACCTGCCCAAATGTAGGACGGTTGCACACCAGAATTCTTGGTTCATGCAAGCCCTTAGGACTACAAATCAGCTGAATGGGTCACTTGACATTTTCCACCACCCTTCTACTGCAATACGGAAAGCTCTTCTCAGGGTTGGAACGTGATAGTTGTGTAAATTATGTGTGAATTATTGAAGCCTCCATGGCTCAGACAGCAGCGCGTCGCGTCGGCCTCTCACCGCTGGATACCGTGGTTCAAATCCCGGTCACTCCATGTGAGATTTGTGCTGGACAAAGCGGAGGCGGGACAGGTTTTACTCCGGGTACTCCGGTTTTCCCTGTCATCTTTCATCCCAGCAACACTCTCCATTCTCATTTCATAGCATCTATCAGTCATTAAGAAATCACTTTGGGAGTGACGACCCCATCGTACTAATACCCTACATATGATTAATTCATTACACCCCTAACCCGGTCAACGACTGGAAAACAGGTTGTAGGTTTTCATTTTCATGTGTGAATTATTATGTGAATAGTCTGTAGTAGTATATCTACCGGAAAATCCGTAGATGATAAATCAATTCTATTCTATAAAATTATGCTATTGTGCATAGGCTATCAGCTGGATGTCTGATTTCCATGAAAAGTCTGGCTCCTTGGCTGAATGGTCAGCATCGCGGCATTCGGGTCAGAGGGCCCTGGGTTTGGCTACTGGTGGGTTCTGCGATTTTAGCAGCGTCTCGTTAATTCCTTTGGCTCGAGCACAAGGTATTTGCGTTTGTCTCATACAGACGCAACACATCACATTACCCACTATCACACAGAAACGTAATAGTGAGTATATCCATCAAGATAGGATTGACGTCAATAGAACTGTGACAGCCTCCTCACCCGCCACACGCACACACGATGCCATTCCTGACCCCACCCGTGTGTGGAAAAAAGGGGTGGTAGAATAATATAATAATAATAATAATAATAATAATAATAATAATAATAATAATAATAATAATAATAATAATAATAATAATAAGACGAAGAAGAGTAGCCTAATGTAAATAAACAGCAACTTTTAAAATATCAGTCATGCAAGACAGTCAACCTAATATTTTTTAAATGTGCTGTTGGCTAATAGTACTGTGTTAAGAAGAAAATCAAATTTAAAATCAAATCAAATTTCTGAAATGCAGCTTTAGGTGTTGCCACGCTCTAATGGTTTCATAGTAAAGTAAAGTCATCTCCACAGAGGCCATGGAGGTGCTCGGAGAAGTGGAAGATAAAGACTACAACTGTTCGTAATCTCGACACTTATTGGGATAGAGTGGTTAGATCCTTGGCCGCCGACTTTGCCGCCAGGAATTAACCTGTTATTTATTTCTGGTGTGGACTAACTGAAATACAGGGCCATGTGCTTCTCGAGGAGTGGAATGCTTATTTCTAAATGTTTAGGCTTTTATGCTGAAGCATTGATAGCCCGCCACGTGGCCACAATCATTAAGACGTTCAGTCTATACGGTTTGAAACCATAATAAGCCGGTTTGAGTCCCGTCGGTAGAAAAAAGAATTCACCATCAGAATGTTGGTCCGCAAGGTAGGAGAAGGGGTCGTATAAAATTTCTAATCACTAGATTGCGTGCCAAAAGCCTGGATTCAATCCCAAACCTCTCCGTAAAGTTCATATAGACTGAGGGCATATGACACTGTTGATGGTGATTCGTGAGTCAGATGGGCCGCGTTAAGACTTGAGCAGACCCCTTCGTGCTATTCGACAGGAGTAGGCTGTGCGTCGGCACCCGGTTTCACCCTCTCACTGACTACTACCATATATCACGTCATTCATTCCAGCTAAAACTCATCTCATGAGGTTGACGTCAGGAAGGGCATCCGGTGGTAAAAACTCGCTACGAAGATTCATTTCTCTTCATATCCAACTCCGTAGTATAACGGGACAAGGGTTGGACATACATACATACATACATACATACATACATACATACATACATACATACATACATACATACATACATACATGCATGCATACATACAGAAGAATAGATATATTTACACCGAGGTCGATAGCTCCAGTCGCCTAAGTGCGGCCAGTATCCAGTATTCGGGAGATCGTGGGTTCGGACCCCACTGTCGGCAGCCCTGAGAATGGTTTTCTGTGGCTGCCCATTTTCACACCAGGCAAATGATGGGGCTGTACCTCAGTTAAGGCCACGGCCGCTTCCTTTCCACTCCTAGTCCCTTCTTGCCCCATCCTTGCCATAAGACCTGTCTGTGTAAGTGTGACGTAAAGCAGATACAACAACAACAACAACAAAAGATATATTTACAACTTTTTCCTGTAATGTATTTTATGAATTACATGTTGCCCAACCTCAAATATTTTATTTTATTTAGTAATTCACAACGGTGTCCGCTTCTGTGGTGTAGTGGTTAGTGTGATTAACTGCCACGCCCGGAGGCCCGGGTCCGATTCCCGGCTCTGCGACGAAATTTGAAAAGTGGTACGAGGGCTGGAACGGGGTCCACTCAGCCTCGGGAGGTCAACTGAGTAGAGGTGGGTTCGATTCCCACCTCAGCCATCCTGAAAGTGGTTTTCCGTGGTTTCTCACTTCTCTACCAGGCAAATGCCGGGATGGTACCTAACTTAAGGCCACGGCCGCTTCCTTCCCTCTTCCTTGTCCATCCCTTCCAATCTTCCCATCCTCCCACAATGCCCAAGAAGGTGAGGTTGCCTGGGCGAGATACTGGTCATTCCGCCCATTTGTATCCCCCGACCCAGAGTCTGAAGCTCCAGGACACTGCCATTGGGGCGGTAGAGGTGGGATCCCTCGCTGAGTCCGAGGGAAAAACCAACTCTGTAATGTAAACAGATTAAGAAAGAAAGAAAGAATTCACAAAGGCGTCCGCCTCTGTGGTGTAGTGGTTAGTGTGATTAGCTGCCACCTCTGGAGATCCGCGTTCGATCCCGGCAGGGGCTGGAATTTTAACCATATTTGGTTAATTTCGCTGGCAGAGGTGCTGGGTGTATGTGTTGTCTTCGTCATCATTTTATCGTCATCACGACGTGCAGGTCGCCTACGGGAGTCAAATCGAAAGACCTGTATCTCGCGAGCCGAACTTGTCCTCGGACACTGCTGGCACTAAAAGCCAAACGCCATTTCATTTCATTATCACATTTAACCAAAAATAATTGCAGACAGTGTGAAGTGAAAAGAAAGAATCAAGAAGTGAAGCTGAACATTAGTATACGATAATGGAAGAGTGGAAGAATCCTTCTTGCAAGTGAGTGTTTATAGTAATCCCGTGTTGGGACGAGAGGAAGAGGATAGCCATACACGGGAAACATTGATTAACAGCTCCTTGTGACGTCACTCACTGCGTATACGTCTTTCTTTTATTCCAGTAAAGTGGTATATGTTCCATTCAAGAGTTAAACGAACTGATGTAGGCTCTAGCTGTGTATTCCTTTACGAGTTACTAGCGTTATTTTATCTCACAATCTGTGTTTTGCGGTGATCCTGTATATGCTTGGGGTTTAAATACGGACATGTTCTGTAAGTTAAAAAGAACAGCAAATCCTTCTTTCTGCAGACAGAGCTAATCTATGTCGTAATGGAAGTGGTGGTTAAAAGCTTTCATTCCGTACCCGGGAAGTGTGCGGCTGGCCTCCTAGACGGTAACACCGTCTCTCAGGACAGGGAGATTTGTATCGGTGATTTGATTTGTGAAGATGGTGAGGTGGGTGCGGCCGTGGCATATAACAGGAACTGTCCTGGCATTCGCCTTACTGCAGGAGAATAGAAAACCACGGACAACCATTCTCAGGAAGACGACGGTGGGAACCAACCAATCCTACTCCCGAGTACAGAGCTGTCGAGCCACGATAAAGCCGTGACCACCGCTAAGCCGACGCCTACTCTGCACTGTCGGAGTAATGGAAGGCAAAAGCTCGGCTATATTTAGCCGTAGTCACCGCTAAGCCGAAGCCTACTCTGCTCTGTCGGAGTATTGGAAGGCAAAAGCTCAGCTATGTTTAGCCGTAGCCACCGCCAAGCCGAAGCCTACTCTGCTCTGTCGAAGTAATGGAAGGCGAAAGCTTGGCTATATTTAGCCGTGGCCGCCGCTAAGCCGAAGCCTACTCTGCTCTGTCGGAGTAATGGAAGGCGAAAGCTTGGCTATATTTAGCCGTGGCCGCCGCTAAGCCGAAGCCTACTCTGCTCTGTCGGAGTAATGGAAGGCAAAAGCTCGGCTATATTTAACCGTGGCCACCGCTAAGCCGAAGCCTACTTTGCTCTGTCGGAGTAATGGAAGGCCAAAGCTCGGGTATATGTTGCCGTGGCCACCGCTAAGCCGATGCCTACTCTGCTCTGTCGGAGTAATGGAAGGCGAAAGCTCGGCTATATTTAAACTCGGTATACAGTCACATGGAGAGGTCATCCCCATACTCCGTCATATTCGCTTCCAGGAATCATCCCAATATCCCATGATAACGTTGATTGGTTTTACGTCCCACCATGCACTTTTACAGATTTCGAAGACAACGAGGTGCCAGAAATTTTATCACGCAAGAGTTCCTTTATGTAGCGGCATTTCTACCGACTATAGTCTGGGTACCGACAAGTGAGCTCTTTCAAACGCCACCGCACACCACTAAGTTCACAGCAGTTTGCCTAATATTTTTATTCGCATTGCTATCTTCACGTTTCTTCAAATAATAATTTATTTTTGGCCATGCGGTTAGGGCGCGCAACTGTGAGCTTGCATCCGGGAGATAGTGGGTTCGAATCCCACTGTCGGCAGCCCTGAAGATGGTTTTCCGTGGTTTCCCATTTTCAAACTAGGCAAATGCTGGAGCTGTACCTTAAATAAAGGCACGGCCGCTTCCTTCCCATTCCTAGGCCTTTCACATCCCATCGTCACCATAAGACCTGTATGTGTCGGTGTGAAGTAAAACAAATTGTAAATATATATATATATGCATTGGAATCGGGGGATTCATCATTTTTTTTTAATTGTTAGGTTGCGGACCTGACATGTTTAAATGGTCACCTGTTAGTGTTCTATTACCTCCACTTGGTTCGAAGCGGATCCTTCGTCATGATATTTGTCCTCAATTATTTTTCTAAAACGAAGGCGTAATGATCTAAACCCTTAAAAATGAGTTACTGTTGAATGTCCCCCGACAGGTACATTGAAGCTCATTGAAATCGGTTGGACGTAGGGTCTGGCCTCTCCCTGAGAGATCAAACCCGCCAACATGGGCTTAGAAGGCCAGTGCTCTACCATTTGAGCTACTCATCCCAGCAGAATCAAATCAATCAACAACTTCAGCTTCCTTAGTAAATCGCACCAAACATCAGGGGATTGGTTCAGGGAAACCTCGTGAATAATTTTTGCTATTTGCTTTACGTCGCACCGACACATATAGGTCATACGGCGACGATGGGACAGGAAAGGCCTAGGAATGGGAAGGAAGCGACCATGGCCTTAACTAAGGTACAACCCCAACATTTGCCTGGTGTGAAAATGGGAATCCACGGAAAACCATCTTCAGGGCTGCCGACAGTGGGATTCGAACCCACTATCTCCCAGATACGAGCTCACAGCTGCGCGCCCCTAACAGCACTGCCAACTCACCCGGTGCCTCGTGGATAAGGTTAGATATTGAACCACCAAGGGTTCAATATGTATGCGCACCAAATGGGTGTGTTTCTAATAATTCAGGTAACTGTAAAGCTTTTCTTTGCCATAGGAAACGAAGTCTTTATACTAACTGGGAACTGGGACTCTTAATATTTTCCATTATCGGATAGACTGTCCTATCTTTCATACCAAACAAGGGTCTACATGGCTAACTAACGTTTGACTGGAGTTTCATTATCGCAAACGCCATTACTAAAAAGCAAAATCATATCGTATCAAAATGTCGACACGCGACAGGTAATGAATTACCTCCACATTAGACCGACACGTTAAGAAATCATACATCTTGTTTATTGCTAAGTGTGTAACACGCAGCAATGGTGACTTCACAAACAGTGAGTCAGGTACCATACAATGACATGGCCTTGCAATTTAAAATAACAAAATGGTTATTTGTTACGGCACGAGACGTAGATTCTCAGTAGTGTTAGGATATATATTATCATAATCGGGAAGGTAGAACCAGGTGGAGTAATTACAGTTGTTGCATTTTAGGATGAGAAAAATAAAAATAACACATAATCTAAAACTCTTGCTCAAACGAAGTAAAGAAAAAAAAAGAAATCCAAATTATACACACTAGAAACATCCAAAAAATACTGGTTACAAGGCTAATTTCAAGTCCATGAAGATGGCATACACGACATGTTGGTCTCATGGAAGCAGTGGAAGCAAAATAACGAGATTATTTGGCCTCTTTAACATTCTCTCAATGTTCTTCTTCTTCTTCTTCTTCTTCCTCTTTATCAGTTTACCCTCCAGGTTCGATTTTTCCCTCGGACTCAGCGAGGGATCCCACCTCTACCACCTCAAGGGCAGTGTCCTGGAGCTTCAGACTCTGGGTCTGGAGATACAACTGAGGAGGATGACCAGTACCTCCTCCAGGCGGCCTCACCTGCTATGCTGAACAGGGGCCTAGAGGGGGGATGGGAACATTGGAAGGGATAGACAAGGAAACGGGACGGAAACGTCCGTGGCCCTTAAGTTAGGTACCATCCCGGCATTTGCCAGGTGCAGAAGTGGGAAACCACGGAAAACCACTTCCAGGATGGCTGAGGTGGGAATCGAACCCACCTCTACTCAGTTGACCTCCCGACGCTGCGTGGACCCCGTTCCAGCCCTCGTACCACTCTTCAAATTTCGTGACAGAGACGGGAATCGAACCCGGGCCTCCGAGGGTGGCAGCTAATCACACTAACCACTACACCACAGAGGCGGACCAATTAATGTTCAACTGGAAGAAGTCTAGTGAACCGAAGATGGAAGTATCGGTTCATCGAAATCAGAAAACTCCGACTCTGGTCTAGATAATCCCCACACGAATTACTCCAAGTTACTTATTGACGATTTCTCTTTTGGGTACGTATTTTTGGTCCGATTTGCACTTCTACCATTCCAACGGTTCCACACATCTAAGGAATTCTTAATACCGAGCAAACGCCGCGTGGTTTGAGTCACGTAGCTGTGAGCTTGCATTCGGCAGATATAGGGTTGAACCCCAATGACGGCAGCTCTGAAGATGGTTTTCTGTAGGTTCTCATTTTCTGTACCTTAAATAAGGCCACGGTCGCTTCCTTCTCACTCCTAGCCCTTTTCTATCTCATCGTCGTCAAAGACCTGCCTGTGTCGGTGCGAGATAAAGGCAAATGGTATCTAAACAAACTGAATTCTTAATCTTCAGCCTCTAAAGGTGCGTCTACACTTGTATCAGATCAGCGTATCTGTATAAACAATTGATACGCGGTCATGATACAGCCTTCTTTTGACAAAGTTGCCAGATCTGTATCACGTATCTGTATCATCTGTGCGTATCTGTTACTTTTCTACACATCGGTCTTGTATCATCTGTTGAGTGTTGGCTCTCCAGCTACAGTTGGCTCTATCAGATATACCGGACCTTCTTCTTCTTTTTTTTTTTTTTTTTTGCACAGTGCGATAGGGCTCCCAATGTCTTTTTGTGATTTCCCCCCATGGGTCATTCTTCTTCAACCAATTACATGATGCAGTTCCTTTGGGTCCCACAAAACGGTCCTTTGTTGTTAATAACTTATCAACTGTTAACCGTTGAACTTTTTCCATGGACCACTCCGAATCTTTTTTTTTTAATCGGAAGGTCCCCAATAAAGGCTAATGCAAAACTAAACGACGTCAGAAGGACGGTGAGTAGGGAAGAGTGACGGTAGCTTGGGCCATGCGTAAGACACGAGGCGGTGATACGGAGTGCTGATCGGGGAAACGCTCCGTCCACACTGTCCGTATCTGTATCACGTATCTTCCATTTGATGGGACAGCAAAAGACCGACTCCAACAAAGGTATCCCTGTACGAATCCGTATACTTACTAATAGAAAATTAACATTACAGCTGCATCAAACCGTAATCAAAATATTCGGATTGAAATGGTGATTTAAAATTTGGCAGGATTTCTTCAGCACCGTCACTACAATCTTATCTCTAAGACAATATGACAAGCCAAACCTCTTTCTAAAGCTTCAAACAACATCGGTATTGCACCCTGAACTCCCAGAAGACCATAAACCTTGACTGACTCCACAAGTGATTTGTATCATTCAAGAAATTTGCTGTGGGTTCAACAATATTTTTTCGTAGTGTACTTCTGTACCGTTTTCAATTCCCAAATTAATCCTTATTGTGAGATACACAGTTATACCTCGTTTTGTGCTAGTAGAGCCGGCCCCGTGGTGTATGGGTAGCGTGCTAGCCCCTTACCCGTAGGCCCCGGGTTCGATTCCCGGCCAGAACGGGATTTTTATCTGGATCTGAGTGCTGGTTCGAGATGCAATCTACTCAGCCTACGTAAGAACGACTGAGGATGTACTGACGATGAGATAGCGGCTCCCGTCCAGAAAACCAAGACTGACGGGCGAGACGATGTATTTGTTTATTTTATTTATTAACCTGTTGATTGAAGTATTTAGTAGAAATAAAAATAAAATGATATTGAAATACAAAATTTGGAAATTACGGTATTTTGGTTCTTCTTGCAACTACCTCGTCCAGAGCTAAGGTCCTGAAACTTCCTAACCTAACGT
The DNA here is from genome assembly GCF_040414725.1 of Anabrus simplex. NCBI lineage: Eukaryota > Metazoa > Arthropoda > Insecta > Orthoptera > Tettigoniidae > Anabrus > Anabrus simplex. The sequence goes on from NC_090265.1 coordinate 981,254,663, forward strand.
ACTGTTACAAAAAAACATTAAATGAATGTAATTCTATCCCTCAATCGGCTAAGCTGATACCGATGACCGCTTCTGCGACTTTCGACTCGAAAAAACTCCGAGGCGTGTGTTATCATGTTAACTAATGATTTCTATGTCCCTCCAAACTTCGTTCGTTCGTAATCTGTTTACCCTCCAGGGTCGGTTTTTCCCTCGGACTCAGCGAGGGATCCCACCTCTAGCGCCTCAAGGACAGTGTCCTGGAGATTCAGACTTTGGGTCGGGGATACAACTGGGGAGAATGACCAGTACCTCGCCCAGGCGGCCTCACTTGCTATGCTGGACAGGGGCCTTGTGGAGGGATGGGAAGATTGGATGGGACAGGCAAGGAAGAGGGAAGGAAGCGGCCGTGGCCTTAAGTTAGGTACCATCCCGGCATTTGCCTGGAGGAGAAGTGGGAAACCACGGAAAAGCACTTCCAGGATGGCTGAGGTGGGAATCGAACCCACCTCTACTCAGTTGACCTCCCGAGGCTGAGTGGACCCCGTTCCAGCCCTCGTACCACTTTTCAAATTTCGTGGCAGAGCCGGGAATCGAACCCAGACCTCCGAGGGTGGCAGCTAATCACGCTAACCACTACACCACAGAGGCGGGCATCCCTCCAAACTTAAAAAATAAAATAAAAAGAAATACAGGACGATGTTCTCAATAGTCAAGACGTGCACTACATCTTAACACTTCGACAGCAAAGGAATAATGTTTGGTAACGGAAGAATATCTCATATCACTTCTAGGGGAAAATTCTGTAATATTGTACGTCTCAGATGCAGCGAACGCAGCAAAGTGGAAACTCAGAGATATTTTGGAATGCCAATTATGGGGGTTCACCGTACGATTGGCCTGGTAATGCGGGACGAGCTCAAGACTCCTGAATATCGGGACTATATCTTTCGATCAATGTTGAAACGTATTGCTCCTATTTCGGAGAACAATTCAACTTCATGTACGATATTTCACACCACCATTATGTAGAAATTTTTTAATGTCTCTCTTCCGTACGTCAATGTCGTTCGACTGAAACAGTAACATCGCTGCATGACATGAACCCTATTGAACTTGCCTGGAGTCAGTTAAAATAAAAAACCTGGACAACATGAAAGAACACGCAATTTAAGAGAGTTACGCAAATTCTCCACTGAAGGAAAAACTGATTAACAATGGCTTGAATGGTAGATTGACACAAGTAAGTAGTAACAATATCACACTCAGCTAAGGGAACCACGGACGCCAATCCACACTCTCAAAGTAAAGATCCTTGGTCCTTTTAGTCGGCTGTTACGATAGGCAGGGAAGAGCTTGGGTGAATTCTACCGCCCCCACCTACATGGAGGAATGCTTGTGGTACTGAAGTCTTCCAAAGTACTGATATTCGTCCGATTGTCTTTTTTTACTCCAAATATTCCTCTAAAACAACACAGGTAGTAGTTTTCCAGATTTTTAAAGTGTGTTCCGTAAGTAGTCCAAGTCTCACGCTCATAAGTAAGCTCTGGCTAGCTCTTAAGTGGACTGGGTTGCCTCTACAGTGCGTGTGTAAATTACAGCTATGAAGGGAGGTTTTACATTTGAAGGACAGGCCATAATATAATCATTCTGGGGAGAATTAGTATCAAATGAATGTGAAGGTGTCAAAAGTTCCGAGAAAGAAAAAGCTGAACAATATTCCAAACATCCAAGCTGTTCGAGGATTGGCTAGCTTCCGATCTATGGAGCGCACAGTACCGGAAATGGAAAGCTTAAACTAAGCCTTTCTTTATGCATGGAGGGAATAAGACGAGCTCGTCTCATCCAAATAAAAAGGTTTCCTCTCAACTTGTTTTATATACGTCTGTTCTTCCTTCGGTATTGATTTTGACGTTTTATCTCAATGAATATTTTAATATTGCTTATACACAGAGAAAGGATGTACGGATAGAAAAATGCATTTCCACGACGAAGTCTATCAGTAATCGATATACAATGGACTATAAACACATATCGTCGCCAAAACGTTCGACAAGGTGGAAGGAAAATATTTTTGAGACAGCTGAGCTAAATTTGTACTGATATGTTCCTAATACATATTATTGTATTGGCGGATTTACCACATCTCAATACAAACTGTCCACCTTACAGTATTTTCGAATACATCTATTGACTTTTTGTTTTATTCTTTTATTTACTTTGGGAAACCATGTTCAGTGCGGTTCGAGCCCACTGTCTCTTGAATACAAGCTGACAGCTACGTGACCCAAACCGCGCATCCACTCCCTCGGTTCTACCTACCGCAATAGCAAGATACAGCCTCCCCGAAATCTCAGTCTCATTTACGGCTGACACAGTATGGAAGCTGCCGAGTTATGGATGGTGCTGAGTAGTGACCTTCAGAACACGGCTACTGTGTCTGAATGTAATGAAGTGTAAGTTACAGGTTGCGGCCTGCGCGGATATACAAAATATTATCCGCAGTCGCTTCGCATCCACACCCGCAACCGCACTTCCTTCATCCACATCCGCGAATGGTTATCCGTGGATATTGCAACGATCTGACTATTTTATGTCCAAGGTATTGAAAAGGTCTGTTAACAGTGACACGTTTATGAGGCATTTCCTCTTGCGACAACTACAGACATATTGAGCGGTTCTTTTTCGGAACCTTTGTTCCTTCCTTCCACTAATTACGGACAGGAGCTAGTTAGGCTTAGATCAGATTTACGGCTTCATGGTCTCAAGGCTCTTTATACGCTGGCCTAGCAAATGTCATGGGATAGTCACCTAATAGCGTGTGGGGCCTCCTCTGGCCCTGCGAACTGCAGTGGGACGCCGTGGAAGTGAGTCGACAAGTCCCTGGTGGACCTCTGGACGCAGCTGACACCAAATCGTTTGCAGAGCGGCCGCCAATGCTGGTCTGTTCGTGGGTGCAGGATCCATGGCACAGAGCCTGCGTTCCAGGACATACCAGATATGCTCGATAGGGTTCACACCGGGGCTCCTGAGTGGCCATGGCAGTCGTTGGACCTCCGCTGCATGTTCCTGCAACCATTCCCGGGCGACGTGGGAGCGATGTGGCGGCGCGTTATCATCTTGAAACACCGCAGAACCGTCTGGGCGCTGGAAGGCCAAAAATGGGTGGAGATGGTCTCCGAGCAGCTCAACATACCGCGCACCATTCAAAGTCTCTTCCAAAACAACTAAGGGGCCCATTCCATACCAGGAAAATGCACCCCAGACCATAACAGAGACACCAGCGCCCTGGACCACACCTTCGAGCCAGGCGGGATCCATCGCTTCATGTGGTCTGCGCCATACACGGTGCCTCCCATCGGCATGGTGCAATTGAAATCGTGATTCGTCCGACCATATAACGTTACGCCATTGTTCCAGTGTCCATCCCTGGTGACTGGCGACAAATGTGCGTCGTTGTGCCCGATGACGTTGGGTTAACAGTGGCACCCGTGTGCGGCGCCGGCTCCCATACCTCATAGAACCCATGTTCCTACGGATTGTCTACTGGGAGACGTGTCTAGCACGGCCTGTTTTGAATTGAGCCGTGATTTGTTGCACGGTTGCCCGTCTCTCACTATTGAGAATCCGTCTCAGATGTCGCCGTTCATGGTCATCGAGAGTGGCTGGACGGCCGGTCGTTCGTCTGTTGTGGACGGTGACACTCGCATTTAACCATTCAAGATACACCCTGGACACGGTTAATCGTGTGAAGCCGAATTCCCGCACCACTTCCGAAATCGCACTTCCCATCCGTCGGGCACCGACCACCATACCCAGTTCGAACGGTGTCAGCTCACGACGACGTTCCATGTTACACCTGTCACATGCACAGCCACTGCTCACAAGGTCTCCTATACAACTACCGCTGGCACAGGGGCGTGTGGTGCACAGACAACACACCTGCGCATCAGTGCTCCGCTATCCCATGACATTTGTTCAGTCAGTGTATATCACCATTTCCCCATACTAATGTTAAGAGCCGCCTCACCACAAGCAAAAATAGGCTAACTGCATATATTGTAATAAAGACTCACTTGTCGAGATTTCTAGAGTATAAGCAAAGCGAAGAAAAGTCGCCTCCGTACAGGCCATAAAGATCCTTGGAGGAGTGGAAGGTAAAGGCTTCCACCATTGTTAACCTCGGCACGTGATAGGGTAGAGTGGTTAGCTCTACGCCCGGCTGCCTTTGCCCCCAGGAATTAACCTGGCACTCATTTGTGGTGTAGGCTGAGTGAACCTCAGGGCCATATGCACCTCCTGAACGGGAAATCTCGTTTCTTAAATTTTAAGACTTCCTGACGGAGATTCGAACCCACGTCCTTCCGGGCGACCCGAGCATGCCTTTACCGCCTCGGCCAGGCAGCCCCTTTTCTAGAGTATAAGTGAATGAAAATCAATAAACATAATTATTTAAAAATTATCAGCAAAATTATCCGCACTGCCATACAGTGTGCATCCGCCAAGACTAATTTCACAGTTAACCGCGGATATCTGTATCCATGCAGAGCTCCTCTTGTAGGACCACTCCAGCTTCAATACCGCCCTTTGGCCCACTGAATACAATAAACTACCTACCACCTAATCGTCTATAGGACGCCTGATTATCGCTTTTTGGTGTTTCCCTTAAACTGAATAACCTTTGCATGTGCTATTTGAGGACATCCATACTTAACAGACAATAACGGAATTAACTAACCGCTTTCATAAACCTCCCTTGTTATTATTTCCCTGGTGTATCACAGAAACCGTATTATAAATTCGCAAATTTCGGCCTGTCTATCTCGTGTCCAGCTCCTTGGCTGAATAGCCAACGCAGTGGCTTCACTTCGGGGACCCGCTAACAGGACGAGATTGTAGTGTTGATTATGGTTTTAAGAGGAAGTACAACTAAGCAACCATCCTCTACATAACATTACGCAGAGAGCAAAAATATAAAGCGTCAGAGACTTCGAAAAATGAAGATATCGGCCAAGGAAAGACAAAGGCCACGAAGGGCGTGAAAAGAAAAGACTCCCTAGGCCTCAATACCGAATACCGTTGGCGTCGGAAAAGAACAAGAGTTGACCAAGGAAGGTCGGATAGGATAGATGAAAATGAGGAACCTGCCACAAGTAAGTGGAAGCAACCCCAGGACACAGCTAACGGTCCCGAAGTTGCCAACCCATGCTCCAAAATTCAGAGACCCTGGAGCCCCTATTAGTCGCCTTTTACGACAGGCAGAAAATACCTTGAGTGTTATTCTACCACCCCCACCCACGGGGGTACAGGGCGAGGTATTTTAATTCCGTGGTTAATTCCTCTACCTCGGGGACTAGGTGTTTGTAACAGTCTTAACAACTTCTTTTATATGCAACACATCACACATCAAACCACCATAGAAGCAGTCAAAAGTAAATACATCCCTCCGCACAAGGTTGTCATCACAAAAGGCATCCGGTCGTCAAACTAGGGTATATCCACAGGAAGTACTAAGTGCAATAAATTGCGAAAAAGTGAAGGAGCAGAATATTCTACTGCACGGTTCTTACGGTTGAGTTAATTTAATTTTGCCAGGTGACACTTAGTGCGCCACCAGAGATCTTTAACTCACCAACATAAACGGCATGGATTGCTAAGAATTTTGACCCTTTAGAAATCGACCACATTAGCCGGGTTCGAACCCTTGAACTTGGACTCATGCTGACAATTTAAAACCGATTCATCGATCTGATCGAACTTTCATTTCCTCTCTGTCCTGTGAAATCATGTCCGCCGACTGTCACTGACACATATGAACTGCATTAGCAGAGTAATTCGATTAATTATGACAAATATACCACTCATATCAAATAAAATATTAACGTAAAATATTGCTTGTTTGTAATCATAAAATAATATTAATGATGAATCCACGAAACAATATTCCAGTTCACACACATCAGAACACAAACAATTTCAGGATACAGAGAAAATAGCCTTTTTTGCAGCGAAATATGAAGACAGCTCAATCACGAAACCCAGGCAATATGGCTCAGGAAGTCATTACGATGACCTGTAAAAAGCAAAGTCATATCCGAACAGGCCATGAAGGTCCTTGGAGGGGTGGAAGGTAAAGGCTTCCACTATACGTAAGCTCTGCACTTGATGGGGTAGAGTGGTTAGCTCTACGCCCGGCCACCTTTCCCCCCAGGAATTAACCCTGTACTCATTTTTGATGTAGGCTGAGTGAACCTCAGGGCCATGTGAACCTCCGAAAGTGGCAATCTCGTTTATTAAATTTTTCGACTTCCTGACGGGGATTCGAACTAATGTCCTTCCGGGTGAACCGAGCATACCTTTACTGTCTCGGCCAGGCAGCCCCTACGATGACCTGTGGCACTCCAAAATCTGCAGACCATCTGACCTGACAGCAACTTACTTGGCAGGCTAAGTTCTTAATGGGCTATTGTGTCACTGATTTGTTTGCTTTTATATTACACTTAGAGGAAGAGACCAACGAGGGCTACACTGAACACAAGTAGGATATATAAGTCAATCGCAAGTATAAGTATCTTGATCATCGTCACTCTTATTAATTGATAAATAGTTTATAACATCAAACTGATCATAAGAAATATTTGATTGGAAATTGGGTACATTGTACTTTTGTGTGAATTAAGTTATAGTGACAGCGCGGTTTGGGTCACGTAGCTGTCAGCTTGAATTAGGGAGATAGTTGATTCGAACTCCACTGGCGGCAGCCCTGAAGATGGTTTTCCGCGGTTTCCCCATTTCCACACCAGGTAAATGTTGGGATTGTACCTTAATTAAGGCCATGGTCGCTTCCTCTTCAATCCTAACCCTTTCTTCTCCCATCGTCGTCATAAGACCTATCTGCGTCGGTCCGACGTAAAGAAATTCGTAAAGAAAGAAATAAAAGAAAAGAAATTAATTCGTAGTCCATGAATCATGGAAAATACTTTGACAGAAACATTTCCAAAGCTTCTATTGTCGACTCGATTACACCTGTGAGGGCTGAATGGCATGTGATCACAATATTACTCCATTGACGAAGTATATTGCCTTCGTATTAGTAGGAAGGTCTCCCTCTATACCGTTTCCGAAGTCAACAGCTAGAGAAATGTTTATAGTAACGACGGTTTTTCTAAACAGTTCACACAGCGAGGTCGTCGACTTTGTGCTGGAAATAATTTAGAAGCACGAGTTCTCTAATAAGTTTTCTTTATTCCATATAACTTCCATCTACAGGTAGCTCATACTCATTTAAGTGTCATCGCCTGGAAGTCTTCGACAAGTTCCACCTTCGAGCATTTCCCCTTGTTTGAAACAACTATGGTTGTGTCAATTAAAAACTCTCACTGCCACAAATAAAATATAAAATTAAAAGAACATTTTGGATTATTTGGAGATTGTGTACGCAGTGTTTAGCCCATAGCGTAACAGCCACCACTGTTCCTAACCTACGACACAAAACTTGTGAAACTTGGGATTCAGGTATTTTTTTCCTTTCAAAACAAACAATCACCACCACCACCACTTATTACAAAACGCACTCAGATTGCAGTTCCAAATCGGAAACTAGTGCACTTATCAAGGCTAGAGTTGGCCGTGCGGTTAGGAGCGCGCGGCTGTGAGCTTGCAACCGGGAGATAGTAGGTTCGAATCCCACTGTCGGCTGCCCTGAAGATGGTTTTCCGTGGTTTCCCATTTTCACACCAGGAAAATGCTGGGGCTGTACCTTAATTAAGGCCACGGCTGCTTCCTTCCAACTCCTAGGCCTTTCCTATCCTATGGTCGCCATAAGACCTATCTGCGTCGGTGCGACGTAAAGCCACTAGCAAAAAAAAAAAAAAAGGCTAGAACGAACCACTATGCACTATGCCTTATTCGATCCATTTTTTTCCTACAAGTTGCTTTACGTCGCACTGGCGATGGGACCGGAAAGGTCGGACAGGTCTTTTTTTTTCCTAGTTGCTTTACGTCGCACCAACACAGATGGGTCTTATTGCGACGATGGGACAGGGAAGGGCTGGGAGTGGGAAGGAAGCGGCCGTGGCCTTAATTAAGGTACAGCTCCAGCATTTGCCTGGTGTGAAAATGGGAAACCACGGAAAACCATCTTCAGGGCTGCCGACAGTGGGGTTGGGGCCGGAAAGGTCTAGGAGTGCGAAGGAATTGGGGTACAGCCCCAGCATTTGCCTGGTGTGAAAATGGGGAACCACGGAAAACCATCTTCAGGACTGCTGACAGTGGGGTTCGAACCCACTAACTCCCGAATACTGGACACTGGCAGCACTTAAGCGACTGCAGCTATTGAGCTCGGTGGTCTATTTTCTTTTCCAAACCAAACTCCTTGGCGCAACTAAGCGACTGCTGCCCAGCCCTAAGGCCAGTAGATTACGAGGCATGTTGTCGCCACGATGAATCCTCTTGGGCGTTATCTTAGCTTTCTAGACCGGAATTTTCTATTCGGTGTCTTTTATAAAGAGTTTAGCCACGATTTCCAATTTAACGATTGAATCTGGGCTCAGTCCACATTACTGCCGAACACGGATAACTGGGAGAAGAAGAAGAGGAAGAAGAAGAAGAAGAATTCACATCTAAATGGTGCTGAATATTTTTCTCATTGTATTACGTCCAGCTTCTTGGCTGAATGATCCGCGAAGTGGCCTTCGGTTCAGAGGGTCACGGTTTAGATTCCCGGTCGGGTACGGGATTTTAATCATAAATGGTTAATTCACTTGGTTCGGGTACTGCGGTGTTCGTGCTGTCTCCAAAATTCCTGCACCTCACACACCACTATCCTCCACCACAATAAACGGCAGATGCCACCTAGCCATATCGGAAGTTCTGCCTTGCAAGGGCTGCACCAGATTCGCAAGAGTCACACGAAATTTATTACATTATTTCGCGGCTATATACACCTACAGTACATTTATTTTTGATTTTTACACCAAAAAAGTAAAATGTTGGTTACAGCAAGGATATCTGGAATGTAGCGAAGCAGAACCTATGACGTGAATATTATGTAAGAGCATCTGAAGACAAGGCAAAAAGGGAAACGTTTCCATCCAAAATGAGTCAATATAATTACGTGGATATAACTCTTTTTATCATTCTTTCCCCTGTTGTCTGTATTACTATACTGAGTGCTGGATAGGCGACCAACTCTAGCTTGCTGTAGAGGTTCTCATTAGGATACATTCTAGAAATATATTCTCAACAGCTAGAAGAGTTCCCTACAATATGTGTAACTAAAATGCTTGCTGTGCTACTGAGGGGTATTATTAGAATTTGACGTATCAATACATCCTAATGAGAACCCCTGCAGCGCGCTAGAGTAGGCCACCCATTCTACTACATAGCACTGGTACAATAAGGAAGAGATGAATGTTGCACCGGAGCTGTGGTACTCCTAATTTGTGAACGAATGGTAATGAGGTGGATGACGCGTGGAACGTGATACCACAGTACCATACTAGTCAATATCAGTTGTTTACAACAGGATTACGCTGCTTCGACAGTCAATAATGATGTCAACCCTAGCGACTCTTTCACCCAGGGGAACAGCATGGGGCTTCATTACACTGATACAATTACGTCTCAAAATCAATTGCGAGGATACAATAAAGTTTCATGAGAAAGTGAATTAAATGCCCAACCGGGTTTTTTAACGAAGTTGTACGCAGTTTATCGATAGTGGGGAACAGTGAACTCTCAGCCACGATCCCTCATTATCTTTCAAACACCCCACTACTGACCCCAGAGAAGCGCCTTTATTTGCAATAATAACAGAAATAGTACTTGTTGCTTTAATTTATTTTAAATTCAAGCTTTAGTCATTAACCCAAATAAATAAATAAATAAATAAATAAATAAATAAATAAATAAATAAATAAATAAATAAATAAATAAATAAATAAATAAATAAATAAATAAATAAATAAATAAATAAATAAATATCGTCCGACTCTTTGGATGAATGGTCAGCACAGTGGCCTTGTCACATGTATTGTTACCAACCAACCTCGTGAATTATAGCCACAACTAGTTACTTCATATGGCTTGGAGACCGGATGTTTCTGTTTGTCTGAATACACAAATCTGTATTTACACCCAACCTACCACACTACTAACCATTACAGAAAATCGCGATTCCGAGTGATTTGGCCGTGTGGTTAATAATAATAATAATAATAATAATAATAATAATAATAATAATAATAATAATAATAATAATAATAATTTCGTGTGGCTATTTCTAGCCGGGTGCAGCCCTTGTAAGGCAGACCCTCCGATGAGGGTTGGGGGCATCTGCCATGTGTAGGTAACTGCATGTTATTGTGGTATACGATAGTGTTATGTGTGGTGTGTGAGTTGCTGGGATGGTGCGAACAGCACAAACACCCAGCCCCCGAGCCACTGGAATTAACCAATGAAGCTTAAAATCCCCAACTCGGCCGGGAATCGAACCCGGGACCCTCTGAACCGAAGGCCAGTACGCTGGCCATTTAGCCAACGAGTCGGACATAATAATAATAATAATTTTATGTGCTAGCCCCGTGATAGCCCCTTTCGGTACTTACAGGATGGGGCTGGTAACTCAGACGACCTGGGATCTCTCAGCCGGCTTGTAGGGTGGGCGCGGCTTTTCCGTGTATTGTTCTCGTCGGCCGGCTTACTTGTGAGTTTCTTGGAGATTCAACGGGAATGTTCTGCCTCTAGTGACATCGCGAATTTTCTGGCTCAAATCACCCGACCTATAAAAAGGGAGGCTAGCCGCGGACAGTCTGTCAGTGTTGGGCTCCGTGGTGGAGTCAGTGAGAGACTCAGTGCGTTAGGTTCCGGTGGCTAGGCTGAGGGCGAGAGGGGTGTTGGCTGTCGCTAGTGTCCCACCGAGGTCTTCACCGAGGAGCGGTTGTTGTGGTGTCGGAGACACCAGTGAGTAGGTGGAGACGAAAGAACGAAAAACTGTACTGTGTGTTCGTATATTTCTGTGAACTGAGGCTCAGCGAGGGAAGCTGCTATAGCGAGTGTGAAAGTAAATGGACCTGTGTTAATGTTCGCTGTTGTGAGTATCGTCTTGCTGTTGAATACTGCTGAGCTGTTTGGTTGTTCACTACGTGTGACTGTGTGAATTACTGGACTGTCAGTGGAGTCAAACAAACGAACAGTCATCGTGTGTTGTGTAGCCAGTGGCCCTGTGTTCAGATCCAGCTATCTACACACAACGGGGCCGATGAACTTCGATGTTAGGCCCCTTAAAACAACAAGCATCATCTACACACAACTGCTGTATGAGGTGGCTGGACTAGGGGAAAGGGAAAGCAAGGGATAAGCGTCCGCAGGTATAGATAGCAACGGGCTGGACCTCCTGCTGCGCCATAACGAAGAGCAATTTGTAAATACACAGAAATTAGTAAGAGTGGCCATTCATAACTGGTTAAAATTGTGTGTGTGCATTTATTAGGTCATAATAAAATAAATTGGAGTAATGAAACGGATGGATTTTTATTCGTAATAATAATAATTGTTACGGAGTTTTCCGTGGTAGTTAGAGGTGAAAGAAGGTGCTGGGGTGAACAGGTCTCAACTTACGAAATTAAAGTTAAGATAAAATTTAACAAGGTTATATTTTCTTTGCAAAATCAAGAAATAACAAGAATGACAGGTACATAGTAGCATAACAACCAATGAAAAATGTCCAATTACCGAGGTTACAGGACTTGGGCGTCGAGACCCAGACTTACAATCCTTGAGCAATAAGCCCAACTTTACTCGAATATACAAGATTCAACAAAAGGGGGAGAAAACCCCTATCATGCCCGGGAGCACTTACTCCCAATTACACAGTAAAGCCTCCTCGAGGCACACAGAATTTTTTTTTTTTTTTTCGAAGAGCAACCCGCTCTCAAAGTTACAGCCTATCAAAGGCCACACCAAACTCCACATTCAAGCTGTCCTCCAAGGACATACAGGGGTAAAAATTACCCAACCTACTGAGGCCTATTAAGTGAAGAAACAGGACAATTACATGGCCTCCAATATACCAACTTGAGAGGAGGCGACACAGCACTCCAAATACGCCTTATTGAAACCTACTTGGCACTAGGCCGCTAATGCAAGGGCTAATCCCATACTAAAGAGGTGACTTATATAAGAAAACGATTTACATTACGTTAGGAGGGAAGAAACGGTTGTGAAAATAAGTTCACCTTAAAGCAATATGAGTGGGAGCTCGAGAGGGTTAAGCACTCTCTGTCCCAATATGTAGTTACAGAGGCAGAATTTAAACCAAAAGTCTTTTACATTTAGGGGAAAGTTACATGGTAAAAGATTTCGAACCCGCCCCGAGGGTTAAACTGCTGAGCTGGCAAGAAAATAAGTTATAAAACGGCCATTACCTGGTGGTTGAACTGCTGCCCGAAGAAAAACGCGCTTCCCGCCCCCTGCTACATAATTTACACAATGATAGGTGTTACTGAAGTGGCGCAGAGACCCGAAAATCAGCAGTTTATATACCCTCGCGGAACATTCGAGACCTTTTAGGAATGATAAAACCAGCCCACAATCATTTTATTGGACGGCCAAAAGATTACATGTCAAAACTGAGGAAGAAAACCAGGATTGGTGGGAAATTAATTACAAAAATTACTCATTGGTCGAATTCAAAACTGGCGGAAGGTGAAGGGTTATACAGCCAACCTAAACAATGACTGAAAGAAATTTAACAAAGAACAAACTTATGAACCCAAAATTTCTCCAAAACACAGTTCTTTCACTTCGCACTAGGGTGCATAATTGTAATCCTTCAGTAGTGCCATCTAGGAAAGAATGTTCACACTTCTTACTACAGGCAAAACAAAAATACATCGAAAACGACACAGTTCAGAACACTTCAAAATTTACAAGTAGTGACATCTTCTGAGAAACTTGAGAATTAACACTGTAGTTAAAGTTCAGGCTTCCTCCAGTAGAGGAGTTTCAACTGGCGCAAAGTTTGAATTAGTGGAGGTGTACCTCCCGGTACAATAATAATAATAATAATAATAATAATAATAATAATAATAATAATAATAATAATAATAATAATAATAATAATGTTATTGTCTTTACGTCCTACTAACTACCTTTATGGTTTACGGAGACGCCAAAGTGTCGGGATTTAGTCGTGCAGGAGTTCATTCACGTGCCAATAAATCTACTGATACGAGGCTGACATATTTGAGCACCTTCAAATACCACCGGACTGAGCCAGGATCGAACATGCTAAGTTGGGGTCAGAAGGCCAGCGCCTCAACCCTGTGAGCCACTCAGCCCGGCCCGTGCGGTTAGAATCACGTAGCTGTGGGCTTGCATTCGGGAAATAGTGGGTTCGAATTCCACTGTCGGCAATCTTGAATATGCTTTTCCAAAGTTTCCCATTTTCACACCAGGCAAATACTGGGGCTGTACCTTAACGAAGCCCACGGTCGCTTCATTCCCAGTCTTAGCCCTTTCCTATCCCATCGTCACCATAAGACATATCTGTGTCGGTGTGACGTAAAGAAAAATTGAAAAAAAAAATTCGCGTATCGGTACATCCCTCCACACACACAGTTGGCGTGAGGAAAGGCACCTGGGCGTAAAAAGTAAGTTTAATTCACATGCAGTTTTTTTAACAAGTGTCGCTTATGAACATCGAAGTGAGAATGAGCTGCTTTTGCATTTCTTCACCGAGTTCGATGGTTGCAGTCGCTTAAGTGCGGCCAATATCCAGTATTCGGGAGATAGTGGGCTCGAGCCCTACTGACTGCAACCCTGAAGATGGTTTTCCGTGGATTCCCAATTTCAAACCAGGCAAATGCTGGGGCTGTACCTTAATTAAGGCCACGGCCGCTTCCTTCGCATTCCTACCCCTTTCTTGTTCCATCGTCGCCATAAGACCTATCTGTGTCGGTGAGATGTAAAGCAACTTGCAACTTGCGTTTCTTCAACATGAGGATGTTCCTGGCGACTGGCTGGCTGGCTGTCTGGCTGGAAATACATTCCAGAATGTCTGACAATGGAAATCTTTCTGGATTGTTGGACTGTTTCGTGGAGAGATGGATGGAACACGAAGAATTTCCAGTCGAGCTATGGACACGTTATATCAAGCGTGATCGAAACAACAACTCTGTCGAAGTATGGCACAATTAATTTAATACCAAACTTGGGAGACCGAATATCCGAGTTAAGGACCTCATAACTGTTTTAAGAAAAACAAGAAGAAGGGAGCACAGCATGTGCGCTAATAAGGGCCCAGCTCAGACTGATTATATGACTCTAAATGACAGGCTGGAAAGAACGGTTAAACATATGGTGATATTTTCACTGATTTAAAAATAATTCTCATCTCCAAAACCTTTGAGGAGTTTAATCGTTGACCTATTAAAGTTTAAAGAAAGTAAATGCAAATTTAAGTGACAGAATTTAATTTGAGGTCAAAGTAACTGCCGAAGCCAATAGCTGATTTTAAACAAGCCTATATGCAATAAATATTCCATGTAGCCAGTCCAAAGCATGTGAAAAGTGTGATGGGAATCAGTAAAATTCACAGACCGGGCCGCCTGGGAAGCTCAACCTTTAAATATTATCGAGAGGTGGTGGGAAAGCGCTCGGTAATATTCATTACTGGAAACGGCCCCTGCTATTGGCGACTTATAGGACACTGGCCAACAGTGGAATTGTTTTATATCAATGATCATCTCATTTTGTTTGTCTGAGACTGACTGCACTCCGTTCCGATCTTCCAGACAAGTCATAAAATATTGTCAGAGCCTAGAATTGAACTGAAAGTAGCAGGGTAAATGTTTGCAAAAAGAGCAAGCTCGCAGTTTACATGGCTATTGATATAGTGATCATATCCACGGAACTTTCAGTTTTGTGCAGAATACGAACCACAGGGACGTAACTTTCTTTTAATCCACATGCTTTCGCACAGAATCGAACCATGACATCTTGGTTAAAATGCCAGTGAGGACATCACTCGGCGATCATACCCCAGGGTAAATGAGGTTTTAAGGACAAGGGACGAGTATGACGAACATTTCTATCACCCTGTAATTAACATGTATTAATGTGAAAGGATAACTAATGCTCTGCACTTAGAACGTGTAAAGGACCACTGCGGTTAACAAACAGGCATTTTATCAACCATAAAGCGTGTTTACGCAGTTATGTGGGTTTTACAATGTTCATTTTCACAGCCGCTAACACGAGTTTGAGATTTAATTAAGCTCGCTTCAGTCCCATCAACAATTTAGCTTACCTCTGCGGCGAGCTGTCAGAGTGCGGTATCACCGTTCTATTGCGGTTTAGTTCGTAAACTTCCCAGCCGCATTACATAGCGCTTACGTTTTGAGGCATGAACATGGTATGCCTCATCTACTTCTGACTACGAAGAACAGAAATTATAGCATTACTCTCAAATGTACGAAAGTTTCCGAAGGGACTCACAATGGGGAAAACGCGGACAGAAACACTATATTTTAACTTCGAACCGGATCTGCAACTCCTCCTCACAAGCCATTCCCGCAGTTTAGGGGGTTTTAATAGTATAGTATCATCGCAGCCATTTGGCCCAGGTTCGATTCCTGGCAGCTGAAGGTTACCAGATTTTTTTCTATTTGAAATGCTGATACAACTGCATCATTATTATTATTATTATTATTATTATTATTATTATTATTATTATTATTATTTATAGGGCAGTTTCGTGAAAGAAAACGGAAATATTGATATGTTCATAGTACCTACTTCCGTTACAAGAAGGTAGTAATATGCTTATACTATAATGTGCATTGTGATGTTTCCACTTTACGTTTCTGTTTCTTTCTTCACCAGTGCACATAGCTTTTGGTACAGAAGTTGACGCGGAGTCTTAATTGTCTGGAGCATAATATGGCAACACTCTCTCCTTCCATTTTGCTTTATGTACTGTATGTTTCATATATTTATAGTGGACATAAAAGAAGGCATCATAGTGGATCCAGCAACTCGTTTTGAAGTGGCTCAGGCAGCGGAGGTACACCAGGAGGTAAGGACGATTTATGAGCGCATCGTGAAATACATAAATACATAACACATTACATACATACATACATACATACATACATACATACATACATACATACATACATACATACATACATACATACATACATCTTCATTACAAACTGTTATGCCTTTTAGCGTTCAGTCTGCAAGCCTCTATGAATTTACTAACAATACCGAAGCCGGTTTATGCGCACAGCTTCGTCCATTGAGTTCATTCGTAACTTAGCCTTTACTTCCTCATTCCGAGTACTAGCCTCCTGACATTGTTCCCACCCGTTTGTACCAGAAATCATTCTCGCTATTTACACGTCTGTTACTTCTAGCTTATGAATAAGATATCTTGAGCCCACCCAGGTTTCACTCCAGTAAAGCCAAGTTGGTCTGAAAACAGACCGGTGTAAAGATAGATTTGTCCGGGACCGGACTTCCTTCTTACAGAATACTGTCGATCGCAACTGTGAACTCACTAGTTAAGTCCTGTTGCACCTTGATTCAGTCTCACTTAATATACTACCATTCTCAGAGAACACACATACTACATGAGTTTATCTACCAGATCCTGCTTTTGTATTCCCTACTTGACATTCATTTCCCTTAGATTTCTTACCTACTGACATCAATTTAGTCTTGGAAAGGCTAATTTTAATATCATACTCATTGCATATATTTTCAGTCTCCAAGATGTTAGACAGCAGACTTTTGGCACAATCTCGCATTAAGACCAAGTCATCGGCATAGGCCAAATTGATTACAACGTTTTCACCTAGCTGAATCCCTCCCTGCCACTTAATATATTTCAGTAGATGCCATGTAAACTATGAACAATAAAGGTGAAAGATTACACAGCCTTCTCTAACCCCCGTACATACCTTGAACTAAGAACTCATTCTACCATCAATTCTCACCGTAGCCCAAATGTCAACATAAATGTCTTTGATTGCTTTTAATCCTCTACCCTTAATTCCATAGCAGTTTTCAATTACCTGGCGCATAGCCTACTGAAAATCTAATCCTAATGTGGTCTGAAACCACATTGGTTTTCATCTGACTTACTCTCAACCGCTGTTCGCACCCTCCCTTCCAAGATACCAGTGAAAACATTACGCGGTATATTGATTCATGAAATATCTCGATGGTTGTTGCAATCCTTCCCCAGTGCTTATTTCTAGAGGTTTAACGTCTCACTAACACATAGAATATTTTCGGTAACGCAAGGATGGGAATTACGAACAGATTTTGTTGATGGAGTGATGAGCCTGTGTGGCTCAGGCAGCAGAGCGCCAGTCCTTCACCACAGGGTTCCATGGTTCAAATCCCGGTCACTCCATGTGAGATTTGTGCTGGACAAAGCGGAGGCATGACAGGTTTTTCTCCGGAAACTCCGACTTTCCCTGTCATCTTTCATTCCAGAAACTCTATCCAATATCATTTCATTTCATCTGTCAGTCATTAAACATTTCCCCAGAGGAGTGCGACAGGCTTCAGCAGCCGGCACAATTCATATCATCGCCGCTAGATGGGAGGTTCATTCATTCCATTCCTGACCCGGTCGAATGACTGAAAACAGGCTGTGGATTTTCATTTTTGTTGATGGAGTGAAAACGAAAGATTTAGTACGGGTAACTAAAACTTGCTTTCCTGCCATCTAGTAGATCATCTATGCCTATTTACAAAAGATGAGATAAATACCCGCTGGGCTCTTCGCGAATATTCGTTGTAAGACTGCGTGCATCTTCATATATATCGTCTGCTTGCACCAGCTAAGAGATTAAAACAGTAAATCTACTCCTTTTCGGAAAAGAATATCTTGAAGAGCTCATTTCCTAACGTAACGGGGTTAAATACGTTTCGTCTAATAAAATAAAGATCCTGACTGCTTTGAGAAATTGGCACCTCGTCGTCTTGACTGGAGTTGATTATTTGTAAATTAAAACATGGAATCTCTCTTAAAAAACGGAGATATATCTCCGACTCTCTGCACAAGGAACTGCTGGAGAGCATTTATATTGCAAGTGAGGAGTGTCGTCGAGTCGTGCTGCCAAAGAGACATGAGATTTTATTATATCGTACATGCTCCACGAACTTGCAGAGGAAGATCTAGGCCAAAGCCTTATGTAAACCTTGTTTGAAGATAACAACACGGGTAGGAAGAGCATAGTAATAGCCTCAGATACAACCCTCACTTAATTAGCTCGTTAGATTAATGGTATAGCGTCGATCTCCTGATCTCAAGATCGCATGTTCAAACCCGACAGTGATAGTAGGATGTTTGAAGAACGGAGAAAAAGTCTCTTTGACAGTCTATATTGTAAGATATAGGCACGTAAAAGATCTCTGGTGACACACTTGGTGTTTACCTGACAAAATTCAGAGCTCAACCTTCGATCACCAATAGACAGTTGGTGTACTGCCATCTGGTAGAGTACAGCGGAACGTCGATATTGACGCTCACGCAACCTAAGTGGCGTCAAATAAAAATGCCTGCACATGGTAGTTGATACCATACGATTATTTATATATATATTTGTTTATTTATTAGATGGCCAGGATTTTGAAGACCTAAGAATGTTTAAAAATTATCTATAAAAAGACAGCAAAATCCGGTAAAAGATACGAAAACTTTAAAATGACATAAATTGTAAATGAAATTTTTACAATCAGCTTACTAATCGAGTCCGTATATTATATTCTTTCCCTACCGCTTTTCCCACATCTGTGGGATCGCGCGTGCGAACTGCATCGCCCATGTGGATTTGGCCCTGTTGTACGGCCTGATGTCCTTCCTGACGCCAACCCTATATGGAGGGATGTAATAAGTATTGCGTGTATCTGTGGTGGTTGGTAGTGTAGTGTGTTAATATGAAGATGAGAACGTTGGGACGGACAAGAACACCCAGCCCCCGAGCCAGAAGAAATAATCAGAAGTGGTTAAAATCCCCGACCCGGCCGGGAATCGAACCCGGGACCTTCTGAACCGAAGGCCAGTACGCTGACCATTCAGCCAACGAGTCGTACTTGGTATAGTCTATATTTTTGTTATATATGTATTATAATAACTGTGGAGAAAGTGAGGGAAGCGCGTCTCCGCTGGTACGGTTTCACGTTATGAGAAGGCAGAACGGCTCAGTTGCTAAAACAGCTCTCCAAGTTGATACGGGAGGAATACGACCACGTGGAAGGCCTTTAAAGCGGTGGTCTGACAGTATCAAGCTCGGCATGAACGACGTTGGTTTAAAACTTGAAGATGTCAGCAATAGGACGAAACAGAGGAGATGTAGCGAAACAGCGGACCCCATACTTTGGGATAAACGCTAGGAAAGAGATACATTATAATAAGCTTTTGGGTTTTTGCCATGTCAACAGAAAATGGTGAAATTCTTTACGTTTCGCAGAGAACTTTGCTCTGCGTATTCAGAAGAAAATCTCGACTGTTAACGAGGAAGACTTCTACAGTTGGAGGTCTCTCTCCGGGAATGTGGACATTTTCAAGAAGTAACCGGTGATCAACGTTTCTTTAGTACGCAGATTGACAAAGCGTTGTGAAGATTCTAAGTCTCCGTATTCATCTCCACTTAAAGTTGCGTTAATATACAATACCACACGCGTAAATGCTTCAAAATTCTCAAACATGTAAGAAAATTACTCAAAAATATAAATAGTCAACTAAATTCCAAGAAATGACCAAATAAGGAAGTATAATTTTAGAAAATGACCTAAAAATACAAAATGGCAAAACATGTAAAAAATAACCCTAATAAATTAGCATTTCCACAATTTGGGAAATATGATCAGGATATCTGTACAAGTTAGCAAGGTCTGTTGTGAACCAATTAGAAGAAGACATGTCATCAAACTCCTACTCCTACTCCTATTTATTTTTTAATTTTTTATTTATTTATTTATTTATTTATTTATTTATTTATTTATTTATTTATTTATTTATTTATTTATTTAATAGTCTTCCTCAAGTTGTGAGGTTGCCTATCAACAAAGAATATATATGCGTGTACGGAAAATTATCTAAAATTTAGGATAATGGTGTTTGAATACAGAGAGTTATGAATTTTTATTTCGGTATCAGGTCAACTGTTCTTTGCAATAAAATTAGAACAGTGAATGATTATGAAGAGGGTATCCTCCAAAGGTTAATGTTCTGAGTATAAGTGGTTTCGCAGTATTAGATCAATTATTTCAATGATTCGATGATCAGTTCCCCAATGATGTTTGTGGGGATGCAGAATGATCAACAGAAGGAAATGAAATACTTGGTGATAGTTCTCCTTTCACCAATTAAGAGGCAATTGACCTCAAAATCCTCAAGATAATATGAATTGTTAAAATAAGTGATGGTCGGTTTAGCTGATATATGCTCTTTGTCGACCTCTTCGGGGTCAGGTGATTAGATGTTGGCCTTTATCTACTGTACCCTGCGTTCAAATCTCTGTTGTAGCATGTGTAGTCTGGCCTTGACGAAGTTAAGGTGGATAATATTTTGTCTGTAATGCTCCTTGGCTGAATGTTCAGTGTAGGTGTCTGGGGTTCTGGGAGCCCCGTATTTGATTCTAGTCGCGTCTATTTATTTCTTCTGGGTCGAGTATTGGGCGCTTATGTTCAGTTTAATGCACACCACACAACTATTAGCACAGAAATACTCAGTAGTGAATACATTCTTCAACATAAAATTGGTGTCAAGAAGGGCATATGGCCGTAAATTAAGCTTCATCCACGTGTCGATCGACCCCAAGTAATTAAGAAAATGTCAAGAAAGACGAAGAAGGCATTTCTACTTCCCCCTACGGTAAATGTATTATTTGTCAAAACCCAGGAGACGTGCGACATGTCTCGCTAGTCGGCACCTTCCCTTGTCTTGATGCTACTTGGAGGTTCTTCACCTGATACTTGGTAGCAGTTTCATTGTTATTATCATATTTATTAGTACTGACTGTCTCCGTGGCCAGATGGTTAACATGATGGCCCTTGGTCGAAGAGTTCTCGGATTCGACTCCCGGCCAGGTCGGGAATTTTAATCTCCATTGGTTAATTCGTTTAGCTTGGGGGCAGGGTTTTTGTGCCGTCTTCAATATTAGGTCATTTTCGGTACGGCTCCATCCACACAGATGAGCAAGTCGCGCACAGGGCGTCAACTCAAAAGCCCATAACGGAGCCCTACACCATTAAAAATTGTTAGTATTATGTATGAATTATCATAGTCATATATGACTTAAAACCATGATCACGACCATTGCTTCAAGGGTCAAACACTCGCATTATTTTCTCCTCTTTAATCTGGTGAACAAGAATTTATTATCCCCACTACTTCATTGTCCATGTACGTCACTTGTTACGTCCCACTGTGCAGTACTTTTTCCTACTTTTTTTTTCCGTAACTTTCATTTTCAGACAATGGTTTCATCATAATCCAAAAACTCTTAAAGGTATTTGCATGAAAGTTTGCATGGTTGTGTATTTTATTTTATGTATGTGATTGTGTTCTACAATCTTTTGTGTGAGATAAGTAATTTCTTTTTTTAAACTAATAAGTAGTGCAAAATTTAGAACAATTATATGGAAGTTAAAGATTAATAAAAATTAATATTTTGTGATGGAGATTCTAGGGTATTCAGCAGAAGAAATGAATTGTAGTGCCTACAGCGCAATCTCCTTTGCCTTCGGAAAAGTTAAGAAGAAAATTTGATTTAAAAATCAGTTAATGACTAGTTTCTGTAAAAATATGAGCATTATTGTATCGTTCATGACCTCGTGTTCAGTGCGAGGGGAACGATTTATCGATGGGTGGAAACCATACTGATCATCTAGGAATAAATAGGAAAAAACTTTGCGGGAAAGTATTGTCACCAACTCTGTAGCCAGTTTTCAATACCACATTTATACTAACTATTAACTAATAGGCCGCCTGTATGGTGTAGTGTTTAATGTGATTACTGCCACCACCTCTTTAGGCCCGGCTCTGCCACGAAATTTGAAAAGTGATACGAGGACTGGAACGGGCTCCACTCAGCCTCGGGAGGTTAACTGAACAGATGAGCTTCAGCCATCCTCGAACTGGTTTTCCATGGATTTACAATTCTTCTCCAGGCAAATGCCGAGATGGTACCTAACTTAAAGCCACGGCCAATACCTTCCCTCTCCCTTACCTATACTTCCTATCACTTCTGATCTTCCCATCCCCCACAAGGCCCCCGTTCAATTTAGTAGGTAAGGCCACCTGGGGGAGGTGCTGCTTCTCTCCCCATTTGTATCTCCGACCACACGTCTTACGCTCCAGGACGCTGCACTTAAGGCGGTAGAGGTAGGATCCCTCGCTGAGTCCGGAGGAGGAACCAAACCAGGGCGATAAACTGACTATATATTTTTAACGAATATTGCCATTATTTATGATGCATTTGATAAGCCGTGTCTCTGGCAACTTGCAGTGAATCAAGCAGCAACGTTTTACAACCAGTGTTTCCTCTCTCTGTATTAAGCATGAAAAAATGTGTGTAAGTAATATTGCTAGTTGTGTAACTATAAATATTTGAAAATGAGTACGTTTAACTTAATGAAGGTGTAACCCTACCTCGTCCCTTGCAGTCCTTCACAACGTTTCTTACACCCATGACTCGACAGGGACACCAAAATATTATTCTCTCAAGAACGTATGATATGACACTATTATAATATGTGATCTCAATAATAATAATAATAATAATAATAATAATAATAATTGTATAATATAATAGTAGGCGAATCTGGAACAACAACTAGGGGAATACCAAGCAGGGTTTAGAAAAGGTCACGCCTGTATCGAACGAATATTCAACCTGAAGTCAATACTCCGGCACAGAATGTTGAGTGGTAAGAAAATTGTAGTGTCGTATATAGACTTCAAAAAAGCCTTCGATTCGGTGGACAGAGAGACTTTGGGTAAGATCCTTAGGGAATTTGGAGTCAAAGCCAAACTGAGAAATATAATCAAAAAGACCCTAACGAGCACAATCTCCAAGGTAAAGTTCTTCGGACATCTCTCACAATCATTTGAAATCAATACAGGCGTGAGGCAAGGTGATGGACTATCCCCACTCCTACTGAACTGTGTCCTAGAAAAGATAATGAGAATATGGAACTCAGAACTTTAACATCAAGGGATAATCCCGATCTGTTTAGGGAGAAAATCAGGAGAGATTAAAGTGAACTGTTTGGCTTTTGCTGACGACTTCGCTATACTATCAGAAAGTCCAGAGGTCGCAACCATCCAGATTAACCTCTTGGAAAGAATCACCAGCCAAACGGGACTGAAGATCTCAGCAGAAAAGACCAAACTCATGACGACCATCAAAGATGGACCAAAATTCCTGGAAACAGAGATAGGACGGATAGAAAGGGTTAAGAAGTTCAAGTACCTTGGTGAGACGATGCAGGAGAATGGACTAGAAAAAGCTGCAGTGGAAGATCGGATCTCAAAAATGGAGAGAGCATACGGCTTGACAAAAATCTACAATAAGAAGTGCTTATTCTGGAATTCCAAATTAAAACATTACAAAACCGTGGTCAAAACAGAATGCCTGTATGCCAGTGAATGCCTGTCTATGAACTACAAGCTGGAGAAGCTAGAGGTTCTGGAAAAAAAATCCTCAAAAAAATTACGGGAGCTGTCCAAACTGAAAGTGGGTGGAAACTGCGGAGCAACAAAGAAGTTTACCAGAAGGTGGAAAGAATCTCAGAGACCATGGAGAAAAGGAGGCTGGCGTTTCAGAATGAACGCAAACAGATTTACCAAACAGATATTTGATTACTTCTGGAGAAAAAAGACCACTACAGCATAGATTAAGGAAACTAAGAAGGATATGGAAAGGTTAAGCAACTTGGAACACCAGCTGTTAGAAAGGAATAGGTTTAGGAACACAGTGAAGGATTTGGGAGGGGTTTAAGCCGCAGGAAGAACTAAGAAGACCGGAAGAGCCTGGACAGATGAACAACGGAAGCAGGCCAGCGAACGCATGAAGGAGTATTGGACACAGAGAAAATCCCGCACGAACAGAAAGAAATGAAGTTGTAGCGTGATCTTTAGTGTTCCATTCACTTGTAATATATATATATAATAGTAGTAGTAATAGTAGTAGTATAAATCAGTAATCGACTAGTGCATTTATTATAATTTATGAACTTCAATTCACTGTAGAGTTTACAGAACGCAAGAAAATACACTTCTCTATTACTATTGAAATAGATAACTCTACAACTAACTTTTCAATGCAATACTTGCGCCTGTTTATCTGCCCACAGATGGCTTATCCCTGATGGGTTTGTTGACAATGCAAGTCTTAATTTTCAGTCTCTCCCTCTTTAATGTTTTAGTTTCATCCAACGTCGAAAAGCAATTATTCTGTAACGAGGCACCAGAGACCACGGGTCCCTTATACCAATATAGTCAGAAGGTATCGCTCAACAACCTCCGAAAGTTTGTCTCGATGGAGTTCGGCTGTACGCAGATATACACCATAGGTTTTAAACAAGCTTCCTGCACCTGTTCAGTTACTTTTGATTCTCAAAATGGTTGTCGTTAGCGACCAGACACTTATCACAACGTTGAATAATTGCTTGAACAATACTGCCCGAAAATGCTAATAACTTATTAACTGCCATCCCGGAGATAACCGGATATTCACACCGTATTGCCAACCAAATTGTACCCAAAAGCACATTATCATCTACTAGAAGCCATGCCTTGTCGCTGTAGCCACATCTGACCATCTTCTCCTAGCCCTTCATGTTGCCATATGAACCACATGCCAGTTCACCGACGGAGTTGCTGATATACAGGGTCTTTATTTATGCTTGGCAGGGACTTTATCGCTCGAACTTGGCCGGCGATGACAGTCCGCTAGCGGCCGCTCCGGCACTTCTGCAGTTGCTGAGAGCTGAGCTGCGAGGTAGTAGGGTGTTCAATGAAGCTACTGCGTACTGTATGTCGTATTGTATAGTGTTTTATTGTGACTGTGTATAGTGCTGTAATGTGTGTGAAATATTCGTTACGTGAACAATACTTACATTAAGTGCAGAAAATCGTGCGCTAGGACAAGACAAAAGTTTCGAGCGAAATTTCCAGGGAGACCCATTCCTATCAATCGGACAATAAAACAACGGTCCAAGAGATTCAAACCTACAGGTTCAGTAAACAATAAAAATAGACGTAAAGGTCGTTATCTCCTTACTGAAGCGCGTTTGGTACGAGGATCATAAGTAAAAATCTGTGACCCCCTCGTAGCCCAGATTTAACGGCATGTGATTTTTATTTGTGGGGAATGTTAAAAAATGTAGTTTATGGGAACGACCCTCACACACTAGATGAACTTAAAGACAATATAAGAGCTGCGATTGCATCCATCAGTGCTGAAGAACTTGGTAGAGTAACCGAAAACTTCATTAGGAGATGCCGATTATTTTGTCAGCCCATGGGGAACATTTTCAGCATAAACTGTAAAAATGGTGAGTAAAATGATAATTGTATGATAGTGATTTTTGAGTATAAACTGTAAACATGGTGAACAAAATGCATGATAATGATTTTGAGCACCGTATTCTGCCGTTCATACGCACGCGCGGTAGCCGGCAACTGAACCGTCACTGGCGGCCAAGGTCGAGCAAGAAAGTCCCTGCCAAGCATAAATAAAGACCCTGTATAACATATTTGGTTGTCCCCTGGGTCTCTTTCCCAGTACTTTACCTTCAATGATGGTCTGGAAAAGAACGTCATGTCACAGTATGTGTCTAAAGAACTTTGTTTTCCTTTTCTTCTTCGTATTTGATAAATATCGGTCATACTTTACGCTCTTTAAAACAAGGCCATGTGTTTTTTTTAAACTTGTTTTTGAAATTCTTCTCCCAAAATCAAATTTCTGCAGCTTCAAGTTTTGTTTCTTCCTATTTCCTTAACGTCCAGGTTTCGAATCCATACAGTAGCACACTCCAAACACAGGTCTTGAGAAATGATTTTCTGGTCTCCAAACTGAGATGGTTGTTTAGCAATAAGTTTTTCCTATTTTAGAAGGCTTGTTTTTCTACCACTACTCTTTTCTTGATTTCCGAAAGGGACCTGTTATCAGAGGTAATCACACTACCCAAATAGGAGAATTCTGTGACTTGTTCTATCGGTGTGTTATTTAATTTGTTTTCTACCTGTAGGCTTCTTTTTGTCTACTATCATGAATTTTATTTTCTTTTAGTTTAAATTTTTTTAAGGATTTATTGAATGTTAGCAACTTACTCATATCCTTTTTAGAATTAGCTAAGATAGCAATATCATCTGCAATGCAATGTTATGTCTTCTCTTAATTCTGCGATGATAATGCTTGTTGTTTAAAGGGGCCTGACATCTAAGGTCATCAGTCCCTATATTAATCGGAAGAGATTCTGAATTTGCTACGTAGGGATCACGAACCTAGTGAAAAACATGAACACACTCTCTCCAAATACTTCTTCAAACTCTGCTGCACGAGTTCCGAATGTTCTTTACTTAGGTCCATCATGACTTTATCGGCACAAGCAAGTGGTCTTCAGTCGCGAACATATAAAAAAATGGTTATTCTCAATTCTACGAATCCACCAGCTTAGTCTTAATCACCCGTTGAGTTGACCATGCGATTAGGGGAGCGAAGCAGCGAGCTTTCATCCGGGAGATAGTGGGTTTGAACCTCACTGTCATCAGCCCTGAAGATGGTTTTCCGTGTTTTTCCATTTTCACACCAGGAAAATGCTGTGGCTGTACCTCAATTAGGGCCACGGTCGCTTCCTTCCCACTTCTAGGTCTTCCCTATCCCACCGTCGCCATATGACCTATCTGTATCGGTGCGACGTAAAGCAAATGCTTAAAAAAAGAAAAAAACTATTCAAAAATTCTTGAATCTTTTCGTTCCTACTTTGCATTTTTCTGCTCATCATATTCAAGTGTACGACAATATCGGAAATATACGCCAACTTACATATACACTCATCCTCTGCAAATAAATCCGCGTACTCATGCCCCTCAACAGTCAGCTATCCACGTACCTCGTCTTTTAATTCCAATATTCGCGTTAACACTTTTCCTCGTGAAGTACTGTGTTCTGATACCATTTACTGACACAAAAAAGGAAAATAGTCGCAAAGTTAACGGTCGCGATTTAATGAAGTTCACGACCTTTACCACTTGGTCCATCACAATTTTCAGAGAAGGTAGCAAACGTTTAGGAACAAGAGCTTTCCGTTGAATAGGACAAAGATTGCAGCGTATGTAGGGATTAACTTCGCGTACATGAGCTACAAATCCTTTCACTCGGCCTGTCACACACGGGGTTCTGTCTGTACAAACACTTATATATCCTTGCATTTTAATTCATTTTGGAGCACACATTCATTACTCACACGAAATATTCCTTCACTCGTGGCTCACTCGGGAAGTTTTGCTTATAATTATTACATATTACCGAATATAAGCAAGAAGTAGTGCATGGCCACTAACAGTAGCGGGGATTAGAGGGGGGGAGAGGGGGCGGGCAGTCAACCGCCCCCCACCCCTACGCTTTGTGAAGATGTTTTTCCATTTTAGCCGGCTGAAACTAGGAATTACGGCAGCCCTGGAGATGGTTTTCCGTGGTTTCCCATTTTCACACCAGGCAAATGCCGGGCATGCACCTTAATTAAGGCCACGGCCGCTTCCAATTCCTAGGCCTTTCCTATCCCATCGTCGCCATAAGACGTATCTGTGTCGGTGCGACGTAAAGCAAATAGCAAAAAAATACAACTAGGAATTATACGAATTATTAAAGCAAGCAATTTGTACAAGCCCTGCTGTCTTATCAGCTAATTATTTTATTTAATTATTAACAAAATTATTAGCGGAAATACGCAAAAAATGTCGTTCGTCGCGGCGAACCGATTTGTACAGCGTCACAGTAAATAGTGGAAAGAGCCGCATAGCACAAAGGGAGACGCGAGAAATAAAAATATACTGATAAGTATAGCTAGGATATAATAACTGCAAGCAAATAATTTACATTTAATTTCTAGGAATACATAGAACTATGCGGCATGTAAAAAAATCATATTATTTCACAGCGCTGCGGCAGAGAATGAAATACAAGAATATGAAACATTGCAACCTGTGATAAGTTGTAATATATATAGAATGTATACAATACGGAGTATCATTGATTTTTTTTTTTTTTTTTTTTTTTGGCATCCGAAGCGACTAGGCATTTCCATCTTCCAGAAAGGACAACTCGGAGATGGATACAAAATTATCGACGTTCGGGTATTTTTGCCCGGAAAGCTGAGATTGGTAGAAGGAAAATTTCAACACCACAACAGGAGGTATCAGTAGATTTTAAAAGCATTGCAAGATATTGATGATCTCAGAAGCGCAGACGATTACACATTGTACTACATCTCACAAGATACTGGGTTCGATCCTGGCTGAGACTGGTGACATTTGAGAGTATATGAATGAGACAACTGTGTGTCTTGCCTCCCATGACGTTAAATAACTCATGTGGGACAAAACTGTGATATCCTACAGTCTCTTAAAATCTTTTAGACTGTATGATTCTGATAGTAGACGCCGAGTCCGAGTTGGCGGGTTCGAATCCGGCTCACTGCGATGGTATTTAAAGGTGTTCATATACGCCAGCCTCGTGTTTATAGATTTACTAGCACCTAAAAGAACTCCTGAGGGACAATATTCTGGAACTTCAGTGTGTAGTGAGTCTAGTGAGAGGTGAAACCAATATTCATCTTCTTAGACTTATCCCAATTATTAGGGTTCAGCATTATCATTTACCCCTTTTACGGCCGGGTGCCCTTCCTAACGTCAAACCTGTATGGGGAGAGATGCAATCACTATTGCGTGTTTCTGCGGTGGTTGGTAGCGCGGTGTGTGGTGTTTATATGACAAGGTGTGTACTAAGACGAATATAAACACCTGGTCCTCAAACCAGAGACATTAATCAGATCCAGATAAAATCCTCAGGCCGACCAAGAATCGAACCCGGGACCCGTTGAACCGAAAGCTGTTACACTGATCATTCAGCTAAGAAATCGGAGGGGACGTACATTTATTATTATTATTATTATTATTATTATTGCTATCGTCTCTTAAAATATACAGCAATCGAATGAACGTTAGCGAAATAACAGTATTGCGACTCCCATTATTCTATCCGTTTTCCCATTCTTGATCTATATATCAAGGGATATCTCATTCACAGTATGAATCCTCACCCTCTTGTAGGCTGTACTGACTTGATCAAATTATCCAGGCAGGCTTTTGGCTGTCGTACAGTCACGCACACCCTTCTGAAAGTCAATCAGAAAAAAAAAAAAAAGAAAGCATGAAATTAATGAGCGCGGGGTTTCCCCCTGTGCCTGCTGTGGGGTGCCACCATCTTTGATCGCTTGTTTATACGTAGTCACGGTAACGGGTGCGCCTATGTCTTTCCAAACCAACACAATACAACGTGTACGCCTTAGACTATGACAACGCCCTCTCTGTACCAGTCTGTCCCGACCTTTACAAACGAAATTAAGTACCATATTTGATACACCTACCTATTAAGGTGGGATCAAATAACGGGCCATTACTGATGACCCGCACCCACGTGGAAGTTAAGGACGTGACGTGTTGAAAGCGCAGACAAAGCTTAATAGTTTTATGAGTCCGGCTCCATGGCTAAATGGTTAGCGTACTGCCCTTTGGTCACAGGGATCCCGAGTTCGATTCCCGGCAGGGTCGGTAATTTTAACCATCATTGGTTAATTCCGCTGGCCCCGGGAATTGGTGTATGTGACATCTTCATCATCATTTCATCCTCATCAAGATGCGCAGGTCGCCTAGGGATGTCAAATCAAGAGACCAGCATCTGCCGAGCCCAACATGTCCTCGGACACTCCTTGCACTAAAAGCCATTCGCCATTTCATTTCATTTATAGTTTTATACAACTGTTAATCTCGTTATCACAGCCAAGTTTTACGAGAAATCCGAGGGGAATGAAAATGAAAATGAAAACCTACAACTTGTTTTCCAGTCATTGACCGGGTCAGGGATGTAATGAATGAAACATATATAGGCTGTTATTACAATGGGGTCGCCACTCCCGAGGGGAATAGGATACTTCATTTAATGATCTCATATGTACTGGTTGGGATTCGAACCACAGCCAGAAACGATCCCACTCGACTATCAGGGCTGGGGCGTAGTCAAGGGGGGATGACTGGGGGCCAGACTACCCCCCCCCCCCAATTGATATTTTTATACAAGAAAATAAACCGAATTGACAATAAACAAGTGAAAGTCGACTCAATGGGTTGTTTTCTTGAACATTCACACAGCCATAATTGTAAAACCAACAGATCTCTTGAATCTATTTTCTAAGAAGCCCCGAAATGAGGATTTTACATTGTAATCTGAACATACCATTCGTTGTAAAACTATTCGCCTATCATACTGTTCTTGCTGTGTATTTTAATGTAAGATTTTGTAGTGTATCGCTACTATAATCTGAATATCAAGATGAAATGAAATGTCGTATGGCTTTTAGTGCCGGGATATCCCAGAACGGGTTCGGCTCGCCAGGTGCAGGTCTTTCTATTTGACTCCCGTAGCCGACCTGCGCGTCGTGATGAGGATGAAATGATGAAGACAACACGTACACCCAGCCCCCGTGCCATTGGAATTAACCAATTAAGGTTCAAATCCCCGACCCCGCCGGGAATCGAACCCGGGGCCCTCTGAACCGAAGGCTAGTACGCTGACCGCTCAGCCAACGAGTATCAAGATAATTCACTTGTACTAGTGTCCTTATATTGACACTCATACATGCGCGCACCACACACACACACACATGCACCTTCATTATGTTCTATCATAACTTTGTAACTATAATCTCCTCCATCTGTCGATCTTGGCTACGCTCGTGTATCAGGGCCCCGTTTTACGAAAGTGGAGTTCTTTAGAAATTAATAGAACGATACTGTAAAGCTTGATAGAGCAGTTAATGTTTAATGTTCTTAGTCTTAGCGACCAGGTGGATTGCGGCTCCACACCTTCACTGAGGAAAGCGTGGGTCATCCTAATGATAACTCGACCTCCTGCTTACACAGGCAGAAAAGAATACGAGGAGACCTATTTCCATGTTACTCATTTTTGCAGTAGAATGACGCAAGTTAACGCCACCTGAAGGTTTATGACAAAAATTACTTTAACATAGGCTTTAAATTTATTCCTTCCACAACAGCATCAGATCACCGTGGCTCGAAGAGAGACAATGGTTTCTTCTCATTCTTACACTGCCCTTTATTTTTAGCATGCAAAACTCTTCGTCGGATTGTGACATTGAAATTGGTATATAATATGCAGACATTCCAGATTTTTCGCAACTGTTTACACAACCTCGCTATCTTAACAACGTTGGTCATAAAATAATAATACCAGGCGAGTTGGCCGTGTGGTTAGGGCCGCGCAGCTGTGAACTTGGATCCGGGAGACAGCCCTGAAGATGGTTTTCCGTGATTTCCGATTTTCACACCAGACAAATGATGGGGCTCTACTTTAATTAGGGCCACGGCCGCTTCCTTCCCATTCCTAGTCCTTTCCTATCCCATCGTCGCGGTAGAGTGTCGGCCTCCGGATCCCAAGATAGCGGGTTCAAACCCGGCAGAGGTAGTCGGATTTTTGAAGGGCGGAAAAAAGTCCATTCGACACTCCATGTCGTACGATGTCGGCATGTAAAAGATCTCTGGTGACACATTTGGTGTTTACCCGACAAAATTAATTAAATCTCAGCCATAGACGCCCAAGAGAGTTTCGGTTTACTCGGCCTGCCATCTAGTGGGGGCCTAGAGTAAAACGGGACGTCGAAATTGACGAGCAGACAGCCAGATGGCGTCAAATTGAAATGTCTGCACACGGTAGCTGAGGCCATACGATTATTATTATTATTATTATTATTATTATTGTCGCCATAAGACCTGTCTGTGTCGGTGCGACGTAAAGCAAATTGAAAAATAATATAAATTTGCTCAACACTGAGCGAGTTGGCTACTCAGTTTGGTTATATACTGTGAGCTTGTATTCGGGAGGCGGTGGATTCGAGTCCCACTGTCGGCAGCCCTATAAAATATTATTAACAATGTAGTTGAAGACGATACTTTACTCTGCGATTTATTTCAAGAAGGTAGCAAGAAGAGTTTGCAGTGTAAGAATGAGAAGAAACCATTATCTCTCTCTTAGAGCCACTGTGCTCGGATGCTGTAGAGGAAGAAACAAATTTCAAGCCTATGTTAAAGAAACATTCTTTTATTTTTTCCCACTAACCTTCAGGTGGTTTTAACTCCCATCAGTCTACTGCAAAAATAAGTAACGTGGAAATAGGCCCACTCGTATCTTTTCAGCCTGTGTAAGCAGGTCGCGTTATCATTAGTGGTACACCTCTACGCCGCACTTTTGAATTTTCCGCCTTAAAGTACTCCCATACAGCAGAAACTCTGAACTTAAAAACTGAATTATCTCAACAGTTTCTCAGAAGATGTCACTACCGGAAATGTTGTGATTACGAAGTTGTCAGTACTGTGTGGATTTCAACGTATTTTGTTTTCTATTGATCAAGAAGTGTGGACATTCTCTCATAGATGTCTCTACTGTAAAACTGGGATCATGCACCCTGGTGCGAAGTGAATGAACTTTCTTGAAGAAATCTTGTATTCAGAAGTTTTTGTTTTTACTAAATTTTATTCTTTCATTTGTGGGTTGGTAATATTAATCTTTCTTTCCGCCAGTTTTGAACTTAGCCAATCAGTAATTTCTGCAATTAATTTGCAACCAATCCTAGGTTTCTTCTTCTATTTTGATGTGTAACTTTTAGCCAGCCAATAAAGTTGAGTGGATGTGTCTTAATTATTCATGAAAGGTCTCGAACTTTCCCCGAGGGTTTAAAAACTGCTGATTTTCACGGCTCGTCGCCACTTCAACAACATCTAGCTTAGTGTATGGAAGTATAGCAGGGGGCGGGTAGCGCCTCTTCCTTCGGGCAGCAGCTCTTCAACAAAGGTAATGGCCGTTTAACATCTTTATTTCTTGCTAGCTCGGCAGTTTAACCCTCGGGGAAGGTCCGAAACCTTTTCAATGTAACCTACCAGTCTAAAAATGTAACTTAGTGCCGGCTTATGTAAAATTTTCTTATTACTTTAACTGTAAATCGGGGATAGAGAGTGCTTTACCCTCTCGAGCTCCCCTTCATTTTTGATTTGAGGTGACTACGTTTTCATAACCGATTTTCCACTCTTAATGTATTAATTTTTTTATACGAATCACCTCCCTAGTGTGGGAATAGCCCCTGTTTAATCGGCCTAGTGCCCCTTAGGCTTTAACAAGTCATCATGTAGGAGTGCAAGTACACGCCTCCATTCTGCTTTGCATTTTGGGCCATTTACTTATCCTATTCTTTTTCCACGAAGGCCCAGTAGGTTGGGTACAAGATGCCCCTGTTGCTTTGTAGATGTGCCTTGAGGGAAGCTGATAGTAATGCTGGTTGTTGCCTTTGATAGGCTCAGAAAATTGAGAGCGGGTTAGCTCTTTTATTTGTGGTAAAAGTGCCTCAGAGAGGCTTGAGATGTGAAGGTGGGAGCAAGTGCTCCATGTTATTAGGGGTTTTCTGCCCTTTGGTAAATATGTGTTTGGGAGCTGAGAGCTCAGGAAATGTAAAGTGAAGGCTTGAAGCCTAAGTTCTGTTATACCACTAAATTTTGTCGTTCCTACACTTAAATTTTGTTACTGGTACCTTTTTACTTGTTGTTATTCGTTAAAGTTGGAAATTCTATATCAAATCTGGCTGTTTTGAAAATATAACCTTTAATGAAATTTCAATTCATTTCTCGGTTTTGTAGTTAGACCCATTCCAGCCCGCACCTTCTTTCACCTCTGCATTCCACAGGTAACCCCGTAACAATTAGTATGGCTCACGCCTTCTTCACTGAAAGTCTGGAGCCACAATCCACCTGGTCACTAAGACTAAGAATATTAACTGCTCTATCAAGCTTTACATTATTCATTTCTAAAAGACATCTTATTTCCCAAAACGGGCCTCTGAAAGTTGAGTGACCGGTACATCTGAGCTCATTAAATGAAGTATCACATTTCCCTCAGATTTCTCGTAAAACTTGGCAATGATCACGAGATCAACAGTTACGTAAAACTATAACCTTTGTTTGATACTGCGCTTTCAACACGTCACGTCCTCAACTTCCAGGTGAGTGGGGGTCATCAGTAATGGTCCGTTGTTCGATCCCACCTTATTAGGTAGTGTATCAAATATGATAGTTAATTTCGTTCGGAATGGTCGGAACAGGCTGGTACAGAGAAGGCGTTGTCATCGTCTAAGGCGTATACTTTGTATTGTGTTATCAATCAATCAATCAATCAATCAGTCAATCAATCAATCAATCAATCAATCAATCAATCAATCAATCAATCAATCAATCAATCAATCAATCAATCAATCAATCAATCAATCAATCCTGCTCTGCACTTACGAAAGTCGCCCATGTGGCAGATTCCCTATCTGTTGTTTTCCTAGACTTTTGTTAAATAATTGCAAAGAAATTGGAAATTTATTGGTACTACATTATTCCAATCCCTAACTCCCCTTCCTATAAACGAATATTTGCCCCAATTTGTCCTCTTGAATTCCAACTTTATCTTCATATTGTCATCTTTCCTACTTTTCCCAGGCGCACCCGAATGCAAGCTGACAGCTACGTGATCACACCGTGCAGCCACCCACTCGGTTATTCTAGTCTCATCACGATGACGATTCCTTGGTTGAACACGTTGAATCGGTCGAAATAATCGCAATTGGACACTATGCAGCCAAATGCGTACAGTTTTTGCAAATACACAACCCTGGCTGCCCTCAAGAAGTCATCTAGTAATTGTTGAACAGTCGAAGTAAGCCTCCTCTACCCTGTTATGCCGATCTTGACATGACGTTGTCACCCTCGGTCTGTCAGTCACATCACTGGTGTCACGTTACCTTTCCACGATTTTGACACTGCACTTTAGATAATCCCTACAATGCGTGATACTGCTGTTTGTGTATGTCAACCCTGACTCAATGCCACAATCCTGGCTCGGACAAATGGGAAATACGCAATGCACATGAAACAAAAGCACTAACTGAAGTTCGTACTGCACTGTACCAGTGTTCACTTGAAATGGCATAGTTCACCCCAAGTTCAAGGCAGACCGTAGGCAGCGACATCTGCTGTGTTGTAAACATGCAACTGAATGACCACTGGTAGCAGGACTGCACATACCCTACCACAGGGCCTCTCAGGGATGCACTGTGCACGGTGCAAAAGACGACTTCGCTTGATTGACCATAGTGCAGACCCCCACTCCTCGATTTGGAGCAATAGCGCTGTTTCTCTCTTTCCCCACGTCTGTCTCGCTCTCTCCCCCTGTCTCCCTCTTCCTCACTTGCTCCGTAGCGCTCCATATCCAAGCCGAGTTGAGCCAAGCTTAGCCGAGTAGCCCAGAGACGAAGCGGTGGTCCGAGCCGAGCTGAGTGGAACCGATGCACAGTGCACGAAGCTCTTGTACCTCGATTGGCACGCGTGAGATTTGGGGCGTTTGAGGGGCCCTGCCCTACCACATAAAGTGCCTAATCCTCAACTTGGAACTCTCACCTCTGCACTCTTACCTATACACTGGAACGATCATGATTTTCTTTCCTTGTATTGTGGGCTCTGTCATCTTACATCCCTACAATGCAGTATTCAGCATGCACAGATGCGTTTCACTTACCCTGATACCTTCTTTCCAACGATGAAATATAGCCTATTGGTCGAAGTGCTCTCCACGCTCCCCACGCTCGTCCCTCAAAGCACCACAATTACTTAGAAATATGGGAGTGAAAATTGTGGATCTTCAGTAACATACTCTGTTACAATCTAGCAATTGATATGCCCTCATGACTGGTCATTTCTCAGCTCTTGTATTTCTCAAAAAATTGTCGACACATCTGAAGGCCTCCCAAGCTGCTCTATCAATAATTTTAATGACCTTACTAAAGATTTCCTCCTTATTTCGCGAATCTGCGGGCCAAAAAAGATTCCCCGCTTGATCTTAGCATCACAGATAAGTCTCCTTCTCAATTCATTGCTTTTGTAAGTACAGATTTTAATGGTAAAGGTGGCAAAAATGTATTACGGGCAACTAAGGATGTGTTGGTCATCCGTCTCTTTAAAATGAAGGTTTGAGTTAGTTGCGTAAATTCCTTATTTACCCCAGATATAATATCTCGACTAAACATCAAACACAAGCGAATTATTGAGAAATAACTTAAGACACATCCACACAATGTAGGTTTCTATAAGTTCAATAAAATACATATATGTAATATGAATTGTTCTCTAGGAATAAACCTAGCTTACTCAGTGTTGCAAACCTACAGCCTATGTGTACCTAAAAATGTATATACCAAAATAATATTTCATTCTTCATAAAGTACAATCCTATTCTTCGGTATTTATTCATAGGACGTGGAGTAAAACATTGGAATAATTTATCAAGGGAAATGTTCTATACATTTACAAGTTCTTTGAAAACATTTAAGAAAAGGCTAGGTCAGGGCCTCTCAAACGCAAAAAATCTCTCGCGTGCATATCGAGGCGCAGCGACTCCGTGCACTGTGCATCGTTCCGTCTCGGCTCAACTCGGCTTGACTCGGATGGTGTAGTGTGCTGAGAGCGACGAAGCGTTCGGTGATAGACGGCTTGTTTATCAGTGAAATAGATAAGCGCAAGACAACATAATAATGGAGCAACCTGTTTCAAAGAAAGCAAAGACTTCCGAAAGTCCATTTCAATCGAACTGGGAAATTTCGTATTTCTTTATCAGTCGTGACGACAAAGCCAAATGCTTAATCTGTGGGACAAGATTTTCCAATACAAAGGCTTAGCTCGAATTCTACCAGAATTTGTCGAAGGAAGATTTTCCTAAGCTGCATCGAGAAGCAGCGAAGATTATTTTAATATTTGGTTCCACATGCATATGTGAAAGGTATTTTTTCCTGCTTTGACTTGTACGAAAACTAGATTGCGTGCGAGTAAACCTATTTCTGATTGTAATTTAAAGAAGGCTCTCAAATTGCTGTCAGCCGGTCCCTTGTTCCAGGCATAACTGGTATCATTGCAAAGATAAAGGAAAAGAAGAGCCAGAGTAGATAAATTGTCTGCTCAAACCAAATTGAAAGAAGAGTGTTTTAACACCGGTAACATTGTCCCATACAACACATAAATATTTCGCAGTGAGGGGAGAATCAGCGGGGAAGGTGGAGAAGGCGAAGACAGGCCGAACGGGTGAGACAGGTGTAGGGGAAGTGGAGTGGGGGTTTGCACTCTGGTCAACCTAGTGAAGTCGTCTCCTGCACCTTGCGCCCGTGCACTGCACGGCGCATGCACCCTGAGAGGCCCTGGGCTAGATAAACAACACACCTGGGCGACTGCTCTAAATGCATATCGTTGACGACTGAATGAAAGCTATTGTAAATGTTTCAAACCTCATGTTCACATATTTCATACAGAAATGAATAGGAAATGAACAGTTTCAATAACTTGGGAAGATTTTGAGTGTTGACCAATGCTATTAGTTGGATTAAAATATAAAAACAAAATAAAGATAACGTAAATGTAATAATGACGAGACTATGGGCAATCTTTTAGCATGTCTCAGCTGCCCTAAACGATGTCACCATAGTAACAGCATGAGGATGTCATCAACACAGGGAACACGACGAAGTGAGGTTCTATATCTGTGTTCTTGAGGACACAACGACTTGTGTAATTAATGGCACCTTTTCAACACGGAAGAATAAAATCGCCGCAGGACGTCGCTGTTGTTGCGCGCTAACGAAGTCATTCAAGTGGACGCTGTGAGAGCTCCAGTGGTTTGAGGAGCAAGTTCAAGAGCAGAAGTAAACAAACTTAGCGCCAAAGAGACACTTAGGTCATTTTTAGAACTTTAATAATCAGAGACAATAACTGGGCAACAAACTGAAAAATTTACTTTAATAAGCTCTCCTCGTTCAAAACTACGTGTGCCATTCTATCGTACGTCCACCTAATTTTGGTTTCAGACTTGATAACAGTGATAAAACATAGAGATAACTTTAGTGGTTTCCAATTTTTTATTTTTATTTTGCGCCCATTGAGTCAGGTAGGTCTTATGGTGACGATGGGACAGGAAAGTGCTAGGAGTGGGAAGGAAGAGGAAGGTACAGCCGCAGCATTTGCCTGATGTAAAATGGTAAACCACGGAAAACCATCTTCAAGGCTGCCGGCAGTAGCATTTGAATCCAGTATCTCCCAAATGCAAGCTCAGAGCTGCGAGCCCCTAACCGCACGGCCAAATCGGTCGGTAGTACAAGATCTCTGGTGTCATATTATTCGATGTTTATGCGACAAAATTAAATGAAACTAATCAATAAATCGTGTCATAAAGTCCTGATTTCTCTGCCATCTGGCAGAGTACAGCAAAACGGAACGTCGAAACTGACATACAGGCAGCCTCAATGACCTAAAAACGACATAATAATAATAATAATAATAATAATAATAATAATAATAATAATAATAATATAAACATCTGTCACTGTCGTTACGCTTTCCCGTTACATGGAAGTCCACCTCAGTAGTGTTAGCGATATTAGTTGCCGTCATCGGAGGTTCTGATTCGAATCCCAGTACTCTCAGAAATAGGTCTTCTTGTACCAGCCCCCATTCCTCCTCCCCGACAAGATAAAATATTGCCCACCCCTTCTGATCTGCCTGCTTTATTTATTTTTCAGTTTTTTTTCTATGGGCTTTACGTCGCACCGACACAGATAGGTCTTATGGCGACGATGGGATAGGAAAGGCCTAGGAGTTGGAAGGAAGCGGCCGTGGCCTTAATTAAGGTACAGCCCCAGCATTTGCCTGGTGTTAAAATGGGAAACTATTTTTCAGTTTACGTAATGATCTTTTTAATACTACTCGACAGCTATTTACTCAAAGTTCAAGTTCGTAATATCTGAAGCCATTCCTTTTAAGTTTCTACTCACTTAATTTATAACTGTTCGGTTCTTGAGTGTGCCGACACTAATTTTCTTTAATGAATTTATAAACTATCTGAAAAATCAAACATATGGTAATAGTTTTATACTTGAAAAAGAAACACCGAGCTCGATAGCTGCAGTCGCTTAAGTGCGGCCAGTATCCAGTATTCGGGAGATAGTAGGTTCGAACCCCACTGTCGGCAGCCCTGAAGATGGTTTTCCGTGGTGTGGTTTCCCATTTTCACTCCAGGCAAATGCTGGGGCTGTACTTAATTAAGGCCACGGCCGCTTCATTCCCACTTCCAGGCCTTTCCTGTCCCATTGTCGCCATAAGACCTATCTGTGCCGGTGCGACGTAAAATAAATTGTGAAAAGGAAACAAATTACTAAAAATAGAATGACATATTTCGTTCTTAAAAGAACATCATCAGATTCTATTAAATCAGACTCAAATATTTAGAAATTGTTATGTTTATATCTGTTTAAAGACTTAGGAAATTGAAATCTGCTATTTGCTTTACGTCGCACCGACACAGATAGGTCTTATGGCGACGATGGGATAGGAAAGGCCTAGGAGTGGGAAGGAAGCGGCTGTGGCCTTCAATAAGGTACAGCCCCAGAATTCACCTGGTGTGAAAATGGGAAACCACGGGAAACCATCTTCAGGGCTGCCGACAGTGGGATTCGGACCCACTATCTCCCGTATGCAAGTTTACGCCCCTGGAGAAACCATTACAAGCATAATTTAATATCGTATAACTCTGCGTCTGGACTTGATAACTGCCTGGATTCAGTCAGGATGTCAGTCCACAAGGTTGTACAGATACATCACATCCAGGTTAAGCCACTCGCTGAGGATTTGATCGCGTAATTTCACCAAATTGCAGGGAAGCTGATGTCGGCGATTTTTCCCGCTGGTCCAACATGTCCCACAGACCTCCAACGGGGTTCAGTTCAGGTGATTTTGCAGGCCAGTCGTTATGTAATGAGGTGGGAGAGTGTTCATAAAACCAATCATATATGCGCCCAGCCAAATAAACTTTGCTGTTGTCATCTTGAAAAATTGGAGTATCAATAGCATACTCATCATGCAGATGTTGACTGAAAGGCAACACCTGATCATCTAGAATGTTTAAAGAAACATGCTGGTTCATGTTAGTGGTCAACTCAGTGAGCAGGCCCAATCCATTGTGATATTTGGGACATCACTGCATGTATTAAATTATTGAACTGTATAATTAATTGATAAGATGTATATATTTAATCACTGGTAGGTCATTTTTAAATTAATATATATAGGGTTTTAATCATCCATTTCACATCATTTCATTTATTTGTACCGCGGCTATAACGTAATCTGAACAAACAACTTATTGTGTAAAGTATTTCACCATCATTCATATTAATAGCTTGCAGTAAATTTTCCAATAGCCGTAGTGAGGTGACCGAGTCAGCAGGCTAATTTCAGCCCATTTCCAGGAAATGTACGTCATCAAGGTTACGAGAGACCTTACCCTCTCCACCTTACGAAGAGACAGTTGAAACATTATGAACGCCTACTTTTCGAAGTTCGCTACCTGACGCTTTATTTCAGCGGGAAAGTCCAGCCTATGTGAATCAACGTAATAAAGCAAGATGATGGATTCACAGCAATATATAGGAGAAGGGATAAGACATCAAATCTTACTGGACCATGTGATATGGTTGATGGAGGGAGATTCTGATGGCTATATACTCGGCGACAAGATCTGGAGAGGACACTCGTATTCACACTTATACTAGAGTTAACTAAAGTTGGCGTCTGACAGGTAAGGTTGGAGGGAGGAGCACTACACGTGTCATTTCACGATGTTGCCACATTCCAGCATTCCTTTCTACATACTCTTACCCCTCGCTTCCGGCTCACTTGTTCCCTCCTTCATTCTGACCGCTGTGATCTGTTGTAGACTACCTTGCCAGGCGGTGTCGTCCCATTTGCGATCACTCTTATACAAACAAGCAGGTTCTTATCAGTGACAGTGACAGGTTTGGCAACTCCCAGCGAGACGAGCTGCCCTGAAGTTTTATCTCCATGGCAACCTTAGTCGCCCCACCCTCGTTTCCGTGGCAACCACACAGCCACTCCATTTATCCCGCCTCGGCAGGCAGTAAACGGACCTCCCTCTAAGAAATGTCGCATCTGAGTAGTACAAAAGTTACTCTCATTGGAACTTGTTATCTCAATGACGAGAGGTAAAGTCAACGGGAGACCGGTTTTGACTAGTAAAGGGCAGGAAAGCTTTTGTTATGAACTTAGTTACGCTACTGTTCCGTAATACGGAAGAATACAAGTGTATTCTCTCCATGAACATAACCCATGGAGGTTTTGCTATTAAAATTAGGACTCATTACGACTTTATGTAAGGAGTACAGTAGGAAGTGTTAAAGGCAGGAAAGTCATAATACAACTAGTGTATTATGCACGATGCAGAAGTAGGACTGGAATCCACAAGAGATGACGCCGACTGTACGAGAGATCCATCAGTCATCAACTTCTACATAACAGAGTCTACAAATGGTGAGCTAATGGCATAAATTACTGCAAGTCTTCGCGCAACAGTTGATTTTCTTACAGTTTATTTCATTCAACTTTGTTTCTTCGTAAGTTCAGATTTCGTTAATACGCCGTCACGTCACTTTTTTATCCTAATAAATAGCTGTTTTAATTTGTATTTTCTGAAAGTATTATTAATGGTCCTTAACTTCCAAGTTAGTGTACTTAATGTTTAGTGTCCCGTCACCCTACCCCTGGGAGTTGTTAGAGTCTCATTACGTATTATATATATATATATATATTTAATTCGCTGGGGCCATCAAGGACCACGTTAAGTCTTGTTGCATTTGACACTGAACTTGGCCTTCTTTAGAGCCCAAATTTCCCTCATTCTTTGTGAGTGGCCCTGCTTACGCTCCTCTGTCCAAGGGGCACCGTGTCTTCTCTTCGGTTGCTCGTCTCGGTTTAGCCCGTTCGTCAATATTTTCTTGCGGAAGAGATCTCTGTTAAGGGCGTCTTCAGCTGAGATATGTAGCATTTGCAGGTCTTCTTTGTTATTTCTAAACCAGGGAATTGTGGTTTTGGGGTTTGAATCAAAAAAGTGAAAGATTTCTTTAGTTAACTTTCTTCCGTCCATTCTTTTCAGATGACCGTAAAATCGTGCCCGTCTTTTTCTGATTGTGTCGGTAATTGTCTCTATTTTGCTGTAGACTTCCTTGTTGGATCTCTTTTGATGGATTCCATTTCCGTACTTTGATCCCAAGATTCCTCTCACAATTTTGCGTTCTCTTTTCTCCAGTTCTTCAAGGAGTCCTTTGTTGGCATTTAGAGACAGGGTTTCGGCTGCATATAGAACTACTGGCTTCAGAACTGTTTCATAGTGACGTATCTTGGTGTTTTGGGAAATGCATTTTTGTTGTAGATTGTGCGGGATGTTTGGTAGGCTATTTCCAGTTTGCGTACTCGCTCCTGAAGTACTTCTTTGTCCAGTCCATTTTTCATGATGATCTCACCCAGGTATTTGAATTTGTCTACTCGGGTGATGTCCCCGTATTTTGTATGGAGTTTTGGTGGAGCCTCTTTGATGTTAGTCATTACTTCTGTTTTCTCACACGATATCTGCAAACCAGTTTGTTCGGCAATTTCCTTTAAAATTTCAACTTGAGCTCTAGCGGTTTCTATGTCGTTTGAGAGAACAGCAATATCATCGGCAAATGCTAAGCAGTCTGTTGCGATCCGCTTGGATTTGGTTCCTGTTCTCAATGGACTGTAGTTGGTTTCCTGTAATCTCACCCGCCAGGTTCTGATGATCTTTTCAAGAACACAGTTGATGAGTATCGGGGATAGCCCATCACCTTGTCGGACTCCTGTTTTGGTGTCAAAGGAATGCGAGAGACATCCGTGGAACTTCACCTTGGAATTTGTATCGGTCACGGTGGCTCTAATTAATGCCAGCAGTTTCAAAGCAACTCCAAATTCATTTAAGATGTTTAGCAGGACTTCCCGGTCAATGGAGTCGTACGCTTTCTTAAAGTCCACAAGGACAGACACATTACGTATTATTATTATTATTATTATTAATTATCAACTCTCGTTTCCAAGCCATAAGCTTTAAGGCTGGTGTCCATGGGATATTGTTTATGGAGAAACAATGATATATTATTTATTTATATTAATATTAAGGTGACCTGTCACGTCATAATTTTGTCACACATATGTGGGCAGAGTGAGTACGTCACACCATGATACGAAAAACACCTCCAAAACATCACAGACCCACCTCCGGCTTGAACCTGATCTTGCACGCATCCAGGATAAA
Organism: Anabrus simplex; assembly: GCF_040414725.1. Lineage (NCBI taxonomy): Eukaryota > Metazoa > Arthropoda > Insecta > Orthoptera > Tettigoniidae > Anabrus > Anabrus simplex. The sequence goes on from NC_090265.1 coordinate 981,298,213, forward strand.
TTGCTTCATTTGGCCGTCAGTGCACTCGACCACGTGCATCATTAGAATACAGACCACATTACGTTCCGCCAGTCGATGATTTATAGCCCATTGAAGACGGGCAGCTTTGTGTGTCTGTGTGAGCAATGGCCTTTTGCGAGATGACCGACTCCAAATATTCCTTGCATGCAGTTCCCGTCGCAATGTTCTCTCGCTAACAGGTTGGGATGGACCTTCATTCGCAGACTGAAGCAATTATTCCTGTCGTGTTTGGAAGCGATTTTGATTCACAAGCCGCGAAACGCGTCTCCGGTCCCTCTCAGTCAAGATCTTTTCCCGATCACAATTCTGACGTCGTGTTTCGTAATTCAGCAACTTCACGCACCGTATGGCCATGGCACGGCCAAACACGATTGCCCCTTTTTGCCACTCTGTCGCATCCTTACATCCACCCATGTTGACGTATACTGTCCGCTTGAAACATCAATGTCTCACTGATCGCTACTGCCTTCTGCTAACGAAAAGGCAGTGCGCGTGGGGTTAAGCATGGGACTCGTCCGCAGCACCACCCGTGCAAGCTTAAAGATCCATCTGAGCGTGCGCACTAGGGTGACTAATTTCTTGTCCGGTGAACTTAGTTTATAACCGTATTAATTAAAATTAGTTACGATAGAATGAAGAACTTAACAGTTATAAATCAAGGTTCAAGTTTCACAATATTGGGCCCAAAATAAACATAGTGTACAGTTATACCTGGAAGATGTTGAAGAAGCTGTCGAACGAACAATGCTGTCTCCAGAATGCAGATTTTAGGAACTGTCGTTGAAGAGGTTCCATTCCCGGCTCTGCCACGAAATTTAAAAAGCACTACGAGGGCTGAAACGGGGTCCAGTCAGCCTCAGTAGGTCAACTGAGTAGACGTGGGTTCGATTCCCATCTCAGCCATCCTGGAAGTGTTTTCCTGTGGTTTCCCCACTTCTCCTCCAGGCAAATGCTGGGATGGTACATAACTTAAGGCCACGGCCGCTTCCTTCCCTCTTTCTTGTCTATCCCTTCCAATCTCCCCATCGCACCGCAAGGCCCCTGTTTGGCATAGCAGGTGAGGCCGCTTGGGCGAGGCTGGTCATCCTCCGCAGTTGTATCCCCGACCCAGAGTCTGAAGCTCCAGGACACTGGCCTTGAGGTAGTAGATGTGGCATCCCCCGCTGAGTCCGTGGGAAAACCGACCCTGGAGGGTAAACAGATAAAGAAGAAGAAGAAGTATTTAAAATCGAATTTATTTATACCAGTTTTAATTCTTGTCAGGGAACAGGAAGGATTGCAACAACTATCGATTGATTGATTGATTGATTGATTGATTGATTTTTTGATTGATTGATTGATTGATTGATTGATTGATTGATTGATTGATTGATTGATTGATTGATTGATTGATTGATTGATTGATTGATTGATTGATTGATTGATTAGTATACCAGTATACCTGGCATCTTGGAAGGGAGGGTGCGATCAGGTCCGGCTCTATGGCTAAATGGTTAGCGTGCTGGCCTTTGGTTCAAGGGGCACCGGGTTCGTTTCCAGGCCGGATCGGGGTCTTTACCCTTAATTGGTTATTTCCACCGGCTCGGGGACTGGGTGTGTGTGTCGTCTTCAAACAGAAAATACAAGAAAAACAAAGATAGAATTAGAAAAATAAGAAAAATATATCAGTAAAAAATCTAAAATATATAGTAAATTATTTTTAAAATCAGTGGATGAGAAAAAGTTGGATGAAAACCAATGTGGTTTCAGACCACAGAGGGGCTGTCAGGATCAGATTTTCAGTATGCGACAGGTAATTTGAAAATGCTACGAGATGAGTAGACAGTTAGGCCTATGTTTCTGTTTCGTAGATCTACAGAAAGCATATGAGAGCGTACCACGGGAAAAGATGTTCACTATGCTGGGGGACTATGGGATTAAGGCTAGATTATTAAAATCAATCAAAGGCATTTCTGTTGATAACTGAACTGCAGTGAGAATTGATGGTATTATGAGTTCTTGGTTCAGGGTACGTACAGGGGTTAGACAAGGCTGTAAACTTGTTGTTCGTATTTCACATGGATCATCTGCTGAAAGGCATAAAGTGGCAGGGAGGGATTCATTTAGGTGGAAATGTAGTAAGCAGTTCGGCCTATGCTGACGACTTGGTCTTAATAGCAGATTGTGCCGAAAGTCCGTTGTCTAATATCTTGGAACTTGAAAATAGGTGTAATGAGTATGATATGAAAATTAGCCTTTCCAAGATCAAACTTTTGTCAGTAGGTAAGAAATTCAAGAGAATTGAATGTCAAATTGGTGATGAAAAACCTATAACAGGTAGATAATTTCAAGTATTTAGAACGTGTGTTCTTCCAGAATTGTAATACAAAAGTAAGTGAGATTGAATTAAGGTGCAGTAAAGCTAATGTAATGAGCTCGCAGTTGTGATAAACAGTATTCTGTAAGAAGGAAGTGAGCTCCCGGACGAAACTATATTTACATCGGTCTGTTTTCAGACCAGCTTTGCTTTACGGGAGCGAATGGTGGGTGGACTCAGGATATATTATTCATAAGTTAGAAATAACGGACATGAAAGTAGCGAGGATGATTGATGATACGCACAGGGGGAACAATGACTGGAGGTTACTCGGAATGAGGAGATAACGGCTAAGATAGGAATGAACTCCATGGACGAAGCTGTGCGCGTGAATAGGCTTCGGTGGTGGGGTCATGTGAAGCGAATGGAAGAGGATAGGTTACCTAGGAGAAAAATGGCCGCTGTTATGGAGGGTAAGAGCAGTAGAGTGAGACCAAGACTACGATGGTTAGACTCAGTTTCTAACGATTTAAAGATAACCGGTATAGAACTAAATGGGGACTCATACCAGTGGCAAACAGAGGATTGTGGCGACGTTCAGTAAATTCACAGGGAATTGCAGACTGAACGCTGAAAGGCATAACGGTCTATAATGATGATGTATGCATGTTAATTATTGTGTGTGGATGAATATGCTGCACCACTTCCTCTACCATTTCGCTCTCTTCGCTTGCAGGTTGCAAAAACAGTTTGAGAATCACTGATATAGACTGACTTTACACACTTAAACTGATGAGATCTGCCTTTTCATGTTAATGCGATATAAATTAGTCGATGCTGACTTAGTCCCAAGACACTCCATCTGAAGTACTTTAACTCACTCTTCTTCTTCTTCTTATTTATGATTTACCCTCCAGGTGCGGGTTTTCCCTCGGACTCAGAGAGGGATCCCACCTCTACCGCCTCAAGGGCAGTGTCCTGGAGCTTCAGACTCTGGGTCGGGGATACAATTGGGGAGGATGACCACTACCTAGCCCAGGCGGCCTCACCTGCTATGCTGAACAGGTGCCTTGGTGGGGGATGGGAAGATTGGAAGGGATAGACAAGGAAGAGGGAAGGAAGCGGCTGCGGCCTTAAGTTAGGTACCATCCCGAAATTTGCCTGGAGAAGATGTAGGAAACCACGGAAAACCACTTCCAGGATGGCTGAGGTGATAATCGAACCCACCTCTACTTAGTTGACCTCTCGAGGCTGAGTGGACCCCGTTCCAGCCCTGGTACCACTTTTCAAATTTCGTGGCAGAGCCGGGAATCGAACCCGGGCCTCCGGGGGTGGCAGCTAATCACAGTAACCACTACACCACAGAGGCGGAGCTCACTCCTCAACAAAGAGTGTTCCCGTTCTTTGCCTGAATCTAGGCTCTTTCGCTCTTACAAAACGCACTGGCTCAGCGAACAGTGTTTATAACGTCAAGAGTACAGTGGATAAGGAAAGTGGTATGAAGAGGAAATAAAAACCCATTGCTATTACAAAATACAGCAACAAGTGCCGTTCAGCAAACTCTCTCTCGACTCGAATTATATAGAAGCACACGCGAGGGAGTTTGATTTCAATTGTGCTAATCAATTGAAATTAACTCCATATTGAATAAATAATGTGATAACTGAGATAGCCGGTTCAACAAACTCGAAATCAAGAGGGAACTAATTTAACAGAGTTTAGAGCGAAAAAGCAGGGGAAAACATTGTATAATAAGAAGAGGACACTTGAGGGCTATTGGACGGGTAATTTGACATAGACTTTTCATTAAGTGTCATGAAGACCACCCCAATTAGGGACGGATTTTTCCAAAAATCGATTTAAAACCCTGTAAAGACAATATTTTGTCCCTCTAATTAAGGATCACCTCTCCTTCATACCATCAACCAGGGAATTTTATTTGCTTCGCCTCATTTCCAGGAGTAAATCCACTATAGTCCGCCTCTGTGGTGTAGTGGTTAGCATGATTAGCTGCCACCCGCGGAGCCCGGGTTCGATTCCCGGCTCTGCCACGAAATTTGAAAGTGGTACGAGGGCTGGAACGGGGTCCACTCAGCCTCAAGAGGTGAACTGAGTAGAGGTGGGTTCGATTCCCACCTCAGCCATCCTCGAAGTGGTTTTTCGTGGTTCCCCCTTCTTCTCCAGGCAAATGCCGGGATGGTACCTCACTTAAGGCCACGGCCGCTTCCTTCCCTCTTCCTTACCTGTCCCTTCCAAACTTCTCATCCCTCCACAAGGCCCCTGTTCAGCGTAGCAGGTGAGGCCGCCTGGGCGAGGTACTGGTCATTCTCCCCAGTTGTATCCCCCGACCCAGAGTCTGAATCTCCAGGACACTGCCCTTGAGGCGGTAGAGGTGGGATCCCTCGCTGAGTCCAAGGGAAAAAACCGACACTTGAGGGTAAACATGAAGAAGAAGAAGAAGAAAATTACTGTAGACAATACGTATCTAAAACTGAAATGACGTCTATGTATTTTTTCTTCCAAAACAACCTGACGGCCAAAGTGTTAAAGTACTTGTGGCAAGGTACTCCACCATCCAGCGTCCTGTCGGTGATGATGATGAGGAGCAGAATATACACGAAGGTTGTGTGGGCACGGAAATGCCCGTGCAGAATACGATGTCGCTAGATGAATTATAGTGAATTTGGAAAACAACATTGTTAAAAGGAAGCATATCTCCCTTTATTCATAATCATCATCATCATCATCTGTTTATCCTCCAGGTTCGGCTTTTCCCTCGGACTCAGCGAGGGATCCCACCTCTACCACCTCAAGGGCAGTGTCCTGGAGCTTCACACTCTTGGTCGGGGATACAACTGGGGAGGATGACCAGTACCTCGCCCAGGCTGCCGCACCTCCTATGCTGAACAGGGGCCTTTGTGGATGGATGGGAAGATTGAAAGGGATAGGCAACGATGAGGGAAGGAAGCGGGACGGAAGCGGCCGTGGCCTTATGTTAGGTACCATTCGCCTGGAGGAGAAGTGGGAAACCACGGAAAACCACTTCCAGGATGGCTGAGGTGGGAATCGAATCCACCTCTACTCAGTTGACCTCCCGAGTCTGAGTGGACCCGGTTCCAGCCCTCGTACCACTTTTCAAATTTCGTGGCAGAGACGGGAATCGAACCCGGACCTCTGCGGGTGGCAGGTAATCACGCTAACCACTACACCACAGAGGCGGAAATCTTTGTTACCTTTCTAAAAGACAGTGATAAGTAAAGATAGCAACTGTGAACATAAATTGTTTTCGACGTGAACCAATGTCATCACATTACAGTTAAATAGTGTATGCGTTTGACTATACAGGATGTATCCGTGATGATGTTACAAACTTCCAGGGATGATGGAGGACAGCAAATGGATCAATTTGAGACGAGGAATCGTACTCCAGAAACGATCAAGTCAAAAGTTAAGCAAAATTCTACTCTTCTGCTCGTCGGGATTGTCTCCCCTCTTGTACTCTTAGCACATGTAGTGTGCAGTACAGTTGGAGGTATCAGACCGATTTTTGCTTTAACTTTTACTGCAGGCCGCAGTGGTATGGTGGATACGGCGTTGGTTTACTAATCCCAAGTTAACGCGTTCAAACCCGAGTAAGGTCGCCGGCTTCTAAGGACCATTTTTACTTTGAACTGTAGCTGGTTGATAACGCAAGTTTCACTGTATATAAGCGAGTTGTTATTAATCTAAGTATGGCATAAACCAGAAGAGAAAGTAAGCAAAACTTTGCAATATTATCTGTGGATTGTGGGAAAAGTAATCTACTAAGGTTATGCACAAGGAGGTTTTCTAGACTCCGTAACTTACCAAAGACTAGTGAATATTTTAAAAGTTAGTCTAATTATTTAAAATGCGTCCAAAAATAAATATATACTATATTTTATTTACTTTTGACATGTTTTCTTATATGGAGTATCTTAAAAATTTTGCATTGTTAACAAAACAAAACTGCATTTGTTAGTCGGTTAGCTGTCGCTCGGTAGGCAGGCTGGTTTCACAAATAGCACCACGAAAGTCTGTGTGGTTATAGGAAAGGCTCAAAAATCGATGACGGTGAAGTTTTGAGTACAAGGCATAGTGAAGAGTGAGATATTTTTCCATTGCTTTCCTCACGGGGCCAGAAGATGTTATTGCAACACTACTAGCTCCGCAAATAACATCTATCGCGCTAGTTGTACTCTGAATGTCATTTCTTAGCACCACTCACACCTCAGCAGCTTCCGTACTATCACAGCCGTAAATGAGTATGAGACTTGCTCTGACCTGTGCCATGAGACAGATGCAAAAATACAGCATGCATCAAGAACTATCGACAGGTGGAATATGCTAGTAATTATTATAATAGACGAATACTCTCTCTAGCTGCTGGTCAACTGTGATTGGGTGAGAAGGATATCCTATTCATTCAAAGGAGAGTTCAGGTAATTGTCCGATATACGTCATATAATTTTATTATTATTATTATTATTATTATTATTATTATTATTATTATTATTATTATTATTATTATTATTATTATTAATTCTGCACAGCTAATCTCCGTACCTGACTATCAAGAGGCTGGGTATTAAATTATACCTGCCCGAACCGGAGTACTTGAGCTCCATTCAATGGCTGATTAAAGGTCTGTGTTTTATTTTTGTTATTTCAATGAATGCACTCTCATCAATTATTACTTCACATATCGACCATCCTTTTAAGCGTGGTTTCACACAAGCAGGCATGTTCTATTTATATCGTTGGCATCGATCACAGCGATCGAACAGGCACAGTGTTTCAATTCACATGTAAATTACCTCCCGGCCACTTGAAGGCCTGTGCAGCACTCTGTGTATAACACAAGTTGAGCTGTTCAGCCGCACACATCTTATCCCTCACTAATATGATTAAACAGGAACAAGATTTCTTCCTCCTCCTCTTTTTCTCCTTCTCCTTCGTAAATCACATAAAATTACACACAGAAGAGGTGTAATGTAAAGTACATTATAAAAAATAATTAGCCCAGATATAAAGAGAGGAGCTCGCTGGTGAGGCCTGGCGATGAGGAATGATAATTTATGTTTCTGTACAGATGGAACAGGAAATCGGCATGTAGCCATATGCTACCGAACAGTTTTATACTATTTGTTATTCAGGGCGCAAATTTGTGTCTATCTCCAGACATACCTCACGCGAACTCCATTTGGCTTTCTTTCTTTCTTTCTTTCTTTCTTTCTTTCTTTCTTAATCTGCTTACCCTCCAGGGTTGGTTTTCACCTCGGACTCAGCGAGGGATCCCACCTCAACCGCCTCAAGGGCAGTGTCCTGGAGCGTGAGACATTGGGTCAGGGGTACAACTGGGGAGAATGACTAGTGCCTCGCCCAGGCGGCCTCACCTGCTATGCTGAGCAGGGGCCGTATGGGGGATGGGAAGATTGGAAGGGATAGACAAGGAAGAGAGAAGGAAGCGGCCGTGGCCTTAAGTTAGGTACCATCCCGGCATTTGCCTGGAGGAGAAGTGGGAAACCATGGAAAACCACTTCCAGGATGGCTGAGGTGGGAATCGAACCTACCTCTACTCAGTTGACCTCCCGAGGTTGAGTGGACCCCGTTCCAGCCTTCGTACCACTTTTCAAATTTCGTGGCAGAGCCGGAAATCGAACCCGGGCCTCCGGGGGTGGCAGATAATCACACTAACCACTACACCACAGAGGTGAACTCCATTTGGCTTACATGCATACAAGTATTAAATAATGATACAACGGAATAAATATAGTAAATGGTGACCGTAACTTAATGTGTCTCGCTTTACGAAGACAATCCTTACGGAAAATTAATTTCCCGGATTGGAACTGTAATTTAATTTCATCGATGACGAATATTAGGGGCTGCCTGGCCGAGGTGGTAAAGACGTACTCGGTTCACACGAAAGGATGGGGGTTCGATTCCCTGTCATGAAGTCGAAAAATTTAAGAAACGATATTTCCATTTCTGGAGCCTCCGTGGCTCAGACGGCAGCGCTTCGGCCTCTCACCACTGGATACCGTGGTTCAAATCCCGGTCCCTCCATGTGAAATTTGTGCTGGACAAAGTGGAAGCGGTACAGGATTTTCTTCGGGTACTCCGGTTTTGCCTGTCATCTTTTATTCCAGCAACACTCTCGATTCTCATTTCATAGCATCTATCAGACATTAATAAATCACTTTGGGAGTGGCGACTCCATCGTACTGAAATGAAATGGCGTATGGTTTTTAGTGCCGGGATGTGTCCGAGGACTTCGGGTCGCCAGGTGCAGGTCTTTTGATTTGACACCCGTAGGCGACCTGCGCGTCGCGATGAGGATGAAATTATGATAAAGACGACACATACACTCAGTCCCCGTGCCAGGGGAATTAACCAATTATGGTTAAAATTTCGACCCTGCCGGAAATCGAACCCGGGAGCCCTGTGACCAAAGGCCAGCCTATATCTGCTTCATTCATTACATCCCTCACCCGGTCAAGGACTGGAAAACAGGTGGCAGGTTTTCAGTCATTTCCACTTCTGGAGGTACCCATGGCCCTGAGCTTCACTCAGCCTACACCAAAAACGATTACCAGGTTAATTCCTGGCGCGGGGGGGGGGGGGGGGGCGGGGCGGCTGGCCGGGCGTAGAGCTAACCGCTCTACCCCATCAAGAGCCGAGGTTACGGGTTGTGGAAGCTTTTACCTTCCACCCCTCCAAGGGCCTTCATGGCCTGAGCGAAGAAGACTTGTCTTTACTTTTGATTGCGAATATTATAAAAATGTTCAAGTTCTTCAGTCTTCCTAATTCATGAAATTACCAGCCACATGTCTCCAAGACGCTTGGCGGATAGTAAGCCGTTGAGGCACCACTCTTCCACAGCACATGCAGTGACAGTGCACTAGGGGAAACACGTATAAATTGTTGCAGCTGAGATTTGTTAATGCAACATCTATATATACAATATTATTATTACGTTCAAACTTCAACACGAATATAAGTCACATTCCGGTTTAGACAAACCATGTTTTAAAAATATGTTCAGAGTATATGGTTACGAAAAGGATGGAAATGAATTATAGTTCCCTTCTGGAAACTTAATATTTGATATCAAAGCCACAGGCAGGGATTTATGTAACAATTTCAACATTACAATTTCATTTTATTTTATTTATTTATTTTTTTTGCTACGGGCTTTACGTCGCCATTACAAATTAAAGAGAGAACATATCTTTAAGATACAAATACTGTGTGTTTATGCAAATCAAACCAAAAGCATTGCATAGCAGTCTCAATCGATGGACTGTCGTTTCCGAAACATCAAACTTAGGATAATCAAACATCCCATGTTCGAATGCAGTGAATGACATGCGCATCCTAACATTTTTGTCCTTTTCAATTTCAAGAACATACAAAAATAAATGTATATAGGCCTATTTCCAATTATTAGCTGCAGATCTGGTTTCACTTCCAACAACGTACGCTACGTGCAGTCTCTGTTAAAATGAATATTACAAATGAGTACAGAAATAATATAAATGTTCGTAGCGTAACACTCTGTCACTTCCTGACTTTATAATGTTCGAATACATACAATTGTAAAAGGCGCATATATCTTAGGTATTCTTTTACTTTCAACCAAGAAAAATGTTGAAATTGACATTCTTCCTGTTCCTTGGAGGTGGCCGTATGGTCTCGTGAATTTGGTCAATTTCTTTTAAAGCCTACATAATTAATTGTTGTTTTAAAGGTGAGGAGCGCGAGAACTGAGCTGACTGCATTGTTTTCCCAGCAATCCTTGTCTACACTTTATTGGTGTAAGGAATGTTGGCGACATTGTATTCTCAACAGCCCTTAAGTGCCGGTTCAAAATTTAATTGATGCAATGAACGTTGGCTACACTGTATTCCCAGTATTTCTTGCGTAGCAACTCAGGGATGCTGCTTTAAGTTTGGTAGTAGTTTCATGTGAAGATGAGCTGTAAGTTTCTTGTGTTGTTAGTAGGTATCTGACAAATGTTCTGGCAGATTTTTATAAATAAATAATAAGGCTACTGGTTTTACGTTCCACTAACTATTTTTACGGTTTTCGGAGACACCGAGATGAAGAAATTGAGATCCGCAGGAGTTCTTTTATGCACCAGTAAATCTACCGACATGAGGCTGACGAATTTGAGCACCTTCAAATACCACCAGACTAAGCCAGGATCGAATCTGCCAAATTGGGGTCAGAAGGCCGCGCCTCAACCGTCTGAGCCACTCAGCCCGGCAGAGATTTTTATAGTTGTCTTTGAAAATGTATGGAAGTGGAAAGAAGGACTTGGATATTGGTACGAATTTTGATCAGCTTACGCATACAGAAAGAAAAAGTGCACGTGGGAAGACTGTAAAAGTACAGTGGTTCTAGCAGTACCAGGGCAGAGAAACTGGACAGTTCTGCATTGCAAGACTTTTCCTTAACTGAACCTGCAACTTCAAGCAACAATATGACGACAAACGATGTTGTATTGATGCGAAACAATGTTAGGTCTACCATAGAATAGTCATTAGACTGGTGGCTGGCTTTTCCCAGTCCACGACAAAGACGTAACCAGTTTTGTTTATCAAGGTCCTGTCCGAGTTGATAAAAGTACTTACCCTCAGGATACCAACTACAAACATTTTCTTGATAGATTTTACACTAGAGTCGTTAGCAACAATGAAAGTCACGATAGGCGTTCGCTGGTATACCCCTGCCCCCCAAAAGAAAAATTTTACTGGTTTTCCTGTCATAGTTTGTCACCATCCAACACCTCTTCATTTGTAGACAGTGGTGTAAGCGACTAGAGTAATATTAGTGCTTACGTAAACACCAGTAGTCATACTTTAATGAAGCGGTTAGAGTTAGAAGAACGACAAAACTTGGGACTGGTATTGAACATGAACTTCAAACTCAACTTAAAGCAGATGGAGAGATGTAGAATGGATACTTGCCATCATTGTGTATCTAGCAGCACATAAACTTGAGTACGGGAAGTTTGGAAGGGGAAAGTTGTGGCAACCTGTTAGACCTTGTAAAGTTGTTCGCCAAGTTTGATCCAATCATGGGAGATTATTTACGGAGGATTGAAGAAAATCACCTTCATATCCACAATATGGAAAAGCACTCAGAATGAACTAATGGTAAAACATGGCAATTCAGAAATGCTGTAGAGAATTCGAGAGCCAAAATATTACTCAGTTATTCTTAATTGTACTAGAGATTATAGTTGCATTGAACATGTGTCGTGTATTGCGGTATGTTTTTTATAGAGTTCAGCAACATTTAAGACATTTTGTGGGATTATTTCCAGATGAAACACTGGAGAAGAGTTGGCTAGATATTTTTTTTCCTATTTGCTTTACGTCGCACCGACACAGATAGGTCTTATGGCGACGATGGGACAGGAAAGGGCTAGGAGTGAGAAGGAAGCGGCCGTGGCCTTAATTAAGGTACAGCCCCGGCATTTGCCTGGTGTGAAAATGGGAAACCACGGAAAACCATTTTCAGGGCTGCCGACAGTGGGATTCGAACCTACTATCTCCCGAATACTGGATACTGGCCGCACTTAAGCGACTGCAGCTATCGCGCTCGGTGGCTAGATATTTATTGGCAGAACTGAAAATAAAAGGACTTGACATAAAAAATAAAAAAGGGTCAGAATCAAGGATATGAAAGTGGTTCCAGCATGAGGGGAGAGTACAGTGGCGTTTTAAACAGAATAGTGAAAAAAAAATTTAGCTTTCTCTACTCTTTGTGGGTGTCATAGCTGGCTCCTGCTTTGTGATGCAGTATCATCGTACCCAAAGGCAAATTTGCTTTCCAGAACATCGCAAGGACTATATTTCATATCATATTCTCAGCATCTTCACAGCGTTGGAGCGTATTCAATAAATGAGTTAACATCACTATTAAGCCGTTATCAAAAAGTCGGAATGTTAAGTGTTGAGGGTGCACGGTATCGGCTGAAAGAAGTTGCAGAGTGCTCTGAAGAACTATCCGACACAAGTAAAGATTCCAAAAATGAAAGGGGTCTACCTCACTGGCGCATGAAATATTTGTCTTTTTTTTAGAACGGAACAGAATACTCCCATCTCCTAGCTCCGGATCGCCTGAAACTGGAGAGTGAGAATTCATTTACTGCAATCCATTTTTTAAAAGTACGTGTATTGATTTTCCGTGTTAAAAAACGTTTTGCCTACTACTGCATTACATATACTGAAATTTATTTTTGCTAGTGGCTTTACGTCGCACCGACACAGATAGGTCTTATGGCGACCTTGGGATAGGAAAGGCCTAGGAGTTGGAAGGAAGCGGCCGTGGCCTTAATTAAGGTACAGCCCCGACATTTGCCTGGTGTGAAAATGGGAAATCACGGAAAACCATCTTCAGGGCTGCCGATAGTGGGATTCGAACCTACTATCTCCCGGATGCAAGCTCACAGCCGCGCGACTCTACGGGCACGGCCAACTCGCCCGGTATGCTGATCTAATAGCCTTTATTGCCTCTTCTACATATTATTATTACTTGTTCCTTTTCGTTCTTGATGTTATACAATGTTATATATTCTAGGATAAACCTGTATCCTACCCTTCACTGGTTAAGTTATACATTGTTTTGTCTTCTCTTATTTTCTTTCTCCACATTCTTCTTTTAAACACAGAAGAATATTGTTCTCCCCGGTGCAATCCACTCTTTATTTAATAACTTTACAATTGTATATAATTCTTTTTCTCTTTCTATTTTTCCTTTATATTGACTACCAGATATTTAACACTAAGTGAATCCGTGTACCCACATACTCCCAATAGATGAGCCTCTTCCATAGTTTCTCCATAGAATAAACAATGACTTTCATCATGCTTCTCTCTTTGATAGTTATTCTTATATATACGTATACCTATTTCATACTTCTATATTCATAAGCCTTTCTTTCTTTCTTTCTGGACAACTTCTGGATAATTTCGTATAATTCTAATAGTAATCCTTTCGTCTTACATTCTGTCATGGTCATCTGCTTCTCAGTATATTTCACTCTAATAGTTACCTTCTTTCTTATCTTCATTCTGAATCCCTTTATCCCAACAGTCTTCTATTCCTATTCTGTCTAGCATCCCTCTTTTTACTTTGCTTAGCCAACAATCATCATGCAAATGTTTCATCTCATGTTGGTAAACTAAATTCAATATTTCCCTCCCATTTCTCCTTAATCTTAATCAATATAACCTTCCTGACTATATATGACTGTATACTTATATCGTAAGGTATTATTTTACAAACCTTACTACTAGTTCTTTACGTCCTTCTTCAAAGCCCCATCTTTCTGCTCATTACAATGCTCTGAATTCTAAAAGTAAATTTAGAATAATTTTATGCAGCTTATATTCAGTGTAACATATCTCTTACATCTATATTCGTAAGCCTTCCTTTCTTCCTTTCTTTCTTTGTTTCTTGACAACTTCCTCTCCAAACATCTCGTGCACCGGACGAGTTGGCCGTGCGCTTAGGGGCGCGCGGCTGTGAGCTTGCATCCGGGAGATAGCGGGTTCGAATCCCACTGTCGGCAGCCCTGAAGATGGTTTTCCGTGGTTTCCCATTTTCACACCAGGAAAATGCTGGGATAGTAACTTAATTAAGGCCACGGCCGCTTCCTTCCAACTCCTAGACCTTTCCTATCCCATCGTCGCCATAAGACCTATCTGTGTCGGTGCGACGTAAAGCCACTAGCAAAAAAAAAAAACCCACCAGTCGTTTAATTTTTTCTCGTTTAATTAGTACATTCCTCTTACCGTTAGATACTAATATAAATCCTAAATATTCTGCTTTATTGTTCGCCTCTCTGGTGTAGTGGTTAGCGTGATTAGCTGCCACCCCCGGAGGTCCGGGTTCGATTCCCGGCTCTGCCACGAAAATTTGAAAAGTGGTACGAGGGCTGGAACGGGGTCCACTCAGCCTCGGGAGGTCAACTGAGTAGAGGTGGGTTCGATTCCCACCTCAGCCATCCTCGAAGTGGTTTTCCGTGGTTTCCCACTTCTCCTCCAGGCGAATGCCGGGATGGTACCTAACTTAAGGCCACGGCCGCTTCCTTCCGTCTTCCTTGTCTATCCCTTCCAATCTTTCCATCCCTCCACAAGGCCCCTGTTCAGCATAGCAGGTGAGGCCGCCTGGGCGAGGTACTGGTCATTCTCCCCAGTTGTATCCCCCGACCAAGAGTCTGAAGCTCCAGGACACTGCCCATGAGGCGATAGAGGTGGGATCCCTCGCCGAGTCCGAGCGAAAAGCCGAACCTGGAGGGCAAACAGATGATGATAATGATGATTCTCCTTTATTGACTTGTTCTAATTCTACACTTTCTAACCACCACGTCTTTCTTTAATTTAATTCCATTTTTACATACCATTATTTTGTTTCTTAATTTTATTTTTAAAACCATTTTCTGCAATATTCTGCAGTTTTTTTTGTACTGCTTGACTTAACTGATGTTAGAGAGAGCAGAAGGTTGTCGTCTGCCGAAACCAGGCCGGGAATTATTTTTCTTACTAGGGCTTGTCATATTCTTATTCACTTCATTATCCAAAATATCGTTGATAAACATTGCGAACAATATTTGTAATAGTTTGCACCCCTATTTTAGCTCAATATTTGAATGAATTTCTCCTACCGATAAGTTTTCATTTATTATCGTACCGTTTTTATATGGAATTTGTCATTTTATTTGTTACTCCTATTTTAGCCAGTTTTGCAGCGACCTTCCGTCTGTTGACGGAATCAAACTGTTTCTGTAGATCTATAACTGTAATATATAAATTACCACCGTTTTGCCTTTATTATTTTAATAATAATAATAATAATAATAATAATAATAATAATAATAATAATAATAATGTTATTTGCTTTACGTCCCTCTAACTACTTTTACGGTCTTCGGAGACGCCGAGGTGCCGGAATTTAATCTCGCAGGAGTTCTTTTACGTGCCAGTAAATCTACCGACACGAGGCTGTCGTATTTGAGCACCTTCAAATACCACCGGACTGAGCCAGGATCGAACCTGCGAAGTTGGGGTTAGAAGGCCAGCGCCTTAACCGTCTGAGCCTTTTATTATTTTAATGACAAATATAGTATCTGAAGTTTTCATTCCCTCCCTGAATCCACACTGGTACACCCACAGTACAGAGTAATCCTCCGCTCATTTCATGAGTTTTTTTTTTTTTTTTTGCTAATATCCCAGTATAAATCTTGTCAGGTGTTTTCAACAGACTAATGCCCCTATCATTATTTGAATTGGTTCCCTCTCCCTTCCTTTTGTGTATGAGACATATTATCCCTTCTTTCCACCCTGTTGGAGTTTTACAGCCAGCTATCTTTACACCATTCGTATTGCTTCTTCTTACTATTCTTTATCATATGTTCAATGCCACCTATAAATGTATGTATGTTGGGTAGTCAGCCCGAAGGCTGGTTTGATCCTCTGTAGCTCCGCCAACAGCTGTCATAAACAGCCTAGGCGTCACTGAAGAGGCGTACTAGGGAAATGAGGAGTGAGGTAGTTTCCCGTTGCTTTCCTCACCGAGCCAGCCGTTGCTATTATATATCAGTCTGCCAAGCCCACTGAAATGCATGCACCAACCGACCCTATGAGCAACATTTTCACACCATTCATAGCAGCGACTGGCTGCATAAGGAATGGTATTACTAGCATCACTCATACCTCAGTCACTTTCATATTGTCAAAACCAAGGATGAGACTGAGACAGGTCAATGAAAGTAACAAATTTGATATAGCCCATACCAGAAGACATAGTGCACTATAAACACTACATATCGCCAGCAAAGGCATCACCTATAAATATCCATAAATTAATCTCTAGGTTCCTCTCCCCATCTATACCTTACCAAAAAGTGTGTACATTAATAATCTGTTTTACCTTCGATTTTACTTCACTTCTCTGGAATCGATTAACAAAAGCTGTTCATTTCTTTACCTATATGTATTTAATATTATTCAGTGCCTCTCTAGATTAGGGGCGCGCGGCTGTGAGCTTGCATCCGGAAGATAGTGTTTCGAATCCCACTGTCGGCAGCTCTGAAGATGGTTTTCCGTGGTTTCCCATTTCCACACCAAGCAAATGATGGGGATGTACATTAATTAAGGCCACGGCCGCTTCCTTCCAATTCCCAGGCTTTTCCTATCCCATTGTCGCCGTAAGACCTATCTGTGTCGGTACGACGTAAAGTCACTAGCAAAAAAAAAAAAGAAGGTCGCGATATGTAGATCGATAGTACTCCCTACTGAATCGACTATATAATTGAAATACCCTGTTTCATCCACGACCACCAACCATTCAGTATGTATACTTCCTCAACTGCACATATTTCTAATATTTTTCTCCATTCTAGTTGCATTTCTTGTCTTGACCTCTTCTTCCCTCTACTAATATTCCGTCAACACTACTGTACACCGGATATTTTTCACCCACCCATGCATTAAAATCTCCCATTAGAATTATCCTCACTTCTTAAATCATTAATTCTGTCTGGTTTACTTCACCAAGAAAGGTCAATAACGAACTGTTACTTTTCAAAGGGTGATTCCGCTGGGTGATTGTAGCAGAAACCTTTGATACATTTTCGCTCTCCCTCTTCACTTCACCCAGACTACTTTCTCAAGTTCTTATTCCACTCGTTCTACTAGTTCACGTAGTTCTTCCTTTTTACATACATATATTTCTCCAGGATAACGCCGTTAACTTACTCTCCTGTTTCATTATACTCCAAATGCTATAATACGGTTTTGTACTCCACATCCTACTGGTAGACACTTTTCAATCATTCGCAAAATCTCATTTTTCACCCATTAATTCCCTTACCTCATCATTTCGCAGCTTACTAATAATTTCCCCTACATTTACACATCCTACGTGCCAGACTAATTTTCTCGTCGGAATATCTGCTATACTCACAGCTCAACTACGAGTAACTCGTGGTTTTCCTAACTGTGAAATACTTCCACTTGGGGAGCTAATTATTTCGTTTCCCGTACCCCTGTCTTCATCCGTACTCTTCATTCCCTTTTCAGCCCAAATACAGGCTCTTTCAGATTCAATGGTACCTTGCGCTATTTCTTCTTCTTCCCTATGACGTCCTCCCCCCTGAAAACAGCGTCCTCTTCACGTACAGCTGGTCGGGATTGTAAATGTCCCGAAGTTTCCGCCGAGTCATTTCTCCCTCGATTTTCGCCTTCCTTGTCAACAAAGACTGCCGATAAGTCAGTGCTCTCTTGTTCGCCTGCTGTGGCACTGAACACTCACGGTGCTGATACATCTGATCCTCCTTCCGTTTCCTGCAGCTGCTTGGCTGACCATGTCCTTGTCCACGAGTCATAGACCACCATAAGTCTGTTCCCACGGATAAATGCCTTCAGGTCCGGCTCCATGGCTAAATGGTTAGCGTGCTGGCCTTTGGCCACAGGGATCCCGGGTTCGATTCCCGCCAGGGTCGGGAATTTTAACCATAATTGTTTAACTTCGCTGGCACGGGGACTGGGTGTAAGTGTCGTCTTCATCATCATTTCATCCTCATCACGACGCGCAAGTTGCCTACGGGAGTCAGTTCAAAAGACCTGCAACTGGCGAGCCGAACTTGTCCTCGGACACTCCCGGCACCAAGAGCCATACGCCATTTCATTTCAATGCCTTCAGCCCTGAGTTGCGCGCTCTCCCCAACTGAAAACGTAGCGTTTTCATGTTTTTAATTTCTTCTGGATCCAGTTCTTCCTTTCAAATGTCTCGTATTTTACTGTATTTTCCAGGACTTTAGACTCGACACCATACAGATTGTCCCTGGTCTTCTTCCCTATTCTGAAAGCTCTAACGATGTCACGCTCATTGCAATCAACTTTCACTTTCTCCCTGATCAACGAAATTACTTTATCCGGCATATCGTTTAACTTCTCCTTATCCGAACATTACAGTCCATTTAGGGTCATATTTATCCTCCCATCTTCCCTGTCTCGTGACTGTTCCCTTAATTCAAGCTTTATTTCCCTTTCTTCTAAGTGCAATAGCTGATTCTTATTTAATTCCTTCTCATTTTGAAACAAGCTCATCTTGATGTCACTCAGTTCTGTTTCAAAGTACGAGTAGATCCGTTGGTTTCCTCATTTTGGTCCATTACCATCACTCTGGTCTTAGCATACGTCCTTCATGACTTCCTTGAGCCTTTCGATGTCCTCTCAAGACATTCTAGGGCCAGGGTTTAATTCGATGCCACCGATCACTAACTGCACCAATACAGCGAACGAGTTAAACCAAGTTCGCTGTAAGAAGAAAACGACCTTGTTTTGAGTATGATATGAAGTAAATTCCACGAGTGCAGGTGTTCATAGAACGAACTACTTTTACGAAGCTGTTGATATGATCAGCGAAAGCATGAAGGTTTCCAACGTTGAAAAATTATGAGAAAAATTTCTGCTTCCTGTACAAAAGTAATCTTTGAGCGGGGTATCTGATGAAAACCATGCCCCGATTTACAAAAGGGCGGACTGGGCATTTGCCCAGGGCGCCAGTTTTTGAGGGGCGGCGGCCAGCGGATAGAGTAATTATGGACTGCGTGAATTACGTCTTAAATTCATTACACTCAAATTAATTTTACATTCCACAAATAATTCCAATTATTCTATTAGACTATATAAAACACTTTAAAATATTCTTTAAAATCTGAATTTAATCTATATATTTAAATATTATGAAAATGTGTCTTATTTCTAAAATTATTTACTTACAGTACATACAAAATATCAAACTGGAACAACGGCTTTTTAAATAAAAATAAAACCAGCCTCATTCTTATTTGGCTGTTATCTTTATTTGGCTTGATAAGTTTAATTATGAGAATTAACTGCATTTGCATAATGTGCTGTTTTAAAACACATAATCTTGAAAACTGTAATATTTAACTTGTAAACAATTATTCTTTAGAGGAATGGGAAAACGAGCAGAGGGGCGGGCGGCTAAATATTGTTTGCCCAGGGCGCTAACTACTTGAAATCGGGGCCTGATGAAAACTTCTCCATTGTAGATACTGTATTCAAGAAGTACTTACTCAACTTAAATCAGATGGAGAGTTCTGGAGATGCATCCGACTCGGACGATGTAGTTGTTGAAGACCTTTGTTAAGAACTATGGAAGTATGGCAGAACTCTACCAGAAGCGACAAGACTGCTGATTCACTGAAGAGTATAATCGAAAATGGTTTAATGAATGTGTACCCATTCACCTACGCACCTTCGTAAATTATCTTGACTGTGCCACTGTGAGGTTGCATTTACCGAGCTATTATTTTCAAAATTGTTGATAAAAAATTATCGCCGATTAAGAATGTGTCAAGAAAAATTTTCAGTCTTGTCAATTGAAAGAGATATTTTAGCAGAACTGGACTTTTCGCCTGTCATAGATGCATTTAGCCTTTCTAAAAGCAGCAGAGTAGTTTTAAAGGTGAGTTTCAGAATACTTGATTCATTTTTCTATTCACTATTTCGATATTATGTATGTATGTATGTATGTATGTATGTATGTATGTATGTATGTATGTATGTATGTATGTATGTATGTATGTTCAGTCCGTCAGCGATGCCGCTGGTGGGATCCTCAACAGCTCTGCCATCAGCTGTCATAGATGGCCTAGGCATCACTGAAGAGGCGTACTAGGGAAATGAGGAGTGAGGTAGTTTCCTGTGGCTTTCCTCGCCGAGCCAGAGTTGCTATTACATATCAGTCTGCCAAGCCCACTGAAATGCATACACCAACCGACCCTATGAGCAACATTTTGACACCATTCATAGCAGGGACTGGCTGCATAATGATTGGCATTACTAGCTTCGTTCATACCTCAGTCACTTTCATATTGTCAAAGCCAAGGATAAGACAGAGACAGATCTATGAAAGTAACAAGATTGCTCTAGCCTATACCAGAAGACATAGTGCACTGT
This sequence comes from Anabrus simplex, assembly GCF_040414725.1. Taxonomy (NCBI): domain Eukaryota; kingdom Metazoa; phylum Arthropoda; class Insecta; order Orthoptera; family Tettigoniidae; genus Anabrus; species Anabrus simplex. The sequence continues at coordinate 981,318,556 of NC_090265.1, forward strand.
AAACACTGGGTCCTGCCAGTAAAGGCATTTCGATATTATACATAATTTTATTGTTGTTGTGCTCTGCTCTACGTCTGACACTTTTATTGTCGTTTGATACATTTGATCAGTACATATGTTAATATTACGATTGTTGAGCTAAGTTCTCTTTCAATAACATCGTTTTAAGGGGCCTCAGAATTAATTCTTCCTACGGCCTCGTGAATCCCAGAGCCTCCTCTGCTGGTCCTGGAATACTTTGCAACACCTTTAGTTCTAAATAATTCCCGATATATCTATGTCGAAATCCCAATAACACAATATCTGTACAGAAATTAAAAAATTAAAAAACCACCAGGCAAAACATTGTATCGGTGATTTAGCAGTGAGCTTGCATTCAGGAGACAGTACCTGCTACGATCATTATCCTCCCAGTTCTAGAAATTCCCTATCCCATCGCCGCTGAAAACTACAAGAATTAATGCGACGTTAAAAACCAAACCAAACCCCATGGCGCTACAGCCCTTGAAGGGCCTTGGCCTACCAAGCGACCGCTGCTCAGCCCGAAGGCCTGCAGATTACGAGGGGTAGTGTGGTCAGCACGACGAATCCTCTCGGCCGTTATTCTTGGCTTTCTCGACCGGGGCCGCTATCTCAACGTCAGATAGCTGCTCAATTCTAATCACGTAGGCTGAGTGGACCTCGAACCAGCCCTCAGGTCCAGGTAAAAATCCCTGACCTGGTCGGGAATCGAACCCGGGGCTTCCGGGTAAGAGGCAGGCACGCTACCCCACAACCACGAGGCCGGCCGTTAAAAATCTAACTAGTAAGTATTTTGAAATATATTGCACAGTTAACCATGATTCCATCTTCTGGTTTTATGTCCCTGCTCAGAATCTGGCATGGCATGTACACTCCTAACTGCATTGGCCATGAGAGAGAGCTGCATAACTAGAGTGGTATATGGCCCCGTAGAGAGCGGTTGTTTCATATCTCTATTTCACTTCCAGAGTTAATAACTACAATCCATCAATCATAAATGGATTCTATCTTTTCCGATTACAGTAAATGAGTTGATAATAATTCGATGGTTTTGATCGACTCATTGGGATACGGCCAGTAATTACACACCCGATCTCTCAGGAGGGCGCTACTCCAGTCATTAACTGTGGCATAATACGAGTTCTATGAGGCTACAATGGAAAATTGCCGGCTACTGTTTTCAATATATTAAGGGGACACATTCTACCATTGAAAATTAGACCCTGTTGTAAATTTTGTTCCTCCAATTCTATACGCCTTGTCGTAGTGGAATTCAGTATGTCTTATATTTTAAAAGTACTCTTCAATCTACAGTAAAACGTATTATCGAATTTTAAAGTTTTTAATTGCTAGACTTTAAAGATTATCATTGTAAAATTCGAATAAAACCATCGTTTTCAATTTTACTTCCAATATTTTTGACAATTTGTAGCGACTTATTCTTTCTTAAGTAAATAACCACATTAACAACTTGCACCGCAATGGTTAAAACATCTGCACTGTATAAGGCGGAGATTCCTTTAGGAGCATAAAAATTATGACATGCTATTTTATCAGAAACTATTTCATAACGAGCGTTCTGTTAAAAATGGGCTAAAGACTAAGCTGCAGGTAAGAGACAGGAAGGAAGGAAGGAAGGAAGGAAGGAAGGAAGGAAGGAAGGAAGGAAGGAAGGAAGGAAGGAAGGAAGGGCAGCCTTATGAAATGTAAATGGTTTAAAACAATTAATTCTGAAAATGAGATGAAATACATTCAGCCGTGGCAGACTGGTAGTTGGTTTAAATGTCCACCAGGTCTGAGCACGTGAGAGTGGATTTTAATTTATTACTTGGCCAATTTTATAGGTCTACCTTTTTCCTTCTCACATATGAAGGTTCATTTAATTTATCATGGCAAAATTGAACATACCTGCATCCATTTTTATTATAGACGGATATGCCATTCAGCGTTCAGTATGCAAGTTCCTGTGTATCTCCTAAACGCCGCCAAAATCCTCTTTTTTTTTTTTTTTTTTTTTTTGCTTTACGTCGCACCGAAACAGATAGGTCTTATGGCGACGATGGGACAGAGAAGGGCTGGGAGTGGGAAGGAAGCGGCTGTGGCCTTAATTACAGCCCCAGCATTTGCCTGGTGTGAAAATGGGAAACCACGGGAAACCATCTTCAGGGCCCTCTATTTCTAATTAGTTCAGTTATATACCTCTTATCTTTAAATAATTAGAAATTGAGTCTAATGATTGTATTCCACCAGGTAACCTACTCTCCTCCATTCGACTTAAGTGACCCATCGCCGAAGGTGTATTATGCGTACAGCTTCACCAATTGAGTTCATTCCTTCTTAGCTTTTATCTCCTCATTTCCAATACCCTCCTGCCACTGCTTGTACCCTCTATAATTCTCACTACTTTTATGTGTGTTACTTCTAACTTTTGAACAACATATACTGAGTCCACCCAGCTTTCACTCCCGTAAAGCAAAGTTGGTCTGAAAACATACCGGTGTAAAGATAGTTTCGTCCGGAGGTTGACTTCATTATTACAGCATACTGTTGATCGCAATTGCTAGCTCATTGCATTAGATTTGCTGGACCTTGATTCAATCGTGGGAGAATACACATCCTAAATACTTGAAATTATCTGCGTGTTCCAACTTTGTACTCCCAACCTAACATTCAATTCTCATAGGTTTCTTACCTACTGATATAACTTTGGCCGTGGGAAGGCTAATTTTCATATCATATCCATTGCACTTATTTAGACGTTCCAAGATACTAGACTGCAGGTTTCAATACAATCTGGCACTTAGACCAAGCCGTCTGCATAGACCAAACCGCTTACTACATTTCCACTTAACTGAATCCCTGCCTACCACTTTACATCTCTCAGTACATAATCCATGTAAACTATGATTCCTTTTAATACTCCACCCTTAATTTCATAGTCCACCAGTACAGCGAACATCATTTCCCTCTGAATTCTGCCATATGCCTTCTCTAGATATGCGAAACATAAACATTCTATTCCTCCAGTAGCATTTTGCAATTACTTGGCGCATACTTAAGATATGATCCTGACAGTCCCTCTTTTGGTCAGAAACCAACTTACTCTCAACCTCTGATCACACCCTCCCTTCCAAACTCGCAGTGAACACATTGCCTGGTATACTCATAAATGAAATACTTCGATAGTTGTTGCAATCCTTCCTGTTCTCTTCCTTATAGATATGTCCATTTACTGCTTTCGACACATAATGTCTCGTAACTTATTCCTTTATTATCCATCATGACATCAACCATAATAAAAATGACTCGACTGGCCTACCTCTTTTCACCAGCTATGCCTCGAGATTCGCCACGGTGAGAAGCATAATCGATTCCTTTTTAGTGTCATAGGTTGCCAATCCGTTTCTCGAAGATAATCGAGGTCTACCGATTCAGTACTAGGGAGCTGAAGTGTCACTAAAAGTTTCGCGAATAGTACATCCTCTTTATTTGCTGTACTGAATGGCTCAGACGATTGAACGCTAGCTTTCTGATAATGAGGGAAATGAGGAGTGAGGTAGTTTCCCGTTGCTTTCCTCACTGAGCCAGAAGTTGCTATTGGATATCCGTCTGCCAACCCCACTGAAATGCATGCACCGAACGACTCTATGAGCAACATTTTCACACCATTCATAGTAGGGACTGGCTGCAGAAGGAATGGCATTACTAGGATCGCTCATACCTCAGCCACTTTCATATTGTCAAAGCCAAGGATAAGACAGAGACAGATCAATGAAAGTAACAAAATTGCTCTAGCCCATACCAGAAGACATAGTGCACTGTAAACACTACAACTCGCCAGCAAATATGTGTGCATATATCTTCAGTGGAGAACGGGTCTGTGGATTATTTAACTTTTTTGTAATGACACTTGTGTGTAAACATTTCACTGTGTGTCACTTCACTTCCATCGTCCTACGTCGCAGGCCACATGAGATATGTTGCTGTTAGGAATGGCCATTAATCAAATAGTTCAGGAAGAAATGGGTAATGGATTGCTTCTTATAAATAACTAGCATTTTCCTTTTTTTTACAACTTTTTTACGTCACACCGACAAAGATAGGTCTTACGGCGACGGTGACCTTGATTAAGGTTGGTGTGAAAATGGGAAACCACGGAAAACCATCTTCAGGGCTGTCAACGGTGGGGTTTGAACCCACTCTCTCCCGAATGCAAGCTCACAGCTGCGCGCCCCTAACCGCACGGCCAACTTGCTCGGTGATAATTTCCTACGACAGCGCGTGGCAGTAACGTGAAATATGATGAAGCTGAACGAAGTCGAGAGATAATGTGGATGATTTCCGAATTTATTGTACGGTACATTTCCTGGTCCGAAGTTGTGCGAAATTCTCCATGCTTCTCAGGTTGCATATTGTAACTCTGACCACTGGCGTGGCGTTCTGATGTTGATAAATTGATGCCTCCCTTAATTTCTGAAAGAGTTAAATGGTTCTTTAGTTTTTCCGCGTTATCCACTTTGAAGTCGTATGCAAGACATGTTCCACGGAACTTGGACTAAACATCCAATATTTCGTAATCATCTGTGTCACGATAAATACGTACATGGCATGAAGGAACGGAAATAATATATACTTAAACGTTTGTTATGTACAGTCTTTTGATAGATCTAATGTTAACGAAAATATTTGAGAATAATCTTCTTAAAAATTCCAACTCCATGTGATTACCATGTCATCATATGCACCTGATAACACTACCCCAAGTGAGTAGATTCCAAATACATAGTTTGGTTGAAATAAGTCCAGCAGTTTTCCACTTTTAGGAATAGACAAACAGACAGACGTACTAACACCAAAGGGAAAAGTTCTGTCTCATGTTTCCTCGGTAAGGTGGGGGTAAATTTTCAACCGAGCGAAATACTATGCATCCTCTGACTTTTTCCTGTTATGGATACTTCAAATAATGGTAGGTCTGCGAGGGGGTCCGTCAATGGCTTCCAGAGCATGAAACACGTAGAAAATAGTAATTTTCTCCGTCGTTTGAAGAGTAAGAAAAATTATGTACTGTATATAACAAAAAATATTTAAAATGAAGGAACGTTTCACATATAGCCTACAGATTTTACATATAATCAATAGTGTAAGAGAAAATTGAAAAATCTTCAGGTCTTCCTATAAATCCCCAGTATATTCGGTGATTCTTAAATGATATGCATATCAAAACCTGCTCCTGATGAGTAGACTCTAAATATGATGTTTGGTCGAGATATAATCAATAGTGTAAGAGAACATTGACAACGAATCTCTCCTGGTCTTCGTATAAATCACCAGTCTATTCAATTTTTAAATGATATGCATATCAAAACCTGCTCCCGAATGAGTAGACTCTAAATATGAAGTTTAGTCGGGATATAGTCAATAGTGTAAGTGAAAATTGAAAAAAGAAACTGTTCTGGTCTTTGTATAAACCCCCAGTGTGATCAGTGATTTTTAAATGGTATGCATATCGAAACCTGTTCCTGGATGTTAAAACCCTAAATATGAAGTTTGGTCGATATCTATTCAGCCGTTTACTCGTGATCGTAGAACAAACAAACAAACAAACAAACACGAAAGCTAAAACCCGATATGATCTTGAGTTGACCTAAAACCGATAAATGTACCAAAATACGGCGAAATAAATGGCATTACAGACAGCGGACCCCCTAGAACTGTCTTTATAAGATGTATAGGCATAGTGGGCAATTTCAGACAGCCTAAGCCCTACACGGTTGGTTTTCTATAGCAAATGATGTTATGATTCACTCTATGTTGTCAAAACACTACTACATTCTTATTTAAGTTACTAGCTTCTGCCCGCAGTTTGACCAGCACGGTCACAGCTTCGAATATTAAATAAAGAAAAGAGATTTGAAGCATGCTGGATAGAATACAAATGTCTGTAGAACATCCAACGTGCAGAGATTGCGTATGACGTACGAACTGCTTTAAATAGCAAGGCAATATTATATACGTAGATAAGGGTGGAGAAAGCTACTTAAAGGAGACTTTGAACTATATGAAAGAACATAACTGTGATACGTTGATACTAATATGCTTTGGAGTGAAATCTAAATTTAAAAATTGTATCCTAGTATCCTCTAGGAAGAGATATGTGTATTATTAAACTTGAAGATAGCCGTAAAGAGATGCTTCATATCCGAATTCATACTTCGTTAACTTTGCTGTACACATCGGAAAGACAGTTTCCTAGCAAACCGTTTATAGTTACGAACAAAAATGTATACAGACATATTTATATGAAATGTAAATTTAAGTGCAGTTGTTAGGCTACATTCAGATTCCCTATCAATTCTTTACCTCGCCTTTTCTTAAATATTTTCAAAAAACTTCGAAATTATTCCAATTCCTTACTTCTCGATCTATAAATGAATAGGCTATTTGCCCCAATTTGTTCTTTTGAATTTTATATTATGATCTTTCATAATTTAGAAAGTTCCGTTCAAGCTTATTCGTCTGCTTGACAGCCCGGAACATACCACTTAGTCGAGCATCTCGACTCCTAGCTCCCATGTCTTCCCAGACCAATGTTTGCAACATTTTCGTAACACAAGATCTTTGTCGGAAGTCCACCGGAACAAATCGTGCAGCTTTCTTTTGGATCATTTCCTGGTCACGTATCAAGTAGTTCTGATTTGGGACCCATACATTTGGGACCATACACTATTTGTTTTCGTTTTTTTTTTTTTTTTTGCTAGTTGCTTTTACGTCGCACTGACACATGTAGGTCTTATTGCGACGATGGGATAAGGAAGGGCTAGGACTGGAAAGGAAGCGGCCATGGCCTTAATTAAGGTACAGCCCTAGCATTTGGAAAACCATCTTCAGGGCTGTGAACAGTGGAGTTCGAACCCGCTATCTCCCGGATGCAAGCTCACAGCCGCGGGCCCCTGACCGCACGACCAACTCGCCCGGTCACACACTAACTTGGATCTCACCAGAGCCTTATTCACTTTTAGTAGGATTAATCGTTTAGGTAGTGTGTTCACTTTCAAGGGTCGTAGGCGACCCTTTTACTCTGACTTGCATCACATTTTCACTACTTGGCCCCGTTAAGAGACAGCGTGGTAGTAAGTAGCCTGTATGTTATTCCAGATTATACTCTAATTGTGTGTTCAAGTTTAACCCAAATCCATCAAGTTGTTCAGACGTGATAGTTCCATAAACATCCAAAACACATTTTCACGTTTACTTGTGTATATTAGTAGGGATTTAGGCCTATTCAGTATTCTGGATTTACAGTCAAGATAAGACTCTGCTGTCTACCTATATAAATACATACTGTATATATAAAAGGCTAACGTGTATTTTTCACAAAACTCAAGCTCTTAAACCAGAGAGAGAGAAAAAAGGTGCGGTTTGTACCAAAATCTTCTAGTCTCAATAGTACAGGAAAAATCTTGCATTTCTTAAAAAGTTAACTGAAAAACATTATATTTATTCTATGCAATTCATTTAATTACAAAGCCGCACCAAGATTTAGATCGACCTGGATGGACAGATTGTCGCTAGCCGACAGCGACTTACTCTGTATCATGATAGTCCGGTAAGAAATGCTGTATATAAAAGGATGGGAACATGCCGCCATGTTTTATGAAGTACCTTTCTTGCTAGGAGGTTCATGACCGTGGCTGTATATAGCAGGATGGGAACACGTCGCTATGTTTTATGAAGTGCCTTTCTTGCTAGGAAGTTCATTTAACTAGGCAACTCATTGCCGAGGAATCAGTTCATTTTGGCACCAGGTGGAAAACAAAGAATGTCATGTACCCACTCGCGTTGCAATGAACATCATTCATCATAAAATTAAATCGTCATTCATGTAATCAAATAGAAATAGTTTAATAAAATTAATAGACATAGCAATCTAAAAAATAGATCATATTTACAGTAAGTATTTCTTTGTTTTGTATGTGAAGTTACCAGTGGCGTATACTGAGGACTACCAAGGCCATCGATGAAGCCCAAACCTCAATTGATAATGATGGAAGTCTAAAGCACATTATTATGTAAGTATCTGAAACATTGTTCATTTACAAAACTTGAAAGCAGTGAGAAGAAACGTCGCACATATTTCTGAGAGCAAGGCATCGGAGACCGCTATTGCAGCCCAGACTCTCACCCCTTTCCCCTCGACTCGCCTCGCGCGGCTTGCTGCTGGATATGGGATAGGAGCGGGGACCGGAGGAGGATAGGTGTGCTAGGCTTCGGTCCGTCAGATCGCCACTGCTATCAGCCATGCGTTACTCATCGTTAGGGTTCATGCGTTTGAATGTTTTCTTTAGGGGTTAAAAATGTATGCTTTGTACATTATGTGTACGAATTATGGAATTTTCAGTCATTTGATCATGCTTTTATGGTGCATATGACTGCATATTTCGTGATTTTGATAAATGCATCATATTTTAATATTTTAGCGCCAAAATAGCATATTTTAATCAGTCTAATGGTTTTTACAGTATTTTTACTCAGCTTTTCTCATCAGGTTGACGTTGGCAGTAATGTTGCGCATGATGACGCAACTTGTCATGTGGTGAGGAGTTATGATGTCACGCAGTGAATCCCCTGTTTCATCATCTACCCTCACGTTTTGTGCTTAGCTGTCGACTGGCTGTCCATTGAGTCGTGTAATGGTGTTGTGAACTGGTTGTGGCCAAACTATGTTTCGCGTATAAAGTTTCCGTTAAAAAGTTCTTTAAATGCCGAAAATAAGAGCGACTTCGAGTTGTAGATTAATTAATTTACAGAGGGAGTTTTCAGGCGACTTAAAACCTACAGATAATAGGGTACTGCTCTGTGGAGCGTCTGAGAAAACTATAGGGAGTGAGAAAAGATTTCAAGTAGTTCAACACATAAACACAGCAAAACATAAGGAGAATTTAACTAGCAAACTCGCAAATAAAGAGCCTGTTCAAAAACAACTATTAGAGTGAGTAGGATTAGTGAATTTTCTTACGACTTGTGCCAAGCATTTTTAGCTGCTGACATTCCCTTGTATAAAATTAATAAGCCCACAGTCGACAACATGTGTCTGAAACAAGTACATTGTGTAAGACTTACGTAGGACTTTGTTACAATAACGTATTTACAAATTGAATTAGCGGATCAGTTTGTGTGGTTGTCTATTGATGAAACCACTGATTCTGAGGGCCAGTTTATTGCTAATGTAATTGTGGGCGCCTTAAATGAGGAACAAAAGACGATACCATGTCTTCTTAATGTGTGTGAATTGCCGGCCACTAACAATGTAACTGTAACGCAGTGTATGATCGACTCATTGAAATTATTATGGCCATCTGGAATCAAATACAACCGGCTACTTTTATTTGTTACCGATGCAGGTACTTATATAGTAAAATCAGGACGAACACTGAAAGGCATTTTTCTAACTTAATTCATATAACTTGTTTGGCACATGCTCTTAATCGCATTGCTGAGATAATACGCAATTCTTTCCCATTGGTAGATCGATTTGTGGCCTGTTCAAATAATTTTTTTGTTAAATCTCCTTCACGAGTCAAGTTGTTTAGATCAACAGCACCCAGTATCCCACTTCCTCCTGCGCCTGTGTTAAGACGATGGGGCATATGGCTGGATGCAGCTTCGTATTATGCTCAGCTCACAGAAGAATTCAAAGTGGTTGTTAATTCATAGGAGTCGAATGAAGCTACGTCAATACAAACAGTGAAAAATATTCTGTCAGACCAACCATCGCAAAGAGGTAACCTAAGTCTAGTGGTAGCCCACGTCTTAATCTCAGCATACGCCACTGGAAGTTACAAGTAAACATAATAAGAAAAGTATAAATAACGAAATAACTCTTTCAATGTTAATTAAAATTGCATAAAGTAGAATGAATTAAAATCACCTTCATTGTATTGAGGCGTAGCAGAGCACGCCGGGTATCAACTGGTTATTAATATTATTTATTTGTATGTAAATTCATTAAATATCAATTTTTATATTACCATGCCACAGGGTTGACGAATTCGGAGCAAAGGCATGCTTTCTACGTGACCTTCATTATAATCACCCACAAAGTCTATTTACCTTTTGCCAAATGTCGGAAAGCCGTTAGGGACTGTTGGCAAGGTGTTCTCTGTTGATGACAGCGACGCAGTGCCTTACCGCGCGGAGTACAGGTGTCGTGTCAGGAAATCGGCGGCCTCGGACGGGTTCCTTCAACTTCGGAAACAGGTCGAAGTCACAAAGACTCATGTCTGGTGAGTAGGGAGGGTGTTCCAAGACCTGCACGGTGCAAATCCGCAGTCTCACTTCGACCCGCATGAAACGCCTTGACCCATCGTGCAGCCAACCGTTCTATACGGTAACGCATTCTCGCCACACGCTTCACGTAATCTTCGACAACATTCTGATGCATTTTTAACCCGGGCAACCTCGATTTTAATCCACGACCACTGATCACATTTTGAAAACATGCCTTAGAGCGATAAAATCGACACTCTTCACTTCAACGCCACACAGCAACAACACTCCCAACTGGATGACCGTCAAATGCACTCTACACATAGACAACAGAGCCACCTGACCGCTCCCATATTTGCACATGCCCGATCTCCTGCGAGTGTCTGGACTACGTCGTCACTACTTTATTTTACAGCCCTCGTATCAACAGCTCTAATATTTTAAAGAGTTACATCATTTAATAGGTGGCTGTATAAACATTCTTTAGAAAATGATAATTTCATGCTAAAATATGTAAGAAGGTTAAATTATACAATGTATTATACTGAAAGTAATTTTACTAACTGCTCCTCAAATCCGGCTGTCCCCAACTAAAAATTACACATTCAATTCTAGCTTCGCTAATTAGCCTGTAGGTACAGAAAGCTAGCAATTCCACATGCCCAATGATCATTATGTACAGATTTACGTGGTTTTAGACCCGCGGTAGACATAACTTTACATTTCAAATGTCTCATGGGCAACAGTCGCTGTAATTTTGTTGAGAAGGCGGTGACGATACCTAGCACCACACATCAGTTTAATAAATGCGTAGGCCGGAGTAACCTGTTGCATACACAGTGGATATGTCCCCCACACTAAATCTTCTCCATTCCACACTCCAAGAGGTAATGCGCACTAATTGTCCAAGCTGGGACACGCAGGTGTGGCCCGCCCGCGTAATATTAATTGCCCCCCCCCCCTGCCGCCCATTAAATTGCGGCTTCAAGCTGAAGCTCTTCAGAACACCCAGATCGGAGAGAGAAAGCCGTTTCTATGAGGCTGAGGATGAACAGGCTCGAAGTACACATTTAAGTGTAATAAAAAGAAAATTCTCATTATAGTTGGATACAATTTCTAAATTGAATAGATTTCATTAGTTATTTACGATGGCACAATGGACCAATAAATACTTGAAATTGTTACTTTTGAACATGCTTCTTTCTACGTTCTCACGTCCGCCTTCATGGCTAAATGGTTAGCGTGCTGGCCTTTGGTCACATGGGTCCCGAGTTCGATTCCCGACAGGGTTGGGAATTTTAACCATCATCGGTCAATTCTGCTGGCACCGGGGTTGCGTGTATGTGTCGTTTTCATCATCATTTCATCGTCATCACGACGTGCAAGTCGCTCAAGGGAGTCAAGTCAAAAGACCTGTACCTGGCAAACCGAACATATCCTCGGACAGTACCGGCACTAAAAGCCATACGCCATTTTATTTCTACGTTCTCACAGCTATTGAGATGATTGATTCCTTTTTCTTCTACTAAGTTACTTTCTTCCATCGAAGCCCACGTCATCAGCCCTGAAGATGGTTATCCGTGGTTTCCCATTTTCACACCAGGCAAATGCTGGGTCTGTGCGTTAATTAAGTCCACGGCCGCTTTCTTCCCATTCCTAGGTCTTTCCTGTCCCATCGTCACCATAAGACCTACCTGTGTCGGTGCGACGTAAAACAACTAGCAAAAAACTTTCTTCCAGTTTTATGTACAACCTTCGTTGGTCAACATTTGTTCTCTCATAACTCTGGTGGTTTTAGGGTAAGAACCACACGGAATATTTTACTTTTAAGCCTTTCATGGTGCGACACTTTCTTTAGCCGATGCCCCTCAAGCTATCGCTTATGTGAATAGCCTACTTCCTCTTCCAATAAGAGAGGTTGATAACATTGCTGTTAATCACCACGATCGCTTTAACTTAATTTATCAACCCCATTGCTCAGAGTAGTGGGTTAGGTGGTCGCATTCTATGCTGTGAGGTGGTGGCGGTGGTAGTAGTAATTACTATTTTAAGAGGAAGTACAACTACCTCGAATCCAGGCACTGTCACTAACAATACGTGGTACGGACCACGCAGCTGTAAACTTACATTTCGGAAATTATGGATTTGAACCGCTCCATCGGCAGCCCTGAAGATGGTATTCCGTGGTTTCCCATTTTCCACCAGGCATATGATAGAGCTTCTGACAGTGGTGTTTGAACGCATCATCTCCTGAATGCAAGCTAACAGCTACGTGCCCCGAACTGCGCAGCCAACTCGCTCGGTAAAAGATCTCCCTAAAGGCGGCAACCGATTTACGTAAGAACATTGTAATGTAACATGAGTATTCACTAGTCAGTAGGCCTACAGTGCGAATGGAGTTGCTCGGTTCACGCTACCATGCTCCACTTGGTCGTCGGCTTTTCCGCGAACCCCTTTGAGTGTTACATTACAAGTCAGTAGGCCTACGGTTCACCGCGCTGCAAACCCAGCTTGCATCTCGCGCTCCGAAGAATATGCCTACATGAATGCAACAATGGAGCTGGAGCAGAACCAAGAGAAAACACTTTTGCTGATATAATGAGAGAAAAGTTACCAAAACAGTGGCGCAACTAAAGGTAAGAGCCACGCGTTTCCAGTCATAGCTTGGATACGGTTGGCATGGTTTTAGATCTTAGAAATTTCGGTAAATTCGATGTTTTCTTTGCTATATACTTCGCATCGCACAATGCAATGGCTTTTACATTTTATTTACATATATTTCATTATATTCGAATGGCTCCAAAAGCGCCGAAGTCGAACGGTAATAATAATAATAATAATAATAATAATAATAATAATAATAATAATAATAATAATAATTGTTACGGAGTTTTCCGTGGTAGTTAGAGGTGAAAGAAGGTGCGGGGGGTGAACAGGTCTCAGGCTACGAAATTAAAGTGAATTTAAAATTTAACAAGGTTATATTTTCTTTTCAAAATTAAGAAATAACAAGCATGGCAGGTACAGAGTAGCAAAGCCACTATTCGAGAATGTACAATTACAGAGTTACAGGATGGGCTCCGAGAGCCAAACCCACAATACATGAACAAATAGCTCAATCTTACGATATACAGAAATTCAACAAAGGGGCAGAAGACCCCAATCATGCCCAGGAGCACTCGCTCCCAATTACACAGTAAAGCCTCCTCGAGGCATACAACACTCAATTTTCGAGAAAGAGCCACTCGCTTTCAACGTTAAGCCTATCAAAGGCCACACCAAACTCCACCTTCAAGTTGTCTTCTAAGGACATAGATACAGGGGTAAAATACCCAACCTACTGAGGCCTATTAAGTAAGAAAAAGGTTAATTACATGACCTCTAAAATAACCACTTGAGAGGAGGCGATCTGCGCTCCTAATACATTTTGTTTAAAACCTAATCTGGCTCTAGGCCGCTAATGCAAGGGCTAATCCCATACTACAGAGGTGACTTTAGAAAAGAACAATTTACATTACATTAAGGAAGAATCGGTTGTGAGAAATAAGTTCACCTCAAAGCAATATGAGTGGGAGCTCGAGAGGGTTAAGCACTCTCTATCCCAATATGTAGCTTTAAAAGAGAATAGATGCTAAGTGTAGTTACATTTTAGGAAAGGGTTACATGGTGGAAACGCTTCGGACCCGCCCCGAGAGTTAAACTGCTGAGCTAGCAAGAAAAGAAGTTATTAAAAGGCCATTACCTGGTTATTGAGCTGCTGCCCGAAGAAAGAGGCGCTTCCCGCCCCCTGCTACGTACTTTACACACTGAAAGATGGTACAGAAGTGGCCCGGAGACCCTAAAATCAGCAGTTTATATACTCTCGCGGAAAGTTCGAGGCGTTAGGGGAATGAGAACACCCTCCCAAAAAAACTTTATTGGCTAACCAAGAAAACCCCTACACAATTTGAAGAAGAAACACATAATTGGTGGAAAATTAATTGAAGAAATTCGGGATTGGCTAAATACAAAACAAGGGGAAAGAAAGGGTTAATATTGCCAACTTAAACAATGACTGAAAGAAATTTAGCAAAGAACAAACTTTTGAAATTAAATTTTCTCCAAAAAAAAAGTTCTTTCACTTCGCACTAGGGTGCACCATTGTAGTTTTTCAGTAGTGTCCTCTAGAAGAGAAAGTTCACACTTCTTACTACAGGTAAAACAAAAATACATCAAAAATGACCCCGTTCAAAAACTCCAAAGTTTCCAAGTAGTGACATCTTCTGAGAAACTTGAAAATTAATACCGTAGATAAAGTTCAGACTTCCTCCAACAGAGGAGTTTCAATTGGCGCAAATTTTAATTAAGCGGCGTGGAGGTGTACCACCCGGTACAATAATAATAATGTTATTGGCTTTGCGTCCCACCAACTACATTTTTACGGTTTTCTGAGACGCCGAGGTATCGGAAATTTTTCCTGCGGGAGTTATTTTATGTGCCAGTAAAACTATCGACATGAGGCTGACGTATTTGAGCACCTTCAAATACCACCGGACTGAGCCAGGATCGACCTGCCAAGTTGGTGTCAGCAGACCAGCGTCTCAACCGTCTGAGCCTCTCAGTTCGGTGAGCTGAACGACATTCAGTATGGAGCATTTCTGGCTGAGCAGTCAAAACGATCATTCGCCGCGCTGACATCAAGTAGTAGCAATTATTTAAGCAAAGGGAATCTGCCACCTGCGCGACAGCCCTAAATGCAGATCAATGGTGATTGATTGATAGCACCGCCGTCTCAAACTCTCCATACTGCCTGCCCTATACCGCGAGAATTGTGTTTACAGCGACATTGCAGACAGGAGCACTTACCATGTTGGTTAAATGAGTGTTCGTCCGTAATACCAATATTAAATGAAAAATAACCATTAACATGTTACTAATTGAGAAGATAATGCACATACAGAAATTGACATTTCACATTTGAGCTTGGTTTAATATATAAAAAAGTAAAATATATACAATTTTACCAGTTACAGTACATATATTAGGATCATCCCATTGCTGCATAGAACATAAAAATGTCAGAATTTTCTCGACACGAATAACGGAGCACCTTTACAGTCCTTTTCTTACCGTTATTTATCAGCAGTGAACGGTGAAAGTTTTCTATCACTATTTCGCTGACCCTTTGTTCATGACCAGATCTCAGGGTAAGTTTTATAGCACATACTGCAGTGCGTGCATCCGTCATGTCATTTTCGTATCCACTACCCAATTTCACTGCACTAAATAGATCTTCTATTGCGTCTCTAGGAAATCTAGCGAGAACATAAAAGAACCCATTTCCTAACATATAAGACACATATTCTAGTATAAATTTCACAGTTAGCGAGACAGCATTTGCCGTCTCATTAGCAAGACACTTCAGTTTTGCACGTTTTGATATCAACTGAATTATTTTAACGTAATAGATGAAATCATCATTCAACCATTGTAGTATTTTATCTGCTGGTGAATAGAAATGCACACAATCTGGACTGTTTTGCCGAATGTGCTGAGTTCTGTCAATGACGTCGTTGAATGTGAAAATTGTGTAAATTGATTTCATGAAGCGCACCGTCGTTGCCCTGTATGAAAAGTCTAAACTTGTGTTTATAAATGGGCATGCTTTTCTTTTATGAAGCCCAAATATTTGTACAGCAGAACATTCATCTTTTCCAAATTCCTCTGCTCCATGTGTGTTTTCGTAATACCGAACAGGCGGGAATATCAAGTCCCTCTGGAGGCGACGACGCCATTGCTGTCATTTATCTGTCTACGAACTGGGACCTCATATTTTTTTGTTATCAAATGGCAACAGTCAAAACTGAAAAGAAGTTTACGACTGGTATCACATGGATGAGTCACATAGGTTCTCACTTTTCCGTCTCCAAAATGTTTAAACGTAGAAACATTGGTTCTATGATTGTCAGACAAGGGCATTAATCATTTCTGAACTAAAAGGAATAGATCGTGGTCTTATATGCTTTCAGCGAGGAAGTAGGCAGCAGGAATAGGTAAACTTTTTGAAAGTCCGTTTACAACAAAACACAACAGTTTATTCGCGAGAGCAGGAGATTTTCCAATACCTGTGCCGCATAAACCTTCAGCATTGACTACGCAAACGAACTTGTCACTGGTTCGGTCGTAGAAGAGCCGTACCTAATTAGCCGTTCAATCGGCAATCACTCCTCTCTGTTCGCTGAGAGTTCAGCTCTAAGTCTTTCCTTCACTAATAGGGAAATCCCGACACCCGACTCAACATTTCCCATTTAGGCTACCTATCCAGAGTACTTTGTGATGAAGCTGACCCAACAGACCAGGAATATTCGTAACCGTTTAGGACACAATTCTCCACGCCACACCGTAACGCGTGATTTGTTCTGACCGCGCTGGTTTTTGTCTTGCGAAAATTATGGATTTGATCTAAAACGGCCTTTTGTTCATTATATTTAGCTGCTTCCTTTACTTTATTCAGACGATCAATTTCTGGGTTGTCTTCGAATTTCCTCCGTCGTCTTTTCAGTTCATTAGTCATCAGCTTTTATCGCAGTCTCAGAATTCTCGATCGGAGCCTCTAATGTATGATTTTCTGATGACTGCTGTCATTCTTACTTGTTGGAATATTAACTTGGATTGAGACATCATTGATCACATTAATTTCGTACTCGCCATCCAATGTATTTCCTGCAGTTGAAGAGCTGGTTTCATCATAAGTTTGTTCCGAAGAAATATCTTGTCGCTATCTGGTCTTTCGTGGAGCTATTTTTATGGTTTGAAGGTAATGGGGATAATTCGAAAACTGACTAAGTACACTCTCAAGCTTCAATATATTCTTCTTTTAGTTTTATCTTTTATCTTGATCTTTAAAATTCAGGCTACAAACACAAGAATAATCGGATGGATTCCATTGACTACCCTTAGTTGATCTTTGCCTAGATATAGCGTTAAGCCAATTTTCCCGAAGTTATTTACTTGGGGGATTTCATGAAACCTCACACCTGAAGAAATTGGACTCCTTGCTATGATATACAGAGTGGAACACAACAATTCATCATTTTACAACCAGAGGCACACGCATAAATACTCGATGCAAACGCACGGGAATACAACAACGAGGGTACGGAGATAAACTGGGTGCGTTCGTTGGCGCCTCTAGCGGAGATTTGTGACACTAAGAGCTCACGTTGAGCAGCATGCTGACCGCATAGCATAGAGCAGGCAGTATATAGGATTGAGACGGCGGTATAATATAATTTCGTGTGGCTATTTCTAGCCAAGTGCAGCCCTTGTAAGGCAGACCCTCCGATGAGGATGGGCGGCATCTGCCGTGTGTAGGTAACTGCGTGTTATTGTGGTGGAGGACAGTGTCATGTGGGATGTGTGAGTTGCAGGAATGTTGGGGACAGCACCAACACCCAGGCCCCGGGCCATTGGAATTGATCAATGAAGGTTAAAATCCCTGACGCGGCCGGGAATCGAACCTGGGACCCCCTGTACCGAAGGCCAGTAGCCTGACCATTCAGCCAACGAGTCGGACTGAGACGGCGGCGACTGACAGCCAATTATACAGTAAACCACTCGGCTATCTCGCCCTGTTGAAATGGTTTAATATAATATTCGCTCGCAGTGAGCAATAATACCATTAAAGTGCTCGCCGGTTTCAGACGGTTTCGTCTCAAAACTCACGAGTTTCAAAACTCACGAGTTTCAAAACTCACGAGTTTCAAAACTCACGGGCTAAAATTAGTTACAAATACAGTAGTATCAAAAATCACGACTACAAACTGGTAGCTAAAGTAAACATACTAATGAGTCTCAAAATTCACGATTCCGGACAGCAGGTGCTTGGGATGACCGCATGAGGGATGAGGTGCGCGGTGACTCACGCTTCTCTTACGACAGGCAAGGGATACTGTGGATGTTATTCTGCCACACCAAACCAAAGGGGAAAAAATAATGGCTGATGAATTACAGAGACCGATGTGTATTGTTATTATTATTATTATTATTATTATTATCATTATTATTATTATTATTATTATTATTATTATTATTATTATTATTATTATTATTATTATTATTATTATTATTATTGTACCGGTAGGTACACCTATATGCCGCACATTTGAATTTTCCGCATTAAAGTACTCCTCTACAGCTGAAACTCTGAACTTTGAAATTGAATTAATTCAACCGTTTATCAGAAGATGTCACTGTATTAATTTCGAATTGTTTTTGTTTACTAATTATCAAGAAGTGTGGACATTCTCTCACAGATGTCTCTACCAAAAACTATGATCATGCACCATGGTGCGAAGTGAAGGAACTTTTCTTGAAGAAATTTTGTATTCATAAGCTTGTTCTTTACTAAATGTTGTTCTTTCATTTGTGGGTTGGCAGTATTAATCTTTCTTTCCGCCAGTTTTGAATTTAGCCAATCCAGAATTTCTGTAATTAATTTTTGACCAATCGGGTCTTTCTTCTCCAATTTTGGTGTGTAACCTTTAGTCAGCCAATAAAATGTAGTGGGTGTGGCTGTTTTATTCATGAAAGGTCTCGAATCTTCCACGAGGGTACAAAAACTGCTGATTTTCTTGTCTCTCGGCCACTTCAACAACATCTAGCTTAGTGTATGGAAGTATAGCAGGGGACGGGTAGCGCCTCTTCCTTCGGGCACCAGCTCTTCAGCAAAGGTAATGGTCTTTTAACATCTTTATTTCTTGCTAGCTCAGCAGTTTAACCCTCGGGGAAGGTCCGAAACCTTTCTAATGTAACCTACCTATCTAAACATGTAACTTAGTGCCGGCTTATGTAAAAGTTTCTTATTACTTTAACTGTAAATCGGGGATAGAGAGTGCTTTACCCTCTCGAGCTCCCCTTCATTTTTGATTTGAGGTGACTATGTTTTCATAACCGATTTTCTACTCTTAATGTATTAAAATTTTCTTATACGAGTCACCTCCCTAGCTTGGGAATAGCCCCTGTGTCATACGCCTAGTGCCCCTTAGGTTTTATAAGGTTTCATGTAGGAGCGCAAGCAACGCCTCCATTCATCTTGGTATTTTGGGCCATTTAATTAACCTATTATTTTTCTTTCAAGGCCCTGTAGGCTGGGTACGAGATACCCCTGTTTAATTCTTGTAAGTTGCGCCTCGATGGCAAGTGATTGTAAAGCGTAGTATTGCCTTTAATAGGCTTGAAAGATTGACAGCGGGTTAGCTCTTTATGGTGTTTTGGAAAGGTGCCTCTAGGAGGCTTGACATTACTAGGTGCTCCATGTAATTAGGGGTTTTCTGCCCTTTGGTAATTTGTGGTTGTGAGCTGAGAGCTCAGGAATTAAAAATTTGAGGCTTGAAGCCCAGATCTTGTAATGATCCCCTAAAACTTGTGATTTCTTTGTACCTGATTTTGGCTTGTTGTTGACTTGTTACTTGTTGAATTTTGAAAGTCTATATAAAAATTGTTAAGTTCTGAAAATATAACCTTTATGAAAATTTTAATTCATCTTTTGGACTTGTAGTTAGACCCATTCCAGCCCGCACCTTCCTTCACCTCTGCCTTCCACGGATAACTCCGTAACAATTATTATTATTATTATTATTATTATTATTATTGTTGTTGTTGTTGTTGTTGTTGTTGTTATACCGGCTGGTACACCTCTACGCCGCACATTTGAATTTCCGCCTTAAAGTACTCCTCTACAGGAGAAACTCTGAACTTCAACAACTGGATCAACTCATTAGTTTCTCAGAAGATGTCACTACCATAAATTTTGTGATTACAAAGTCGTCAATACTGTGTGGATTTCAACTTGTTTTGTTTTCCATTAATCAAGAAGTGTGGACATTCTCTCATAGATGTCTTCGCCTAAAGACTATGATCATGCACCCTGGTGCGAAGTGAAGGAACTTTCCTGAAGAAATTTTGTATTCATAAGTTTTGTTTTTACTAAATTTCGTTCTTTCACGTGTGGGTTGGCAATATTAATATTTTCTTTCCGCCTGTTTTGAATTGAGCCAATCCAGAATTTCTGTAATTAATTTCTTAATTAATTTCTTCTTCGACTTTGAGTGTATTTTCAAGACGGACCAATAAACAAAGGGGGTTTGGCTTGATTATTCATGAAAGGTCTCGAATCTTCCACGAGGGTATAAAACTGCTGAGTTTCTTGTCTCTCGGCCACTCGAACAACATCTAGCCTAGTGTATGGAAGTGTAGCAGGAGGCGGGAAGCGCCTCTTTCATCCGGCAGCAGCTCTTCAATAAGGTAATGGCCACTCAACCATCTTTATTTCTTGCTAGCTCAGCAGTTTAACCTGCGGGGAAGGTCCGAAACCTTTATTATGTAACCTATCTTCAAACATGTAAATTGCCGTCACTTTTGTAAAACTTCATATATCTTTAACTGTAAATCCGGGATAGAGAGTGCTTTACCCTCTCGAGCTCCCCTTCATTTTTGCCTTGAGGTGACTACGTTTTGGTAACTTTTTCTTCCTTAATGTATTAAATTTTCCTATACAAGTCACCTCCATAGTTTGGGAATAACCCCTGGTTCATCGGCCTAGTGCCTCTTAGGTTTTAAAAGATTTCATGTAGGAGTGCAAGTACACGCCTCCATTCTACTTGGTGTTGCGGGCCATTACCTTAACCTATTATTTTTCTACTAAGGCCCATTAGGTTGGGTACAAGATACCCCTGTTTCTTTGTAAGTGTGCCTTGAGGGCAGTTAATAGTAAAGTCCGTTGTGACCTTTGATAGGCCTGAAAAATTGAGAGCGGATCAGCTCTTTCTTGTATTTGGATATGTGCCTCTAGGAGGCCTGACACTGCTAGGTGGGAGCAAGTACTCCAGGTTATTAGGGGTTTTCTGCCCCTTGATAAATATGTGGTTGTGAGCTGAGAGCTCAGAAATTGTAAAAAGTGGGGCTTGAAGCCCAGATCGTTAAAGTGTCCCTAAATCTTTGCTTTCCTGGTCTTGTACCTGATTTGTTAACTTGTTATTCGTTGGATGTTGAAATTCTATGTCAAAATTGTTAAGTTTTGCTATTGTTGAAAATACAAACTTTAATTCAATTTTAATCAATATCTCAGCTTTGTATTTAGACCCATTCCAGCCCGCACCTTCCTTCACATCTGCTGTTCCACGGGTATCCCCGTAACAATTATTATTATTATTATTATTATTATTATTATTATTATTATTATTATTATTATTATTATTATTATTTTGCTGTTGTCTTAAAACTAATATAATGCATTTTTTCCTTTCACATACATTTATAATAATGACGTGTGGCCTCCGGGGAGGTCTGGTGCAGGTCTTTAGAGTTGACGCTGTACAGGTGACCTGCACGTCTTTGAGGATGAGGTCCGACCGAAGATGAAGTCTAATGCTGAAGACGGCACGAACACTCAGTCCCTGAGCCATAGGAATTAACTAATGAAAGTTAAAATCACCGACCCGACCGGAAATCGAACCTGGGACCCCATGGACCCCTTGGAGCAAAGAACAGCATGGTAACAATTTATGCATGCCGCCGGACGACATACAATTAAAGTAGGTATATTGCCCGCTGCTAGTTAATAGAAACTGTCAGTTGTTAGTACTGGGACTTAGTTCCATTATGCAGCCAGAAGGCGGCATTTACTTGAATATGGAATTTTATTTAGAGATATTAAAATCAAGACAGTTAAATTCACTCATTTAGTTTCAACACTTGGAGATTCATTTGAAAAAAAAAAAAAAGGCGTATTTCTATTTTTCGTAAGAGTTCATCTATTGGCTTACGGTATTTCAATAGATTGTCTATCCGACACACCTAAACCGAAGAAGAAAAAAAAACCTCATTACGCATCCGATTATTCTGTGCGATATAACTTAATGATATTTGAAACTCATTCGACTATTTAAATAATCGGATGGAAGTTATTCGATTAGTAAAAGTATTTCATTATCCCATCACTAATAGGGTGGACATATATCCATTCAAAGAAGAACTGGCCCTGCTCGTGAGTTTTGAGACTGACCCAGGCAGAGAAACCTGTTCTTACTAATCGTCTTCCTCGAATTCGTGACTTTTGAGACTCGTAAGTTTTGAGACGACACGCTTCAGACTTCAGAAAAATAAAAAAGTTAAATAATAATAATAATAATAATAATAATAATAATAATAATAATAATAATAATAATAAAACCAAGGATAACTACTGTATTTCGAGAATAGCCGGTCGACGATAGGGCCATGAAGTCTGGTTAGCCGATTGCCTCCTTTGCTCAGTGGTCCGTGGTCGAATCTTGGCGTAGCTTTTTTTTACAACTGGCTTTACGTCGCACTGACACAGATAGGTCTTATGGCGATGATGGGATAGGAAAGGGGCTAAGAGTGGGAAGGAAACGGCAATGGCCTTAATTAAGGTACAGCCCCAGCATTTGCCTTGTGTAAAATTGGAAACGTCGGAAAACGATCTTTGGGGCGGCCGACATTGGGGTTCGAACCCAATATCTCCCCAATGCAAGCTCACAGCTGCGCGCCCCTAATCGCACGGCCAAGTCGCTCGGTCCTCGGCGTAGCCAACTGATATCTAAATGTTCTTAAGTGCGATAATCCTGAGTAATCACATTTACTGGTGCCTTACAAAATACCTCTCAGGACAGAAGTCCAGAATTCTGGCTCTTTAGACTGATTAATAATATCAAAGAACATTAATTTCTTTTTTTGCTAGGGGCTTTACGTCGCACTGACACAGATAGGTCTTATGGCGACGATGGGATAGGAAAGGCTTAGGAGTTGGAAGGAAGCGGCCGTGGCCTTAATTAAGGTACAGCCCCAGCATTTGCCTGGTGTGAAAATGGGAAACCACGGAAAACCATTTTCAGGGCTGTCGATAGTGGGATTCGAACCTACTATCTCCCGGATGCAAGCTCACAGCCGCGCGCGAACATTAAATTAGTAGTAGTAATACCATGGAGGTCCGACTCATTGGCTGACCCGGGATCGAATCCCGGCTGCGTCGGGGATTTTAATCACCTCTGATTCATTCTTCTGACCAAGGGGACTGGATGTTTGTGTTTGTCCCAACACTTTCCTCTTCATATTCGGACGACACACCACACTACCAACCACCACAGGAACACGCAATAGTGAATACATCCCTCCATATAGAATTGGCATTAGGAAGGGCATCCGGCCGTAAAACAGGGCTAAATCCACATGTGCGACACAGTTCGCACTCGCGACCCCACAGGTGTGGGAAAAGCGGTAGAAAAAGAAGACGAATACCATGGACGATGACAATCTCATTGTTTATTTCCTTAACACAACATTCACCTTCATCATCATCGTTACCATTGTCTCACACTGGCCGGACCCCAAGTGCTTAGCTTAAAGCAGATCTGTTAGAATCATTATTCTTGCCGTATTTCTTTATCATAATGTTGTCCCCTTGCCTGGTATTCGTTCCCTCTAGAGCACACACAAACAGTCTACTGAAGACCCAAAAGCAGTGTATTTTATTTCCAACTAAATGTCACATACAATGCTCATCGTCCGATATAAACAACATATTGCACCGCAGGATCAACAGGTGATTCATAAATCAATTTGCAGCTGCTGCCAGTGGGGCAGAGTAGTAATATATTCATGGCTGTTTGGAAGTACTTTCCTATCTTCAGCCGCACTACGATATTCTGTGTTTTAAGAGATATTTATATTCTGTATTTTTTCCAGCTTACAGCCCGATCTTTCTATTTATTACATGAAGTGCAGTGACAGTGATATATTAATTTTAAATTTAACCTAGTGCCACGGTTATGGGTCTGGCTGTGGTGATAAGGGGATGTATAACTATACAAACATCCCCTATTATTATAGGGGCCGAGGCGGTAAAGGCGTGCTCGGTTCACCCGGAAGGACGTGGGTTCGAATCCCCGTCAGGAAGTCGTAACATTTAAGAAACGAGATTTCCACTTCCGGAGGTGCATATGGTCCTGAGGTTCATTCAGCCTACACCAGAAATGAGTACCAGGTTAAATCCTGGGGGCAAAGGCGGCCGGGCGTATAGCTAACCACTCTACCCCTATCACTTCTCCAAGGGCCTTCATGGCGTGTAAGGGGGTGTACTTTGCTTTTTGCTATTATTATTATTATTATTATTATTATTATTATTATTAATGGCGGTTACGTCTCATAAATGCATAAAAGGTTTCACGTAATCCAAGAATAGAAAAGGGCTAGGATTTGGAAAGTAGTGACGGTGGCCTTCATTAAGGTTTAGCCCTAGAATTTGACTGATATGAAAACGGGAAACCACGAATCAGGACTGCTGTGATCCGAACCGCGTAGCGAACTAGCTCGGTAATCCCCTATTAATTCTAACCAAGAAAATCAGGAAGAAGTTCAGTCGTCCTCATCCTGAGGGTGTCAGCAAATGAAAAAGGAAGGGGATATGGAGAAAATGAAAACCTCCATTGGCCTCGCAAACATAATGCTATCGGGGTCAGGAGAGAACAGTAGGTGTCCAAGAGTCCGAGCGAGTTAGCTGAGGGGAACGAGCCGCGTAGCTGTGAACTAGCATTCGGGAGATGGCGCGTTCAAACTTCACCAACAGTATCTCTGAAGATGGTTTCAATTTTTACACTAGGCAAAATCTGGAGCTGTATCTTAATTAAGGCAATTGCCACTTCCTTCCCACTCCTAGCATTTTTTCTATCCTATTGTCGCCGAGACAATAGGAGACATTAACTAGCAAAAAAGGTTGCCCAAGGGAGGTCAGAAAGAAAAGATGAGGGTGAGATGCATGCACAAGTATGTGGAAGGAACGCCAGACATAGCTAAGCCCCACGTGGTTATAAACCGTGCTCCCAAGTTGATGGCTTCTGATAAACGACGTGCGTTTATTTGCCTCACTCACAGGGAGTCTAGCGTTTGTTTCATTTACATGTACCAAACTTCCCTCCTTCTTATTGTCAGCCCGACTGCCCTCGGTCAACTCTTATATACTTCCAACTCCGATTACGAAGTCACAGAGCCCATCATTATCACACCATTCATGCTCCATCCCTTTTCTTAGACCATCACTTCATTCATCGAAGGGTCGAATTTATTGATTTTCTCTTATAATAATGGTGCAAAACCAGGAAATATAAATCCACCTACAGCAAAAGAAGTTGAAACAGTGCTTAAAGAAATGAAGAACTACAAAGCGTGTGGAGAAGACCAGGTTTTTGCAGAGATTTAGAAATATGCCGGCAGTGCAACTCAGAAATCTCTCCATATGATATCAGAAAAATTCACAGAACAATGGACAATCCAAATCATAAGAAAGGTGAAAGAAGTAATCCAGACAAGTATAGAGGTATTTCCACCCTTGACTGCACGTATAAGATTTTCTCTAAGATGCTATATAATCGTATTAAAGAACAACTTGATCAAGAGTTAGGTGAACACCAGGGAGGCTTCAGACCTTGGAAAAGCTGCTCTAAACAAATAATAACTTTGAATCTAGTCATGGCATATTACAGAAAATGAAATAAGCCCCTTTCAATAGATTTCGAGAAAGCTTACGACTCCATCCACAGACCATCATTATTAAACATTTTAAGACATTTCGGACATCAACCAAAGCTAATCAAATTGATTGAACTTACTTTACCTAATACAATTTCTAAAAATTAAGTTCAGAGGAGAACTTTCCGAACCATTCTTGGTAACAACTGGTTTAAGACAGGGTGACGGATTGTCACCTCTTCTTTCTAACTGTGCACTTGAGTACGTCATGAGGGAATGGTACAAGAACAACTTAAAGAATATAAAATTTGGAACCCAGAAGGATAACATACATTTGAACTGTCTAGTATTTGCTGATGATCTAGCTCTTCTGGCCAATGATATTCAAGAAACAAAACAACTAACGTTTTTTTTTTTTTTTTTTTACAGGAAATAGCTCAAAATATTGGTTTGAAAATTTCATTTGAAAAAAGCAGAAATTATGCAAACTCAACTTAGGCTTGCAAACAAAATTAATCTGGGGGACCAAGAAATAAAAATTCTAGAAACATTTAAATATTTAGGTGAAATAATCACATATAACCTGAACGAGAAATCAGCATGGAAAAAAAGAATAAATGAACTGGTTACAGCACAGCATGTTACCAAGAATACATACAATAAAAAGTATCTCTCAATAGCAACCAAATTGAAACACTACAAATCAGTCACCCAGCCACAAATTACATATGCAAGTGAAACATTATTCAAAACAACAAACACAGTTGCAATAGATAGAGTACTCAAGTTAGAAAGGAGAATAGTGAGGACCTGATTAAATAAAATTTATCAAGTAAACGGACTCTGGAGACTAGCTTCCAATGAGACAAGTTGAGAAAGAAATAGAACTTGCACAATGAAAAAGAAACGAATATTATTCTTAGGCCATCTAATACGGTCAGCTGAAAATAGAATTAGTAGGAAAAAAATAGAAAAATTATGGAAGAGTAAGAGTAAGAATAATATCAGATGGATCACAGAACTTAAAGCAGACATGAGAGAGTTTCATATTACAATAGAAGATTTAAAATACAAAGCCAGCAAACTCAAAATATTGAAAGATGAACACACTAGACTACAGACAAAAATCAACAAGCAGAGAATAGGAAGAGTGATTCCAGAAGCAGAAAGAAAATTACGTTCAGAAAGGATGAAACATTATTGGGCTGACAAAAACAAGAAAAAACTCCATAAACCTGACTAAGTAGTCCTGTGTTGGCTAAAAAATTAAAATAAATAAATAATAATAATAATGGTGCATAGCTTCCAGATACATCTGGTGCAGGTCTTTGAAATTGATGCCTCCGTGCAACCTGCGTGTCTATGAGGATGGGGCCCGGCCTAAGACGAATTGTAATGTTGAAGACGGTACCTATACCCAGGCCCCAAACCAGAGAAATTAATCAATTAAGGTTAAAATCCCCGAACCAGCCGGAAATCAAACCCGGGACCCCATGGACCAAAGGCCAGCGCGCTATCCATTTAGCCATGGAGCCGGACATCTCCCTCGTATGATTTGATTTAAAAGGGGCTGATAATCCGCTCTTGTGTTGTATTTCAACACAGTCACCACTACTTACTTGGCAATGGTAATAAGATGAGTAATGCATCTTTCTTCCACATACTATCACTTTACTATGAAAGAAAGAGTTGATTCAGCACCATACTAACCATGAATACCGCTTAGAAGAATATTGTAGCTACCGCCATAAAGTAGTTGACAGCGGTTAGCTCTACGCCCAGCTACCATTGTGCACCGTTGCGCCCAGAAATTAATCTGATATTCATTTCTGTTGGAGGCTAAATGAACAGCAAATCCATGTACCTCTGCAGAAATGAAGGACTCATGTTTTTAACTTTTCGACTTTCTGATGAGTTACGAAACCCTTGTCCTAGGTAAACCAAGGCCACGTTTGCTGGCTCGGCTTGGACCCGTCACGTCCCTGTATTGTAATATAAACATTATATTACACTCTAGTATGTGCACGGCGACTGCATGCCCAACACTTGTCTCGTTTCTCTACGGGGTCGGGTATGAAGTGAGAGAATTTTTCCTAGCGAGTTTTTACGACCGGATGCTCTTCCTGACATCAACCTCATAAGGGGAGTAAATGAGATAAAATGAATGACGTGATATATGATAGGAGGAAGACAGAAGGTGAAACTTGGTGCCGGCGCATAGCCCACTACTGTCGAATAGCACCAAGGGGTCTCCTCAAGGCTTAACGTCCCCATCCGACGGACTAATCACCATTGAGATGGTCTTAGGCCTCAAGCGACGATTTATAAAGTATGTAATCGCGTGGTAATACAGTACATTTGGTCACTTTCCAGGTCTCACTTCCATACAGTAAAACAGATTTAACATATGAGCGAATGTGAGGGGACCTCCGTATTGGTCGAAACTGTGCAAAAGGTCCTTTGGCTTTATTTATACGCTTCCCCATATCTCTAAAAGCGCCTTCTTCCTGGATGACCATGCTCCCTAAATAGCAAAATTGCTGTACACTTTCTATATCCATTCCATCTAGAGTCAAGCTACAATATTGTTACGATGGCTTATGCGATTTCCTTAGTCTTTTTTTTACTTATCTTTAAGCCTACTTCCTTAGCTTCTATTTGTAAGTCATTCATTTTGATTTCCATGTCTTGAAAACATTCTGCAAGATGAGAGAGATCATCCGCATAACCCACTTTTTCCAATCGGTTATTTAATCTCCACTGAATGTCCGCTTTGTAATCGTTGCCTCTCTCAACATATAATACAGAGTAATGATAAATAAGATAGGCGACAGGAGACATCCTTGTCTTACTCCAGATTTCACACCAAAAGGTTCAGGCAGCTTCCCTTTCTGTTATACTTGACAAGTATATCCATCGTACATCGTACGGACTACATTTTGTGGGATTCCGAACTTTTCCATAGCCTCCACATTTTCTTCCGGTTTTGGCAAAATCGAAGACCTTTTCAAAATCAATGAATATATACAAAGACGCCTGTCACTCAGCAAATTGTTAAATGATTACCCTTAGTGTGTTAATCTGATCCACAGTAGATCGACCTTCTCTGAAATCTGCTTGTTTTTGGCGAAGTCTTCTATCAACGGCACTGTTTGTTCTGTTCAGGGTGACTCTTGATCTTCATGTTGATTACTTCTAATGGGTCTAGATTTAGTATAAAAGAACCAGTAGGCTAATAGTTATTTGATCAGTAGTAAACTTATGCGATGAAACTGAGATGTGTACCATTGTTCTTTCATATTGTTGGGAGATTTATGAACAGTGCATAAGAGTAAATCTCATCAGCAATGTATGTATCGAGGCTCGATCGTTGGTGACGTATCCAGCGGCAACATGAGTTGTGTCACTGGATTCTCTCCTCAGAATGTGCATTCGGACGGTTCTATCAAGAACCTCTACCATCCCCACTGGCCACTGGGGCCTAAGAGAAACTGAACCACTTATCTAAATCCCGAGGTGAGAGGACAAACATCTAACGAGGACGAAGTGATTCCCACAAAGAATGTTCATACATATTAAACGTATTACATCGTCAAAGTTAATCAGAGTGCCGTGATGTAAAACATTTCCATTTGCTGTATGATATTAAATATTTTATTCATAAGTTTTAGAACGCTAGTGACATCAACTTCCACCCTGCCAATTATCATAAACATTCATTCACTTTTATATCCTGCTATGGCTGGCTCTTAAGATGTAAATTACGTCTCCCTGGGGCGCCCACTTTGACTGAGGTCTTCAGTTTCTCTCACACAAAAATGAAGCTCTCACCTTACTCTCCTAAGCCAGGAACTATACGATGACTTAGCTAATATCAACGTGCGCAAATCCGCCGATTTACTTCCGTGAAGGAAAACCCTATTTTTAACTTTCGCTCAAAGATCTGCAGGGTTGCTGCGGATAGGGCTGCTAGAGTAGCTCAGAGCGGACCTATCTCGTGACCTTTTTTCCGCCACAATAGCCGATATGTAGCTGAGTTCAGCTAGCCATGGAACTGGGCGGACCAATGGAAAAGAAGCACATGCAACAAAACCATAAGTTTACATGAAAAAGGATTTTAATGTGTAAAAATAGCGCAAGGAATTGGAATGATTGAAACTTGTTTTACAAAAGTGACAACATTACACACAATCAATTAATTGGCTAATATATGATCACATTGTCCATTTTAGTGTTAATAATAACTGGCTTGTATCCAATGGATACATAATACTGTACTTCGTTTACAAAGGGAAATGTTTCAGAAATAGAGTTTCATTTAAAATAATATGGTGGGTAGTGGAATAGGAATTCGTTCAGGTTTTATTGACCAATTAAGATTCATATCATTACAAGAATCGATGATCATTGAATGGTCTGACGGAGCACTACGGTATATCCAGTTCCTTATCTACAGTATATTGTTTAATGCAAGTCTTACTGTACTGTTATCACACCTCACTGACTGATAAAAATAAGTGGTACAAACTGAAACTGAAAAAAAAAATGTCAGCCTTAATGTCATTCGTATTGGTCACTTAAAAAAGCTGCCTCAAAGGGAAGCGAGATATGATGCATGGGGCTCTTTTCTACTATGGAAGTCCAAAGATCATAAACAACACATTTTGTTCAGCTTACAGTATTCACAGAGAATGGGTGCGAACTCTTATATATCAAGAGAAATATTTACCTAGCATGTGTACGATCCATCTTCATGTATGGACTAATGCACCTAGACGGAATGAACGAACCTAACTTCGTATTCCGATTACCATATCTCAGATCAACAAAACAGTAAAGATGACCAAATCTAGAATCCTCCTTAGTCACCCAACCGACCCTGGCATCCTACTCTTAAAACGGGTCATTACGACCAAGAAGCCGAACACACGTTTCAAAAACTGCGGCCCTTGGCTCTCTTACGACCTGTTTTAATAGGAAATCGAAATTGTTCCGGCCTTTTCCAAATTTAAACCTCTTTCTTACTAATTTAACTCAAAACTAAACCCCTGAGAGGGGCCTCTTGTTACGAAGGGAGGCCTTTCCCCTACATCCCAAAATTCTCCGTATCAAAATGTCAATGCAGTGGCTCAGCGATAAGGGTTTTTTTTTTCTCTGAAGGGAGGCTAAATACCGCATCTCAGCCAGATCAAAATCGGAGGATTTTCCGACACATCGGTACTTCTCGGAAATAGGGCATAGTTTTCGCCCTGGGACCCTAATTTACTCGCCCTCAACAACAACAGCAACAACAACAACAGCAACAACAACAACAGCAACAACAAAAACAGAAGAAAGAGCTACATGGTTGAAGTTCGTAACTTTAACAGACAATACTATGGGCTCTGTGATAGCGTAAATATCTCAAAAACACCAGCCATGTGGCATGCACCTCTCTTCCACTAACTCCCGCAATTATTGTTGGCCGTCAAACGCACTACTCGGAGTGATGAACGATTATACTACTACTACTACTACTACTACTACTACTACTACTACTACTACTACTACGGGCATTTAATTTGGCGCTATTTAGGCCGCCTATTCTCAAATTCCGTTCTCGTTTGCTCTACCAGATGGCAAGGTAAACCGGATATCAGTTACGAGACCTACGGTTTAAGCTTACTTTTGTCGTATAAACACAAATGTGTCACCAGAGGTATTTCACATGTCGTTATCGTACGATATGCATTGCCGAATGGACTTCCTACCGCCCATCACAAATCTGACAACCTCTGCTGGGTTTGAACCTGTGATCTTGGGAACCGGAGACTGGCACTGATCTCCAGAGGGAACTTACATGAATGTTAATATCATGACTACATCACCGGAGCTATAATTTTACGCGAAATCCGAACCACAAGAACATTCCTTCTCATTTAAAAAATCCTGCAAGCACTGGCCAGAACTCGAACAGCGGCCGCCTGGGTGGCACTCGGTTGTCAAGCACTAGTAGTCCCAACATCTACGACGACCGAATGCGAAGTAGTATTTTGAAGGTAATAATAATAATAATAATAATAATAATAATAATAATAATAATAATAATAATAATAATAATAATAATAATAATAATAATAATAAGCCGCCTCTGTGGTGTAGTGGTTAGCGTGATTAGCTGCCACCCCCGGAGGTCCGGGTTCGATTCCCGGCTCTGCCACGAAATTTGAAAAGTGGTACGAGGGCTGGAACGGGGTCCACTCAGCCTCGGGAGGTCAACTGAGTAGAGGTGGGTTCGATTCCCACCTCAGCCATCCTGGAAGTGGTTTTCCGTGGTTTCCCACTTCTCCTCCAGGCGAATGCCGGAATGGTACCTAACTTAAGGCCACGGCCGCTTCCTTCCCTCTTCCTTGCCTATCCCTTCCAATCTTCCCATCCCTCCACAAGGTCCCTGTTCAGCATAGCAGGTGAGGCCGCCTGGGCGAGGTACTGGTCATACTCCCCAGTTGTATCCCCCGACCAAGAGTCTGAAGCTCCAGGACACTGCCCTTGAGGCGGTAGAGGTGGGATCCCTCGCTAAGTCCGAGGGAAAAACCGAACCTGGAGGGTAAACAGATGATGATGATGATGATGATGATAATAATAATAATAATAATAATAATAATAATAATAATAATAATAATAATAATAATAATAATAATAATAATAGCGTGTGGCCTCTGGAGAGCTAGTGCACGTCTTTCGATTTTACGCGGAACAGGCAACCTGCACGACTGTGAGGATGGGGCCCTATATAAGATCAAATGTAATGCTGAAGACGCCACAAATACCCAGCCCCTGAGCCGTAGGAATTAACTTTTTTTTTTCTATTTGTTTTACGTCGCACCGACACAGATAGGTCTTATGGCGACTATGGGATAGGAAAGGCCTAGGAGATGGAAGGAAGTGGCCGTGGCCTTTATTAAGGCACAGGCCTAGCATTTGCCTGGTGTGAAAATGGGGAAACCACGGAAAACCATCTTCAGGGCTGCTGACAGTGGGGTTCGAAGCCACTACTCCCGGATGCAAGTTCAGAGCTGCGCATTCCTAACCGCACGGCCAACTCACCCGGTCAGGAATTAACTAAAGTTAAAATCCCCGACCCGACCGGGAATCGAACCTGAGGCACCTTGAACCAAAGGCCAGCATGCTAATCATTCAGCAATGGAGCCGATCATATTGAAGGTGAAACGCTATGGCGCAGCAATTCTGGTACGATACTCTCAACTGTTTGTGTCACGTTTCTTATCTTGGTGTTGTGTGTGGGCAGCTCTGGCTGCTGGAGAATGAAAAGCTCACATAACAGACAATGCTGTTACCAGTCGCAGTCACCGTCTTCCACGAAAGGTAAGGTAAACATCCGGCCGGCTCTATTCGAGAAGGTGAAGTGAGATGCAAGCGTATGAATACACAAGGAACGCAGATGACCATTTTGTGGGGAAAAAGGTCGATTTATTCTGGAATTATTTCCAAACGGCAATTAATAATAATAATATGTTTACATCAACTAATAACTTTTACGTCTTTTCAGTGACGCTGAGGTGTTGGAACTTTGTCCCTCAAGAGTTTTATTTTTCATGTTCAGCCTCCTCGAAGGTTGGCAATTATCACAGCAATCCGGTCTTTAGATCTACCAGTACTGTATTCACTGGAACTAAAACCACATTTTAAGGTTGTCCAACCAAGAAGTTCGTCTCCTCTCATTACATGGCCCAGGTACCTTACGTACTTTAACGCTGCTAACTAACTGCATTTACGAATGTTTTGCATTATCTTAAGTTATTGTGAATCTGTCCGCCCATCTAACTGGTAAAATTCTTCCACAAGCACACATCTTCAAGGTCTGCGAACGGTTGACCATACCTTGTTTGAGTATTCAAGCTTCCATACCGTAGAAGAGTGCCGAAAACACACATCATCTTAGCAGTATAATAATTCGTAAATCCAGACAGAGTCCACCTCTGTGGTGTAGTGATTAATGTGATTAGCTGCCACCCCCGGAGGCCTGTGTTCGATTCCCGGCTCGGCCACGAAATTTGAAAAGTAGCACGAGGGCTGGAACGGGGTCCACTCAGCCTCAGGAGGTCAACTGAATAGAGGTGGGTTCGATTCCCACCTCAGCCATCCAGGCAAATGCTGGGATGGTGCCTAACTTAAGGCCATGGCCGCTTCTTTCCCTCTTCCTTGTATATTCCTTCCAATCTTCCCATCCCCTACCGAGGCCCCTGTTCAGCAGAGCAGGTGAGGCCACCTGTGCGAGGTACTGGTCATCCTCCCAGTTGTATCCCCGACCCAGAGTCTGAAGCTCCAGGACACTGCCCTTGAGGCGGTAGAGATGGGATCCCTCTCTGAGTCCGAGGGAGAAACCAACCCTGGAGGGTAAAAAACAGATTCAGAAAGAAAGAAATCCAGACAGATGTCTGCTACATACAACATTTTACATTTTATTGAATGTACTTATGGCTTTCCCTATTCTTACTTTAATTTATTCAGAGCAACCATTGTCGTCAGGGACTATGGTTTATAATATATATATATATATTTCTGAACACTTTGTACTATTTATTATCAGATTTCCCAGAGAAACTGCTTTTGAAATTACTGTAAAACATATCACTTTCCTCGCTGGTTACTACCACGTATCAGTCACCTCTTGTACGTCTTTAATTGCTTGTTGCTTTACGTCGTACCGCACACATAGGTCTTATGGCGACTATGGGAAAGGAAAGGGCTACGAGTGGGAAGGAAGCGGCCGTGGCCTTAATCAAGATACAGCCCCAGCATTTGCCTGGTGTGAAAATGGGAAACCACGGAAAACCATCTTCAGGGCTGCCTACAGTGGGGTTCGAACCTACTATCTCCCGAATAGTGGATACTGGCCGCACCTAAGCGACTGCAGCTATCGAGCTCGGTGTACGTCTTTAAGGCATCCAGCGAGTACTGTAGAGGCCTGTCATCACTCATCAGCAAATCTCAGGTTGTTTACTGGAGTTCTTTTAAGTGTTACTAAATCTAATGACACGAGGCTGGCATATTTGAGCACCCTCAAATAACATCTGCCGGCCCCGTGGTGTACGGGTTGCGTGCCTGCCTCTTACCCGGAGGCCCCGGGTTCGATTCCCGGCCAGGTCAGGGATTTTACCTGGACCTGAGGGCTGGTTCGAGGTCCACTCAGCCTACGTGATTAGAATTGAGGAGCTATCTGACGGTGAGATGGCGCCCCGTTCTAGAAAGCCAAGAATAACGGCCGAGAGGATTCGTCGTGCTGACCACACGACACCTCGTAATCTGTAGGCCTTCGGTCTGAGCAGCGGTCGCTTGGTAGGCCAAGGCCCTTCAAGGGCTGTAGTGCCATGGGGTTTGGTTTGGTTTGGTTCAAATAACATCTAATGAGACGTGATTGAATCCGCCAACTTCATCACAGAAGGCCAGCACTCTACCGTCTGAGCTACACAGCCCGATGTAATTGACGTATTGAGCATCGTGAAAGAATCTGCAAGGACTAGTGCAGCAACCAAAGGCAGTAATCGAAGGATTCACATTCAAGCCCGGCTCTTCGGAGGGATATATATAATAGACCCAACCATCCGATTCGAGTCCCACGGAAGTCAGCCTGAAGAATTGAAAGAGGAAAATAAATGGACATACGAAGGCGCGGTTCCATTCTACAAAAATAAGTACCACCTCGAGACAACTAAGATTTCTGATCAGATGAAGAGGAACGATTCCACGTTCCTTCGTCATTTTCGCATGAGAGCTGGGTTGAAGAAGGATCTAAAATCTCAGACATTGTTCTGCCAGTGACGGGCTGAGTGGCTCAGACGGTTGAGTCGCTGGCCTTCTGACCCCAACTTAGCAGATTCGATCCTGGCTCAGTCCGGTGGTATTTCAAGGTGCTCAGATACGCCAGCCTCGTACCGGTACATTTACTGGAACGTAAAAAACTCCTACTGGGCTAAATTCCGGCACCTAGGCGTCTCCAAAACCCTAAAAGTAGTCCGTGGAACGTAAAGCAATCAATCAATCAATCAATCAATCAATCAATCAATCAATCAATCAATCAATCAATCACTACTGATCTGCATTTAGGGCAGTCGCCCAGGTGGTAGATTCCCTAATCTGTTGTTTTCCTAGGCTTTTCTTAAGCGATTGCAAAGAAATTGGAAATTTATTGAACATCTCCCTTGGTAAGTTATTCCAATCCCTAACTCCCCTTCCTATAAACGAATATTTGCCCCAATTTGTCTTCTTGAATTAAACTTTATCTTCATATTGTGATCTTTCCTACTTTTAAAGACACCATCCAAACTTATTCGTCTACTGATGTCCTCCCACGCCATCTCTCCACTGACAGCTTGGAACATACCACTTAGTCGAGCAGCTCGTCTCCTTTCTCCCAAGTCTTCCCAGCCCAAACTTTGCAACATTTTTGTAACGCTACTCTTTTGTCGGAAATCGCCCAAAACAAATCGAGCTGCTTTTCTTTGGATTTTTTCCAGTTCCTGAATCAAGTAATCCTGGTAAGGGTCCCATACACTGGAACCATACTGTAGTTGGGGTCTCACCAGAGACAAATGAAGATCTTTCCTTATATTAATACCTAGGTATTTACAATGATCCCCAAAGGGAATTTTCATCCCACCAACGCAGTAATTAAAATTGAGAGGATTTTTCCTATTTGTGAAACTCACAACCTGACTTTTATCCCCGCTTATCATCATACCATTGCCTACTGTCCATCTGTCAAGCCAATAATATTATTGTTATTATTATTACTATTATTATTCTGTCATTAATAAATATCTCCTATATCATATTCACAAACCACGCCTACGGCCCGCAAATACGCTCTTTCTGGCGTCAGATCTTTAATAGAGTATAACCAGGTGAATCAGCTGTCCCTACCAATATTGTTTTATGGAAATCACAGTTTTATATAGTTCTAAAAACATATGTCCTTCTGGTACGCACAGTCAACACAGTGGAACGGGTTGTTCTTACGGCCTACAGAAGCTGTTATGCCATTGGTTAGCGCACGGCACATATCTGACAGTAGCCGAGGAGCCTCATCTGGGGAATATTTTTAACTGGGTCAAATATTCATTTATAGGAAGGGGAGTTAGGGACTGGAATAACTTACCAAGGGAGATGTTCAATAAATTTCCAATTTCTTTGAAATCATTTAGGAAAAGGCTAGGAAAACAACAGATAGGGAATCTGCCACCTGGGCGACTGCCCTAAATGCAGATCAGTATTGATTGATTGATTGATTGATTGATTGATTGATTGATTGATTGATTGATTGATTGATTGATTGATTGATTGATTGATAATCAAAATGAAAATCCACAGCCCGTTTCCAGTCATTCGATCGTGTCAGGGATGGAATGAATGTAGTCCCCCATCTAGCGGCGAGGATAAGAATTGTGTCGGCTGCCGAAGCCTGTCGCACTCCTCTGGGGCAATAATTAATGACTGACAGATGCAATGAAATGATTTTGGGGAGTGTTGCTGGAATGAAAGATGACAGGGAAAACCAGAGTACCCGGATAAATACCTGTCCAGCCTCCGCTTTGTCCAGCATAAATCTCAGATGGATTGACTGGGATTTGAACCAACGAAACGAGCGGTGAGAGGCCGACGCGATGCCGTATGTGCCAGCGAGGCTATATTGTACCATAATACGATTCAATTATAAAACCACGAGTGCGCTTTCTAAATGATCTGATATGTAAATGAAACGTCTGTAAAACACGAAGTGGACATTACGACCGTATTAAAGTGAGCTGTAATCTGCAGCAGCGCGGGCGGGCGGTCAGTTTCATTACGGTAGGTTTATTATTAGTTTAGAGATCATACCTTTCATCAAGTGTTGTATTTTCAGTCTCCGTAATGCTGATCTTTGTGAAATAACATACTCCTGCGCCAATCGGGGAGAAGATATCCTCTTACTGATACCCATTCTTGCCTGAATATTTGCAAGCTTCTTCTCTGTTAATACCGTCTTTAGAGGTTCTCTTATTTAAAACAAACCCTGTTTCTCGCCATTTCCTGAATAGCCTGCATTGCAGCGCAACGGATATGACGCAGAAATTTGCGAACAGTTATGACATAGGCCTACTATTGCTAATTTAGGAGAAATGTCTTAACTAGAAATACCCATCATCCAGTACCGATAGCTAACACAGAAAACGTTCAACACGTGTAGGAAGCCAACGGCCGTAGCCGTGTTAAAACACCGGATCCCGTGAGATCTCCGAAGTTCAGCAACATTGGGCATGGTCAGGAGTTGGATGGGTTGCCACGCGCTGTTGGTGCGGGGTAAGGGAATGGAGGAGCGGAAAGGTACTGGCCACCCTACCGTACGTAAACTCCGGCTCAGGCAGACCTCTGCGGAGGTTCGGACCTGCCTTCGGGCAGAATAACCCTTACCTTACCCGTGTAGGAAGGCAAACACTAATAACACTAATAATGTGCGTTAAACAGGAACTTGTAAACTAAACATTCAATCCGTACGCTCACCGTTAACCATGCTCGCTGCCCTGCCTGGTCGCACACTGTATCCTTACCACTCGGGAACAAAGTAAGCATTTCCCGAGTCCACCTGCGCGACAGCACCAGCTAAAACGCCGGTAACTTTTCCCTACCTCTACCTGTAGCTTCCCAAACGTCCATGATTCGCAAGTCAGTCGACTCGAAACAAGTGTTAAGGAATTTATTTCTGGTGTACATACAAATATAGAGGCGAGGATTTAGTTTTTTTGCTAGGGGCTTTACGTCGCACTGACACAGATAGGTCTTATGGCAACGATGGGATAGGAAAGGCCTAGGAGTTGGAAGGAAGCGGCCGTGGCCTTAATTAAGGTACAGCCCCAGCATTTGCCTGGTGTGAAAATGGGAAACTACGGAAAACAATTTTCAGGGCTGCCGACAGTGGGATTCGAAACCCCTATCTCCCGGATGCGAGCTAACAGCCGCGCGCCTCTACGCGCACGGCCAACTCGCCCGGTGCGAGGATCTAGAGAGAGAATGTTCTTATTTTAAAAGACTCCTGCTACCACCGCAGCCCATTTCTGACCTCGATACAACTACTAATTCTCGTGTCATTCCACCCACAAAAAGAATTATCCATATTATTATTACTAAGCACGATGTCCATACATAATGGGACAAGTATAACATCTATCTATATATATATAAAGTAGCTTGTCCTGACTGACTGATTCATCATCGCCGAGCTTAAACTACTGGACATAAAGAGATGAAATTTTGGGGATATATTCATATTATGACGTAGGTGCTCGCTAAGAGAGGATTTTTGGATATTCCTTCGCTAAGGGGGTGAAAACGGGGGTGAAATTTTAAAATGAGTTGCTCAATATCTCAAAACTTTAAAAGTTTACAGATGTAAAAATTGGTATTTAGAATCTTCTTTAAAAATAAGGAAACACGTATTTTTTTGTTTTCAGAAAATCCCAATAGGAGGGGTGAAAAAGGGTGAAAATGGGGAAAAATGGGTTGAATGCCTTTAATCAGGATACCGGTACCTATATCTCAGAAACTGAAGATATTACAGACCTGAAAATTGGTACTTTTGACCTCTTTTAAAAATAAAGAAACACGTATTTTTTTGTTTTTGGAAAATCCAATTAATGGGGGGGTGAAAAGGGGGTGAATTTTTAAAATGAGTGAATCTATATCTCCAAACCTTTAAAGTTTGCAGATGTAAAAATTGGTATTTAGAACCTTCATTAAAAATAAAGGAACACGTATTTTTTTGTTTTCGGAAAATCGCAATAGGAGGAGTGAAAAGGGGCTAAAAAGTGGTTGAATGCCTTTAATGAGGCTACTTATATATCAGAAACTGAAGATATTACAGACCTGAAAATTGGTGTTTGGGATCTCCGTTAAAAATAAAGAAACACGTATTTTTTTGTTTCTGGAAAATCCAACTTAGGGGGGGGGGTGAAAAGGGAGTAATATTTTAAAATTAGTGTATCTATCTCAAAATGTTTAAAGGTTATATATGTGAAAATTGGTATTTAGAATCTCCTTTAAAAATAAATAAACACACGTATTTTTTCGTTTTTGGAAAATCCAAATATTGGGGGGTAAAAAGGGGGAGGGTAAATTTTTTAAAATGAGTGTGTATACATCTTAAAACCTTAAAATTTAGAGATGTAAAAATTGGTAGTTAGAATGTCCTCTAAAAATAAAGGAAAATGTATTTTTTGTTTCCTGTAAATCCCAATAGGAGGGGTGTAAAAGGGTGAAAAATGGGTTGAATGCCTTTAATGAGGATACATATATCTCAGAAACGAAAGATATTACAGAACTGAAAATTTGTATATGGGATCTCCTTTAAAAATAAAGAAACATGTATTTTTTAGTTTTGGAAAATCCAATTAATGGCGGTTAAACAGGAGTGACAAATTGGGTGAATTTTTGAAAGACTATATCTACAGAATATCTTGGAAACGTTAAATGTTACAGACGTAAAAAGTAGGTGTTTGTAATCTCCTGTAAATCTAAAGAAACATAGGTGATTTGTGATTTGTGTTTGGAAACTCCACTTAAGGGGAACTCAAAAGGGGTGAAATTTTAAAATGAGAATTTTTACAGTTTATCTCAAAAACTTAACATGTTACAGAAGTGAAAAATGGTTTTTTATCTCTATAAAACACAAAGAAACGTGCATTTTTAGCTTTCGGAAATACCACTTGGGTGGAGGGGGGGGGGGGTAAAAGTGACTGAAAATGGTGTTGAATTCTTTTAATTAGGCTACTGATATCTCAAAAATGAAGATGTTACAGACGTGAAATTTGATATTTGCAATCTGCTTTAAAAATAAAGAAACACGTATTCTCGGAAAATCCAATGAAGGGGGGGGGGGTGAAAGAATTCAAAAAATTAATTGAATTAATTGAATGAGAATACATACATCTAATAAAAACTAAAGTTGTTACAGACGTGAAAATTCGTATTTGGATCTCCTTTAAAAACAAAGAAAAACGCGTTTTGGGGGGAAACCATCTTGGAGGGCGGGAGTGTAAAGGAGTTGAATTCCTTTCATGAGGACACATAAATCAAAAACTGAAGAAGTTAGAGTCGTGAAAATTGGTATTTAGAAGATCCTTTACTATTAAAGAAACAAGTATTTTTTGCGGGAAAATTCACTTAGGGGGGGGGGGGAGTAGTGTGAAATGAAGTTAAAAAAGTAAATTATTTTTATGGGGATGCTTATATCTCAAAACTGAAGGTAATAGACGTGAACATTGGTGTTTGAAATCTTCTTTAAACATAAGAAACAAGCCTTCTTTTAATTTTTTTGGGGCGGGGGGGTGCCGGTAAATAAACTTAACGGCGGTGGGGTGTAGAAGGAGGTGAGACCAATTGATTTTACTGTTCTTAATGTACTTATAAGGATCCTCGGCAGCGCGCCGGCCTCTCACAGCTGGGTTCCGTGGTTCAAATCCCATTCACTCCATGTGACATTCGTGCTGGACAAAACGGAGGCGGGACAGGTTTTTCTCCGGATACTCCGGTTTTCCTGTCATCATCCATTCCAGCAACACATAATAATAATAATAATAATAATAATAATAATGTTACGGACCGTCGTCAAATGTGCGGACCGCGCTGGAAACGGCTCCTGGACGGGTAATGACTAAGAATGCAGTCCGGCCGCGGGTTCAGTGCCTTCTAGGCACCCAATATGACACCACGCCGGATCTCCTGAAGGATTTTATCCATATTAAAAATGATTATAGGAAAAGATGGCAAAGATTTACGGACCCAACTGACCGGGAGGAATACCTGAGCCTAGCCCGGGAAGTACGAAATCGATTGCTGGAAAAGAAGATTGAAAAATGGGAGGAAACATGCCGTAATCTAATAGAAAACGAGTCAGATCGGGAATTTTGGTGGATTCTCGCAGAAAACGAGTCAGACCGCGAATTTCGGCGGATTATATATCTAAAACAATAAGCATTCAATTATAAATTTCAGTATAATACCGTAGCGAAGCACGGGTATCTTGCTAGTATATATATAAAATAACTCGTCCTGACTGACTGACTGACTGATTCATCATCGCCGAGCCAAAACTGCTGGACATAAAGAAATGAAATTTTGGGCATAGATTCATATTAAGATGTAGGTGCTCGCTAAGAGAGGATTTTTGGATATTCCTTTGCTAAAGGGGTGAAAACGGGGTTGAAATTTTAAAATGAGTGTATCTATATCTCAAAACTATGAAAGTGGACAGATGTAAAAATTGGTATTTAGAATCTCCATTAAAAATAAGGAAACACGCATTTTTTTGTTTTCCGAAAATCCCAATAGGAGGGGTGAAAAACGGTGAAAAGAGGGTTGAATGCCTTTATTCAGAATACCGGTAGTTATATCTCAGAAACTGAAGATATTACAGACCTGAAAATTGGAACTTTTGATCCCTTTTAAAAATAAAGAAACCCGTATTTTTTTGTTTTTGGAAAATCCAATTAATGGGAGGGTGAAAGGGGGGTGAATTTTTAAAAACAGTGCATCTATATCTCAAAACTTATAAAGTTTACAGATGTAAAAGTAGGTATTTAGAATCTTCATTAAAAATAAAGAAACACGTATTTTTTGGTTTTCGGAAAATCCCAATAGGACGGGTGAAAAGGGGTGAAAAATGGATTGAAGGCCTTTAATGAGGATACTTATATCTCAGAAACTAAAGATATTACAGACCTGAAAATTGGTATTGATCTCTTATAAAAATACAGAAAAACGTACTTTTTGTTTCTGGAAAATCCAATTAATGGGGGGGGGGGTGAAAAGAGGGTGAATTTTTAAAATGTGTATATCTATATCTCAAAACTTTTAAAGTTTATACATGTAAAAATTGGTATTTAGAATCTCCTTAAAAAATAAAGAAACACATATTTTTTTGTTTTCGGAAAATCTCAATAGGAGGGATGAAAAAGGGGTTGAATACCTTTAATGAGGATACTTATATCTCAGAAACTGAAGATATTTCAGACCTGAAAATAGGTATTTGGGATCTCTTTAAAAATAAAGAAACATTTTTTTGCTTTTGGAAAATCCACATTGTGGGGGTGAAAAGGGGGTGGAATTTTAATATGACTGTATGTACATCTCAAAACTTTAAAAGTTTGCACATGTCAAAATTGATATTTAGAATCACCTTTAAAAATAAAGGAACACACATTTTTCTGTTTTCTGTAAATCCCAATAGGAGGGGTGTAAAAGGGTGAATAATGGGTTGTATGCCTTTAATGAGGATACTTATATCTCAGAAACTGAAGATATTACAGACCTGAAAATAGGTATTTGGGAACTCTTTTAAAAATAAAGAAACAATTCTTTTGCTTTTGGAAAATCCAATTAATGTGGGGGGTGAAAAGGGGGTGAATTTTTAAAGTGAGTGTATCTATATCTCAAAACTTTTCAAGTTTATAGATGTAAAAATTGGTATTTAGAATCTCCTTAAAAAATAAAGAAACACGTATTTTTTTCGGAAAATCCCAATGGGAAGGGTGGAAAAGGGGGAAAAAGGGGTTGAATGCCTTTAATGAGGCTACTTATATTTCAGAACCTGAAGATATTACAGACCTGAAAATTGGTATTTGGGATATACTTTTAAAATAAAGAAGCAGGTATTTTTTCGTTTTTGGAAAATACAAATAATGGGGGTTGACAAGGGGGGTGAATTTTTAAAATGAGTGTGTCTACATCTTAAAACTTTAAAAGTTTAAACATGTAAAAATTGGTATTTAGAATCTCCTTTAAAAATAAAGGAACACGTATTTTTTGTTTTCCGTAAAACCCAATAGGAGGGGTGTAAAAGGGTTGAATCCCTTTATGAGGATACATATATCTCAGAAACCGAAGATATTACAGAACTGAAAATTTGTATATGGGATATCCTTTAAAAGTAAAGAAACACGTATTTTTTGTTTTTGGAAAATCCAATTAATGGCGGTTAAACTGGAGTGACAAATTGGGGTGAATTTTTTGAAAGACTATATCTACAGAATATCTGAGAAAGGTAAAATGTTACAGACGTAAAAAGTTGGTATTTGTAATTTCCTGTAAATGTAAAGAAACATAGGTGATTTGTTTTTGGAAACTCCCCTTAAGGGGAAATAAAAAGGGGTGAAATTTGAAAATGAGAATTTCTACAGTATATATAAAAAATCTTAACATGTTACAGAAGTGAAAATGGTATTTTTATCTCTATTAAAAACAAAGAAACGTGTATTTTTAGTTTTCGGAAATACCATTTGGGTGGAAGGGGGGTGTGTGTAAAAGTAACTGAAAATGGTGTCGATTTCTTTTAATTAGGCTACTGATATCTCGAAAATGAAGATGTTACAGACGTGAAATTTGATATTTGGAATCTGCTTTAAAGGTAAAGAAACACGTACTTTCGGAAAATCCAATGAGGGGGGGGTGTGTGTGTAAGAATTGAAAAATTAATTGATTTAATTGTATGAGAATACATACCTCTAATAAAAACTAAAGTTGTTACAGTCGTGAAAATTGGTATTTGCCTCTCCTTTAAAAACAAAGAAAAACGCGTTTTGAAGGGGAAACCATCTTGGGCGGCGGGAGTGAAAAGGAGTTGAATTCCCTTCATCAGGACACAAATCAAAAACGGAAGAATTTACGAGTCGTGATAATTGGTATTTAGAAGATCATTTATTATTAAAGAAACAAGTATTTTTGCCGGAAAATTCACTTACAGGTGGGGGTGGGGGTGGGGGGTGAAAGGTAGTGAAAAAAGGTGAATTATTTTTATGGGGATACTTATATCTCAAAACTGAAGGTAATAGACGTGAACA
Organism: Anabrus simplex; assembly: GCF_040414725.1. Lineage (NCBI taxonomy): Eukaryota > Metazoa > Arthropoda > Insecta > Orthoptera > Tettigoniidae > Anabrus > Anabrus simplex. The sequence goes on from NC_090265.1 coordinate 981,363,234, forward strand.
TTGGTGTTTGGAATCTCCTTTAAACATAAAGAAACACGCCTTCCTTTAATTTTTCTTCGGGGGGGGGGGGGGGGGTAAATAAACTTAACGGCGGTGGTGTGTAAAAGGAGGTGAGACCAATTGATTATACTTTTCATAATGTACTTATAAGGAGCCTCCGTTGCTCACTCGGCAGCGCGACGGCCTCTCACAGCTGTGTTCCGTGGTTCAAATCCCGATCACTCCATGTGATATTCGTGCTGTACAAATCGGAGGCGGGACAGGTTTTTCTCCGGATACTGCGGTTTTCCCTGTGATCATTCATTCCAGCAACACTGTCCAATATTTCATTTCATTTGTCATTCATCGCTTATTGCCCCAGAGGAGTGCTTCGGCAGCCGGCACAATTCCTATTGTCGCCGCTAGATGGGGCTTTATTCATTCCATTCCTGACCCTGTCGAATGACTGGAAACAGGCTGTAGATTTTCGATGTACTTACTCTGATCACAAACCGATCATTTTTAATCTTTCCTGGGTTCGATTTCAACAGCCATCTTTTCCTTCGGAGAACATTCTTAGATTACAGTAGACTCTCCTGGCATATAAATATAAATTTCGGAGGATTATATATAAAACGTTAAGCATTTAATTATAGATTTCACTATAATACCGTAGCGAAGCACGGGTATCTTGCTAGTATATAAATATAATTTTTCTTTCACCAAATGTGTAATATAAATTAGTGTGGCTATTTATAGCCTGATGCAGCCCTAGTATTGCAGACTCTTCGAAGAGGGTGAGCGATATCTGCCGTGTTAGTGTGGTAAAGCAGTGGTTCTCAAACTGTAGCACGCGTACCCTTGAGAATTTTAGTGAGGTACGCGAGCACCCTTCAGGGAAAAAAATGAAGAAAAATTGAAATACGGAAGTAAATGAGAAGAACGTTAAATGTGGATATATGGAGCCACGCTTTGCTTGAAAGTTTCACCTGGACTACGACACATCAGAAAACTGTGTCAGGCCATCCAGGCACTATTATTATTATTATTATTATTATTATTATTATTATTATTATTATTATTATATCAGTAATAAAGAACTCCTATTCATATTCACAAACCACGCGTACGGCCCGTAAAACGCGCTCTTTTCGACCTCAGATCTTTAATATGGTATAACTAGGTGTGGTCTGAATTCCAGAATTAATATAGAAAATGTTTCATTCTACTTCATTAATTTGATACTGAGGCTTAAATCTAGCGTTTTGTGAAACTGTCGTACAAACAGGGTACCCTGTGTTACTTTGTTATCATTGCATTATACTTAATACTTATTTTATTTCACTATCTTGTCTTATTTACGATGTGTATTTAAAAGAATGGTTTATAATCAATTGTCCGACTCATTGGCTGAACGGTCAGCGTACTGGCCTTCGGTTCAGAGGGTCCCGGGTTCGATTCCCGGCCGGGTCGGGGATTTTAACCTTAATTGGTTAACTCCAATGGCACGGGGGCTGGGTGTATGTGTTGTCTTCATCATCATTTCATCCTCATCACGACGCGCAGGTTCCCTACGGGAGTCAAATAGAAAGACCTGCACCTGGCGAGCCGAACCCGTCCTGGGATATCCCGGCACTAAAAGCCATACGATATTTCATTTTTTTATAATCAATTAAACATGCCTTAATATTTAGCCAGGTAGGGCCTACTCACATTTAAAAAAACTATCTTTTAGGGATTTTTGTGGGGTACATTGAACCTTTAGCCATGAGTGAGGGGTACAGTCACATAATAGTTTGAGAAATTATGTGGTAGAGGATAGAGGTGCATAACATTCAGGGATAATGTGGGCAGCACAAACACCCAGTCCCCGGGTCAAAGAAATTAACAATTTGAGATTAAAATCCTTCGAGCCGGCCGGTAATCGAATCTGGTGTTCCGAGGAAAGAAGGCAAAGACACTGACCACTCAAACATGGAGCCGAATGCCACAGGAATTGAAAGGTTGCATTCTGTTGACATAGTTCATTACATGGTATCGGGAACAGATCATCCCACACGGTTCGCAGGTAGTCTTCCTTTGGAGAGTGGAATTCGCTAGTTAAACCGATCTTTCCGTGGAACCCGTGGCCGCCGAGGAGCGAGCATGTGTGGCAATGTCGGGTAGCCAAAATGTAGACTTCATGATCAAGAAGAATGGCTCATGGTTTACTATGTGTCATTCGGTTTTCCGTATAAACCTGGTGGATCCGTTGCAGATATCATTCTCAGATTTGCAACAGTCAATTTACGCCGTATCAACTGGATATCGTAGTAGGAGTATCGTTACGATGACATGCGATTTCTCAAATTTCACACTACAACGTTACCATACAGCACACGCTGTGAGAAGAACAGACACGACGTTCTGCATATTTCTATATCCGGAAGGCAAGCTCGTCCCGCCCATTCCTTTGGGACACAACTGTGCTGCTGGGACCATGTGAGGGCCAAATACTAGCTACTGTACATTACTTATTCATAAACTATGTTTGTACAGCTGTTCTCAACTTTCACGCTTAAGTACTTGAATATAGCACAGTCAATATGGCGTTCTTGAAAAGACACTCATCTCTCTACGTGAGTGGGATATGGATAGCAAGCAAGGCTATTATACACTAAAAAATGAAAACCTACAACCTGTTTTCCACATTTTGACCGGGTCAGGGATTTAATGGATGAAGCAGATATAGGCTATTAGTACGATGGGGTCGCCACTCCCAAAGTGATTTATTAATGACTGATAGATGCTATGAAATGACAATGGAGAGTGTTGCTGGAGTGAAAGATGACAGGGAAAACTGGAGTACCCGGAGAAAAACCTGTCCCGACTCCGCTTTGTCCAGCACAATGAAGTGACCGGGATTTGAACCACGGTATCCAGCGGTGAGAGGCCGACGCACTGCTGTCTGAGCCACGGAGGCGGTATTATACACTAATAAGCAAATATCGTCACTCTATCGCCACACTAACTACGTTATTAAATTATTATTTGAACATGCCACAATTCTACTTACCTGATATTACCCAAACATATTTACAATCCTACAGAAAAAGAAAATATGCTTTACTTATACCCGCATTTTTTCTTGCAAGCTGCTTTACGTCGCACCGACACAGATAGGTCTTATGGCGACGATGGGATAGGAAAGGGCTAGGAAGTGGGAAGGAAGCGTCCGTGGCCTTAATTAAGGTACAGCCCCAACATTTTCCTGGTGTGAAAATGGGAAACCACGGGAAACCATCTTCAGGACTGCCGACAGTGGGGTTCGAACCCACTATCCCCCGAATACTGGATACTGGCCGCACTTAAGCGACTGCAGTTATCGAGCTCGGTACCCGCAAATTTAACACTACAAATTTTCATAATATGGTACTGTCAGTACCGTTTAGTCTCGCTAGTCACGAAAAATTCATGACAACATAGTGTCAACCTACAAGATTAACAGTAACTGGAAGACGTCGTATCGGCAAACATGGTCCCTAAACTGTACAGTTAGCAACACTGAATCGAACCCAACAGTTAGAAAATAACTACAATTACACCTTCAGTATTAACAGGGGAGAAAGAGTAAGGTTGCACCCTTAGTGTATAAGCTTACATGGCAGGGACTATACTGAAAATCAACATAGCTCCATGTGTTAATGGTAAAGAGTTTATAAACTAGTAGCTGTGTTGGTACATCAACGCCAAATTCTCTGGAGAAGAACAGTATGGGTTATAGTTTATGAAATCCCAGTTTAACTATCCTCAACTCGACTTCTATCATCCCAATTCATTTTGTTATTGAAAAGTTCTTTTTTTTTTGTTATTTTTTTTTGTTATTAGCTTTACGTCACGCCGACACAGATAGGTCTTGTGGTGACGATGGAATAGCAAAGGGCTAGGAGCGGGAAGGAAGCGGCCGTGGCCTTCATTTAGGTACAGCCCCAGCATTTGCCTGGTGTGAAAATGGGAAACCACGGAAAACCATCTTCAGAGCTGCCGACAGTGGGGTTCGAACGTACTATCTCCCAGATGCAAGCTCACAGCTGCGCGCCCCTAACCCTACGGCCAACTCGCCCGATAAGTTCATCTTAAAGTCTTCCATTTATACAGAGTAGTGTTGACAATATTCCTTCGATATTTCCAGTGATTCACGAAGATTTGCAGTGAGTTTATAAATTGCTGTTTTCCCTTCCTGTTTTTTGCACACCAGAAAGGTTTCCTTGCCTCATAGTAGCAGACTTTCGAGTGCCAGTATCAGAAATGAGCATGTAAGTAGAATTTTACGGTTTTCGGGGTTAATGAAGTGTCGAGTTTCGTTCCACAGGAGTTCTTTTGCGTGCTGATAAGTATATCGACACGAGGCTGATGTATCTGAGCACGCACTGAACTGGGATCAAAGAAGGCAACTAGGGTTCGGAAAGCCAGCATTCTATCCTTTGAGCCACTCAACTCGGCATGTAATAATAGTAATGCTATGGTTTTACGTCCCACTAACTATGTTTTACGAAGACGCCATTAACAAGGATGATCAAATTCTAACTTCATAAATAAGTATGTTTATGCCCGGCTTCTTCACTAGATGGTCGCTATAAAGGCCTTTGATTCAATCCCGGGCGGGCAGGGGACTAGGTACGTCCGTTTGTCTCAGTACACGCCGTTTGATTTACATATAACACCCAAACTCCAACCACAAACAAAAACGTGGTAAGTTTAGTACAGCAGCTTGGGTTATGTATAAGAAACGTTTCTCGGGTATTGTATTAGAAATGATGAACAAGTTGAAATGTTTATATTGCTTTATTTATTCATTCATTTAAATTTTCATTTGCACTATTTTTAGCAATTAGCAATATTTTATTAACCAGTGATAAATGGTGTGAGAAGATTTCTTTCCCTTTCTTCTTTTTCTGCTAGTGGTTTAACGTTGGACTAACATACAGAAGGTTTTTGGCGACGCGAGGATGGGAAAGGGCGATTGGGAAGATAACAGCCGTGGCCTTAATTAAGGTTCAGCCCCAGCATTTGCCTGATATGAAGGAGGAAGATCTGATTTCTTATTGTATTAGTAGAGGTAGAAACGAGCCCAATTTCTTGATATACCTACTACTAATTATTTTGAAACGTATGAGTTGAGACGTGCTCATTGCGACCATTTTAACATCTACTACTTCTGGAAAGTTGACAATATTAATTGAACATTTTAGTATTCTAGTAATATAATATAGAAAAAGTATCCAGACTATCTCTAGTATCGTTAGATATCGATACCTCTCGAGTGTCGAGGGTATCGAGAACCAAGTTCTACAAGTTTTACATCTGATTTTTAAATGAGTGCTTATTTCGACATCTTTCAGAGAGACAAACTATCAGAGATCATTACAAGCTATTTACCTTATCCTTCAAACTCGGCAACTTCTGTAGGCGAGTAAATAAACTCTAATATTGCTGATATAGAGGCTGAATAGTGCAACATTCTCACGGTAATATAAGCTACATAATCTAAGCAAATTAAATAGTTTACTGTAGGTCTCTCGTCAGATTATTTCTTCAACATTTTTAGTTGTTGACTGTCTGAAATCTGTGAGCTAGTGTTCTCATTGCGAGAACAAAATTTGGACATAATTTCATGAACTCCTTTTATGCCCAGTTTTAATTTAGTAACAGGTTTTCGTACACACAGAGTTACATTATAGTAAGTTATTGGTACAGGTTTATGGGATAACGGAAACACTTATTATTTTCTTTTTGGTATTAGCCACGTGTGGTCTGACTACTTACCTCAGATTTTCGATTCCCAGTCGGGGATGGTATTTTAGTTGCGTCTAATTAATTCCTGTGGCTCAGTGACTGGGTGTTTGCGATCGATTTAATATCTACTCCACTTCATGTACACACAACACATCACAAACAACCACCAAAGCAACGTGCAATGGAAAAGTACATCCCTCCACATAGGGTCGGCGTCAGGACTGGGCCAAATAATTGGGAAAGAACCAGAAGGAAGGAGAAGAAGCGTTAGTGACGTACTGTTCATGAGCAACCTAAATAGAAATATATTTATATCGCTTTCCAGAAAAATATATCAGGGGGTCCAAGCCGAGCCTGAACTTGCTTAGACTTACTTATGTTAAACACCTCCCTTTTACGATTCCAGCCTAACCTATCTTGCTCAACTAGAAGGCACGAACGGCTTCTCATCCAAACGGCTAGCCCGTGGTTAGCCGGTTCGAGTTCCGTCCTCGGACACTCCCGGCTGTAGACGTCATACGGTGAAGAAATCAAATCAAGACGGCTAAGTTCAAATCCTGGCCAGTGCGTGAGAGATTTGTGATGCCTATGGAAACTTATGATGCTTCTCTTTCTTTACCCGGTACATTTTCTATTTCCAAAGTGTCCAGATCTCTCCGTCTGTTTTTATACAACAAGGTTTGCTGACCTCATCTTCTCATAGAAACAACAACGATTTGTTCTGTTCAGCAAAATGTAAAGTGCTTTATTTATCTTACGTCACACCGACGTACTCTAGACAGTTCTTATGGAGACGATGCGACATGCCAGGACAGGGTCTGTAAAGCATCTAATGTACATGAGGCTTGCTAGTACAATCCCTATATGAGAAACTGAAGAATAAGCAATTAAAGCTTTCAAATCCGTTTGATATAAACATACCAAACTAACTAATACACCTCCTACTAAACTAATCGCAACTCAAATATAATTATACCTCAACCCTAATGAAATCATTATAGAATAAACACGTAATAATCCGCACCTCGCCATTTTTCACTATACTATCCATAAAATCTGTAAGATTTATTGATAATAATAATAATAATAATAATAATAATAATAATAATAATAATAATAATAATAATAATAATAATAATAATAGGATTGGGAGGGAAGTGGCCGTGGCCTTAATTAAGTTCTGGTGTGGAAACGGAAAACCACAGAAAACTATTGGTGTTCGAACCCACCATCCCCTGAATGCAAGCTTAAAACTACGTGACCCAAACCACATAGCCAACTCGTTCGATAAATTACGTTTCAGAGCAGAAACAGTTCTCACCAGATTCGGTATCCAGGCTAAACGTAGTAGACATGACAAATCAGTTTTCTCTGAGTCTGTGGATGAGAATGAACTTTGTAAATTAAAATAAGAAAGGCGATATAGCGAACTATTTAGAATTGATAACATCCATCATTTGCATCTTCTTGTAAAGTTCACTGGAAAAGTAGAATATAATTCCTGATTTTCTTAAATGTACATTACTTTTCGAACTACCGTCGTAATTTAAGAAGCCCTGCTGTGATGTTAAAAGGAGCAAGCCACATGGAATAATGACTTCAATCAGCCCAAATTCTTGAACACGCCACCACTCGGTAATAATTGTCCATTGTGCTGCTGCTTGGTTGCATCTCGACGCATTTAAAGTGCAGCTCTGCTCGCTTGCCAAGCTATCAACTTATCCGCCACCTTTTAAAAACTTGAAGGCAGCAGTGCGTCAATATTCTCTCGTAATTACGGCGTAATAGTGGGTACACGAATATAAAAAGAATGATCGATACTGAGCCGGATGTAAACTTACCATTAGGTATACATCGTCAATACTCGGAATTGAATTAACGTTAACCTTTTATATAGGTTGTTACTTATTACGGGGTTATTTCAAAACCAACGGATAATTACTTTAATCTCTAACCTCAATAAATAATAATTACGTTTCGTCTGTATAACACGAAAATAATCTTTATAATAAAATAAAAACATTTTAATGTCACATATAAACATTTTAATGTCACATAAAGACTTTAGAGCCGCCTCTGTGGTGTAGTGGTTAGCGTGATTAGCTGCCACCCCCGGAGGTCCGGGTTCGATTCCCGGCTCTGCCATGAAATTTGAAAAGTGGTACGAGGGCTGGAACGGGGTCCACTCAGCCTCGGGAGGTCAACTGAGTAGAGGTGGGTTCGATTCCCACCTCAGCCATCCTCGAAGTGGTTTTCCGTGGTTTCCCACTTCACCTCCAGGCGAATGCCGGGATGGTACCTAACTTAAGGCCACGGCCGCTTCCTTCCCTCATCCTTGCCTATCCCTTCCAATCTTCCCATCCCCCTACAAGGCCCCTGTTCACCATAGCAGGTGAGGCCGCCTGGGCGAGGTACTGGTCATACTCCCCAGTTGTCTCCCCCGACCAAGAGTCTGAAGCTCCAGGACACTGCCCTTGAGGCGGTAGAGGTGGGATCCCTCGCTGAGTCCGAGGGAAAAGCCGAACCTGGAGGGTAAACAGATGATGATGATGATGATGATGATGATAAAGACTTTAGAGACCACTGGTTCATTTTAAGTATGTATGTATGCATGCATTTACTACATAGTTCAATAAGTAACACGCATTTTTTCACTTGAAGTTTGTGGTTTGTTTAATTGCAACACGTAATATACCACATTATTCCCCAATTCATTAGTTTTTTATTTGACATAGTCTCCGCTCGAATCTATGATTCTCTTGCACCCAGTTATAACACCTGTTTAGCGCTGCTGTGTAATTAAGCTGGTTTCCTTCTCACAAGGGAAGTACAGAAACTTATCATGTCGGAACGTACCTTTCATTTTTATAGTTAATTCCGCTTGATGTAGGAAGACCACATACAAAAAATGAGCTGTCGCTTTGAACTGGAAGAAAACGGCTTCATTACTGGGTACTAGTTCACGGATATGTGTCATTGAAACGATGTCTGCCTCCGTAGCGTAAGTTTAGCGTGCCGTCCTCGGGGGCCTGGTTCGATTCCCGGTACTGCCAGAAATTTAAGAATGGTGGGAGGGCTGGTATGTGGTTGAAATAGTACATGTCTGAAACGAGCTGCACTACCTCGGGATGAGGACACGAGTTTACTGTATTAAAACTATATCTATTTTTCAAAATATTCACAAAATAAGTCTCACAAAGGAAAACGTTCCCGGGATACTCACATACAGTACGTGTGTAACGCCGGAGGTAAAGCAGTCAATTGATCCTCTGACATTATCGCACTATACCAGGGGTGGCCACTAACGTTACTTCTGGGAGCCGCAAATTTAGGAGACAAAAAATTGAGAACATGTTTAGAAAATGGTTTATAAAATGAAGACACGTTTTTCATTTTATAACAAATGAAGGAACATTTATTTTTTACACTACACAGAACATTATTTTTCAGGTAGACATCAAGGAATGAGATTTTACTTTAGAGAATTGCTTTTTATGAGTGTTCATTTTTGCTGTTAGTTTTTTGAAATCTGGGTGATAATTGGTAAGCGCAGTTCGCACAATTTCACTTAAATGTTCATCAGTTCGTTCAGATCGATATGTAGATTTAATGAATTTAATCGTTGAGTACAGTGATTCACACACAAATAAGTAGTCCCAAAGATTGAGATTAGTCTTTTGACACACTGTTTTGTTAGTGTGTATTTTTCTTCTGGAACATTCTTCCAAAATTATATGGTAGAAATGCCACTTCGTTTGAGTCCTTTTAATCCTTCGTCCTCTTGCAGTTCTTGTAGCTCCAACTCTACAACTGTTGTATCCTTTGTTATTGGTGATGAAACAGGACTGTCATCGCTCACAACATCAACAGAAAAAGGATTTTCTAGGAATGACCTCAAATCTTTAAATCTGCCATTGATTTCTTCAGCACAGCACACGACTGCCTATACGTGAACGCGACTGGCTTCACCTCACGACACTGGCTCACTGACACACTCTCCCGTTCAAAGCACTATCAAATGGAAGGCGCCGGAACTATCTTCACCTCCCATGTCTTACCACTGACCTACAGCGCTAATAACGTTAAGCCGTACATCACTGCTACTGACTGCCGCCAGCCGCGAGATGTCGTTAGATTCCATTAATTATATCATTCAATTTAATTCTAAGGTTGGTGTCAAGAGCCGCACAAGACTGACTCAAGAGCCGCATGCGGCTCGCGAGCCTCGTTGTGGCCAGCCCTGCACTATACTGAACCTTAAATGGCAGAACCTTTCCAGCCAAATTTCTAATTTGAAATACTTCACATAGTGGCTTCACAGGCAGTCCGATTCGTTGGCTGAATGGTCAGCGTACTGTAGTTCGGTTCAAAGGGTCCCGGGTTCGATTCCCGGGCTCGGCGATTTTAATCACTTCTGATTAATTATTCTGGCTCGGGGACTGGGTGTTTGTGTCTGTCCCAACAACCTCATCTTTATATTCAGACAACACACTACACTACCAACTACCACAGAAACACGATGTGGTTTCGCAAGCGTAAGGACGATATATCTTCTTATACAGGGTTATTGAGCTAAGGCGTCCATATCAAATAATTCGTGAACGGTTGAAGATCGACATATTCTTTTAACCTTAAGTTATTGTATTAAGGAGATCATATTCGGATTTGAAGTACTTTTCAACGCTTCAGAGCTGCCCATAGTGCGATACGAAGCCACGATTTCCCGAATGCAAGTTAACAGCTATCCATACTGTGCAAGCAGCTAGCTCTGTCCAGAGTAGGGGTACGTTTATACTGCGGCTTCGTTGCTGTCACACGGAAGCTCGCCCTTTCACCTCCCTGCTGACTATAGTTAGGCTGCTCGCCATGGACCTTTTACTCTGCAGCATGCTGCAGCAGTCCCGCTCTCACGCTGCTGACAGCTCTCAGTTGTAGTCGAAAATTCCTTGCGTGAAGATGTTCTTGTTTGCTGAGAGTTTACTTAATCGTTCCGCATTATTTTGCCACTGCATTCCATAGTTCATCCAGTTTATCCGCTGTTTCTAAATCGCATTCCGTTCGAGTACAGTTGATATCAGCATCTGTTAAAAACTGTCACCCATAGCAGAAACGAAACAGCACAACACAAGGCCTGATGAGTTTCAGATAGTTATAGTGTGATCACAGAACTAGCACAGAATATCTGTGTGGATTGCGGAGAGAGGAGTGGGAGAATGGGTGATCTTGAAAGAACCACTCAGAGTCCAAGTTACAGGATAGCCGGCGACGTGCCAGGCTCTGAAAACAAACGGTTTTGAGACCATCGATGGTGTGGCGAGGATAGCAGCCAGCAGCATAGCAAGAAGTCGGGCTCCAGGGTAAAGGCACCGATGGAGATCCATTGTTTTTTTTCATCGTAGCCTGACATCAACAGGGAGGCCTGGCGATATGCCAGCAGCGATGCTGCAGCATAGGCGTACACTAGCGTAATGGCACGTCAGAGTAATAATGCTGTTCCTTAGAAGCCGTCGCACATCCGTTTCTTCCTTGGTTAACCTACGGCAATATGAACGGTGATAAATCATACAATCGCTCATAGTGTACTTCTGAGCATAGTAGAGCCAACATCTGTGAGGATTGCCCAGAGAGGAGTGGGAGAGCGGGTGATCTTGAAAGAACCAATCAAAGTCCAAGTTACAGGGTAGCCGGCGATTGGCCAGGCTCCGAAAACAAACGTGTTTGAGACCATCGATGATGTGGCGAGGATAGCAGCCAGCAGCATAGCGAGAAGCCTGGCTCCAGAGTAAAGGCGGAAGCAATGTCAGAATAGTTTTTTGCTAGTTGCTTTACGTCGCACCGATACAGATAGGCCTTATGGTGACGATGGGACAGGAAAGGGCTAGGAATGGGAAGGAAGCGGTCATCTCTTACTGCAGGCAGGGTATACCATGGATGTGAGAAGAAGGCGGCGGTGGTGGTGGTGGTGGTGGTGGTTACTCCTTTAAGAGGAATTACTACTGGGTAACCATCTTCTTAACACTAATCAGAGGGAAAATGGAAGAAGACCGACATGGAAGGAGATATCGGCAGAAGACAAGGGAGGACCACGAAGGGCGTGAAAATGAAATACTCCCTAGGCCTTGCGAACCAAATACCGTCGGGATTAGAAAAGAACAAAAATTGTCCAAGGAAGATCAGGTAGGAAATAAAATAGCCAGGATTCCGACCCAAATATGCGGAAGCAATGTCAGAATTAGTTAAGGTACCCGTAATCGCCAACACTCTGCCAAATGAAGGCCCTTGGGGTCCCCTCTCACTCATCTCTTACTGCAGGCAGGGTATACCGTTGATGTATTCTACTGCCCCTACCCACACGGGATCAAAGGATGAAGGAACTCTGTATGTCCACTCCTCGCGTTTCATACGTAGCGCGTCATTTGGTCGCCAGATGTGTGATTCAATCGAACAAGACAACACTCGATGGCAAATGAAGCTTGTTTGATTATAGTACATTTTCTCGAGAAGTATTTGTTCGATTTTCCAAATAATCATAGCACTGAATCCATCCGTAAGTTTAAGGCTATGTGTAGAAAATGGCGTAGTTCAGTTAAGAAAACAAAGTTAATACCATTATCTCAGCGGTTATCGACACCCTGGAAAACAATTGCAAGTTCGGTTATGAGCCTCTTGGTGACATAACTGACAGTGAATGAGAACGCCAATATCTTTAACTGTTCAGGTGGACCTCTCAACTGAAAAACCTGTACAGGCCTATAATAAGTGTGTGTAATGAAAAATGAAAACCTACAACCTGTTTTCCAGTCATTGACCGGGTCAGGGATGGAAAGAATGAAGCAAATATAGGCTATTAGTACGATGTGGTCGCCACTCCCAAAGTGATTTATTAATGACTGATAGATGCTATGAAATGAGAATGGAGAGTGTTGCTGGAATGAAAAATGACACGGAAAATCCAACTACTCGGATAAAACCTGTCCCGCCTCCGCTTTGTCCAGCACAAATCTCACATGGAGTGACCGGGATTTGAACCACGGTATCCAGTGGTGAGAGGCCGACGCGCTGACGTCTGAGCCACGGAGGCTCCTAAGTGTGTATAATAAGAACCAAATATTACGTATACGACTATTGCTTTTGCGGTGATCAGGATATTTGACAGAGGGGCATGAAACGCAAGGGAGAAAATAAAAGAGAACTGTTGGCTTTGTTAATTCGCAAGCACATCATGAACTTGAAGAGAGGAATATGTACTCCAAATACATGCACAGTACATTTGAAACGAGAAGAGGAAAGTTTCTTCAAAGTGATGAGTAAATCAATTAAATCCTTTAATTTACTTTAATTTGATTAATGTTTTGATGTGGTTCAACAGCTGCCTCTGTGGATCGGTGGTAGAGTGTCGGCTTCCGGATCCCAAGATAGTGGGTTCAAACCCGGCAGAGGTGTTCGGATTTTTGAAGGGCGGAGGAAAGTCCACTCGACATTCCATGTCGTACGATGTCGGCATGTAAAAGATCTCTGGTACACATTTGGTGTTTACCCGACAAAATTCATTAAATCTCAGCCATAGACGCCCAAGAGAGTTTCGGTTTACTCGGTCTGCCATCTAGTGGGCCTAGAGTAAAACGGAACGTCGAAATTGACGAGCAGACAGCCAGATGTCGTCTGAGGCCATACGATTATTATTATTATTATTATTATTATTATTATTATTATTATTATTATTATTATTATTAATATTATTAATATGTTTCAACAAAATTCAGCGCATGTGCTGTCCAGATCAAGTCAAATAAAAATTATCGACTCGTATACACAATATGAAATCAATAGTTGAGCATGTTATCAATTTCTATCCACGTTGCATCCTTTCTTCTGTGCGTTCTTGAACCTCGGATCTTTCATGCCACACATAAATATTTGACTACCTCACAACTCAATAATTATTCATCCTCCTTGGCACTGAAACGCACTAACGATGTTTTGTGATAACAAGAAACAAAACATTCATAATATTAAAAGACAAAAGGCAACACAGAAGACCAATAAGACGTGGCTTACGACGGTATGGACTTCTCCAGGATCCATCGGCTTATCACACCCGACGTATTACGCTGCTCTAGTAGAATACATGTTGCGCTATGTAGGAAAATAATATCTCTATCTTTGTGTTGAGTGGATGACGTAGTGTGCTGGGCGTTTTATGGTCTACGTGGCACAAAACACCTCTGTATAAAAACGCGATATCAACGCTGGCTATTTGATTCAGTGAAGTGATCTGAAGAAATGCATTCATACATTTTGGCAAGACAATTAGTTGAATATATATTGTGAACGTAACCAACTTAGCTTTCTATACGTATATTAGTGGTTGGAAAATGTCTCGCGAGACATGTCCCAGAACACAGACATCAGAACATACACCCTCCTCGCTTAGCTTTGAAGAGTTCAGAGCTATCAGCAGCAAACTTACTCTGTGCTGCTCGAAGTTCGTGCGCTGTATGGAGATTGCAATGCCGTTTTCAAAACCGCACACACAGAAAAAGCAAGTATAAAGATTGTACTGGCTCAGATATTTCTGAAGGTATTGACCCTTCTAAACAATCACTTCTCACGTCATTTGCTGCTAGACAGCTACGATGTTTGGGTCTACTGTTAGTTGTTGGGATCTTTAGCCGCGCGCAAAATGTAAACAGCCGGTGACGAGCACGCCGTGCCATACTCGTGCTATTGTGAGCGTGTGGTACTGTCCGAATGGAAAAAAAGAAGTGCTCACAAGCAACACAACTTACGCTTGACCATACTCCACGATGCTTTCCGAACTGGCCGTAGTCACGCTGACGCAAGCAGGTGAACTGACCCTCTCCCCCAGCGATCGATGATATGACCCCTTCATCTCGGCTATAGAACGTAGCAACTGTCAGTACCTACATTTAAGGGAAGTAATTTTTTTTTAACAAATGAACATCCTAAAATTACGAAGGGGAACACAGTTAACAAGTGTACGTCTTCATGCATAATTAATAGTAGCTACTTATGAAGTAAACCCTATTAAAATTATACCCATGTTCCAGTGTGACAATGACTAAAATAGACAAATGAATAAAAATAAACAAGAAATAGTGAATACAGATGAAATATATCTATTTATGCCTAATACTACACATATTTTTCATTCCTTCTTTTGTCTGGTTATTGCCTTATGACCACTGACGGTAGAGACGTTGTTCAGAGTCCCCCTTCTGTGTTCTTGCTCACTGCTACGTACGAACCCGACCTCAAGCCTTCACTTTTTGTCAAGCAGGTAGTATTCAAAAGACGTCATTAATTCGTGACGTTTTGCGATTGCTTGCGTAATGAATGCACTGTATATAGATACTTGAAGTCAGTGGTACTTCACACAGTGCACGGGAAAATAATCTAAATCTGATACCTTATTACGTTGCAGGACTTATCAACTTTGTTTCGAGTCAGTTCATTCATACAAATTAACCATTAGTTCTCACCGGTTTGCGGTGCTATAGATAAGTGGAATACCAAAAGTTGGTAATTGTTCGCATGTGAACAATGCAAAATGACCACCTCTGGTAAACAACCTGCGCGAGTAGCAGTGTTAATATTTGGGTCAACTGTGTAAAGAAAATGAAAGTTCCGAAAAGTAAGAAGAGCAAACAAATTGTTTTAAATGTGTACAACAAACCAGGGACTGCCTGGCCGAGGCAGTGAAGGCGTGCTGGGTTCACCCGGAAGGACGTGGGTTCGTATCCCCGTCAGGAAGTCGTAAAATTTAAGAAACGAGATTTCCACTTCCGGAGGTGCACATGGCCTGAGGTTCACTCAGCCTACACCAAAAATGAGTACCAGGTCAATTTCTGGGGGCAAAGGTAGCCGGGCGTAACCACTCTACCCCATCAAGTGCCGAGGTTATGGATAGTGGAAGCCTTTACCTTCCACCCCTCCAAGGGTTTTCGTGGCCTGTACGGAGATTGACAACAAACCAGCGGGTAACAACCCTGATTGGACGGCGGTAAAAGCGATAAACAAAACGCGTATTTGACCGACGTGTCTACGTATTGTTTCTGCACTTGTTATTTCTTTTACTGTCGGATATTCATTGTAACGGAAGAAGCCATGGATTTTCCTACAAATATCTTAACAGATCCACCATCAGTTGTCATAAGAATACTGTGACATAAGAATTGCCTGGTTCCTAAGCTGAAAGGCCACCCTAGTGGTGTTCATGTTTTAGGGCCTGGTTGGGAGAGTTTTAGCTACGTTTAGTAATTTCCTCTAGCTCGGAGACTGGGTGTTTTCGATCCTATTATTGCACTTTCTCCTTCACATAGCACATAACACTACCAACTAGTCGCAATAGTGCATATATCCCTCCACAAAAAAGGATGGCGTCATAAAGCGCATTCGGTCTTAAAATGTTGCTTAACTCACACTGATGCCGACCCCAGATGATTGGGAAAAAGGCCAGGAAAGAAGAATAATACTGTGATATACGAATCCCCTTCTCGCTGGTCGTATTTCCTATCGAGATTTCGTTATCACGTCAATTCAGCGCGAATGAATAAGGGAGACAAAAAAAGCGACACGTACGCAGAGTAATAGTTTTCTTAGGACTCGACCTGCCTCCATGTATCGATACATATAGGCTACTTCATAACGTGATATGTCAGTGTAGACATTATAGTTCTATCATGAAGTAGCATTGTATATAATTGGAGAAAAAATCTAACAATAAATAATTTAGTACTAACATAGAGTGTCTATATTGATATTTTGTAGAAATTTCTGTAACCGATTGAATTTATGTATAGAAAGATAGAAACATGGAAAGTAACGCGTGATACGATCAACACAATGACAGATCAGTGTGGGAAGAGAGAGCAATAGAAAAAAGAGACAATGACAAAAAATTAAAAGACAAAAATACAATCTTTACATTCTCACCATCCAACAGGCAGGATCTCTCCTCATCAGCTCCAGTTCTTCTACATCCAGCTCTTTTCAGCTAGTTTCTGCCTTCCAGCTTAGTTATAATAATAATGGCGTATAGTCTCCGGAGAAGCCTGCTGCAGATCTCTTGATTTAACTCCCGTAGGCGACCTGCGCGTCGTGAAGAGGATGAAATGATGATGAAGACATCACATAAACCCAGTCCCCGTGCCAGAGGAATTAACCAATTATGGTTAAAATTTCCGACCCTGCCGGAAATCGAACCTGGGACCCATGTGACCAAAGGCCAGCATGCTAACCATTTATCCATGGAGCCGGGCTCCAGCTTCGTTGATCAGCAGTGATCTTCAGTCTTGATGTAGGAAGTGTAGCGTTTTCTTTCAAGTTATTTACGTCGCACCGAGACAGATGCGTCTTACGGTGACGATGGGATAGGAAAGGGCTAGAATGGGAAGAAAGTGGTCGTGGCTGTAATTAAGGTAAATCCCTAGCATTTGCCTGGTGTGAAAATGGTAAACTACGGAAAACCATCTTCAGGGCTGCCGACAGTAGGGTTCGAACCCACTATCTCCCGAATACTGGATACTGGCCGCACTTACACGACTGAAGCCATAGAGCTCGCTAAGTGTAGGATAAGAAGAATTGATGTTCACCCTCCTGATGAAGCTGGGAAGCAGAAACAAGTAAACCGCGCGAGTGGCTCCATGGTTTTGGGTCATGCAGCTGTGAGCTTGCATTCGGGAGATAGTGGGTTTGAACTCCTACTATCGGCAAACCTGAAGATAATTTTCAGTGGTTTCCCATTTTCGCACCAGGTAAATACTGGGGCTGAATTTAACCCTCTCGTACACGTACTTTCATTTTAAAACGAAAGCAATTTTTTCTCAAATTTTGGTCATTGAAAGCTTACTGAATAATAACGTTTAAGAGGAAGAAAATACAGGTCAATTTTCCTTGGAAAAAAATAAGGGCCTGGTAATACATTGTATGCACGATAAAAATAGTCGTATTATTAGAAAGAACATATATTTCTACAATAGAAAACACGTTTGTCCGTCTCTGTGGTGTAGCGGTTAGCGTCATTAGCTGCCACTCTCGGAGGCCCGAGTTCGATTCCCGGCTCTGCCACGAAATTTTAAAAGTGGTATGAGGGCTGGAACGGGGTCTACTCAGCCTCGGGAGGTCATCTGAGTAGAGGTGGGTTCGATTCCCACCTCAGCTATTCTCGAAGTGGATTTCCGTGGTTTTGCACTTCTCCTCCAGGCAAATGCCGGGATGGTACCCAACTTAAGGCCACTTCCTTCCCTGTTCCTTGCCTATCTCTTCCACTCTTCCCCATCCTCATAAGGCCCCTGTTCAGCATAGCAGATGAGGCCGTCTGGGTGAGGTACTGGTCATTTTCCCCAGTTGTATCCCCGACCCAGGGTCTGAAGCTCCAGGACACTGCCCATGAGGCGGTAGAGGTGGGATTCCTCGCTGAGTCCGAGGGGAAAACCGACCTTGGAGGGTAAAGAGATTAAGAAGAAGAAGAAGAAGAAGAAGAACAACAACACGTTTACTCACCGATTACATTACAGTATGTGGATATATTAACTTGAGTATTTTAGAATGTGTGACACGTAAAACAACAACATTTCGAGAAACTATGAAGATATTTCCCACTTCCATCGTTTGGATTATGTAGAACTAGTACCACACCTCACATGAGGTCTAAAGTGAAGTGTGGAGTCATTCTCTCGCATGTATTCTTAAAGGAAAATAGCAAAGGGCTCATTTAACAAGACACAATTTAGGGTCGTATGAGGTTTGTGCTCACGAGTGGGCTAACTTAAGGGCACTTCCTTCCCACTCCTCTTCCTTCGTCGCCATAACACCTATCTGTGATGGTGCAACGTAAAGGAAATTGTAAAACATACTAAGGACTGCCCTTTCCTGTTTTTCTGTTTTCATATTTATCCTTATCTTCGTTCATTTTTCACGGCTACTCTTCCCTCACTGATCGTTGTCACCGAAAACCATAAAGTAGTTAGTGGGACGTAAAGCCATTATTATTATTATTATTATTATTATTATTATTATTATTATTATTATTATTATTATTATTATTATTATTATTAATCCGTTTACCCACCAGGGTTGGTTTTTCCCTCGGACTAAGCGAGGGATCCCACCTCCACCACCTCAAGGACAGTGTTCTGGAGCGTGAGACTTTGGGTCTGGGGATACAACTTGAACGCAGGTGGCCTCACTTGCTATGTTGACCAAGGGCCTTGAGGGAGGATAGGAAGATTGGAAGGGATAGACATGGAAGAGGGAATGAAGCGGCCGTGCCCTTAAGTTAGGAACAATCACGGCATTTGCCTGGAGGAGAAATAGGAAACCACGGAAAACCATTTCGAGGATGGCTGAGGTGGGAATCGAACCCCTCTCTACTCAGTTAACCTCCCGAGACTGAGTGGACCCCGTTCCAGCCCTCGTAGCACTTTTCAAATTTCGTGGCAGAGCCGGGAATCGAACCCGGGCCTTCGGAGGTGGCAGATAATTACACTAACCATTACACCACACAGACGGATTATTATTATTATTATTGTATTAGAGGCGTCTTTTTGCCTTCTTCTGTGCACATCATTCTTTCATTCTTTAACTCTGGGCTTCCTTTCTGTTTTCAGATAGGTTTTTCCAGTCTCACGTCTTTGGACTTTCCTCTTGGTCAACTTGCCATTTGTGAATTTTGGATTTGTAGATTACCCTGTTTTTGACACCTGCTGGTGTAATTCCTATCTGTTTCAAATCGGTTTTAATTTCGGCAATCCATTTCATTGTGTCTGTTTCAGCCTTACTCCTATTTTCATAGAATTTGACTATTTTTTGGTTAGTCTGTATGGATGCATTCTTTTAATATGACCATAGAATATTAGCCTGCATTTTCTGATGCCACTGTGATATTTGTGTATTTTTTGATTCCCTGTTTACATCTAAGTTGGTATTGTCCCTTGGTGAGTTTTGGGTCTAGAATTTTTCTTATGATTTTGCGTTACTTTTTCTCAGTGTTTTCAAAGTCTGCTTTCCTGTTCAAAATTAGCGTCTCTGATCCATAAAGACATTCTAGTTGGGTTAGTCGATGTGCAGTTTCCATCTTTTGGCATCTAATTTCATTGGCTTTTATTTCGAGTCCATTTTCCTGAATTGTTTCACCAAGGTACTTAAATTGTGATACTCGTTTAATTTTGTCATATTTTGTTTCCATGATTTTTGGTGCATGTTTGTTGCAGGTCATGTATTTTGTCTTTTCAAGCGATATCTGAAGACCGACCTTTTCCGCAATTTCTTTCAGGAGTTCAATCTGATTTTGGGCTGTTAAAATGTCTCGGGTTGATGTTACTAGGTAGTCCACAAATGCTCAGCAATCATTCACTAGTTTACCTCTACCTAAAGTGATTGGTTGGTGAATTTTGAGGACCAATTTCTATTTGCGCCATTCTTGTATCACTTTTTCAAGGACCCAGTTGAAGAGTAAAGGTGAGAGTCCACCTCCTTCTCTTACTCCCGTTTTGATTTCTCCAAGGTTTCTCCCACGAAATTAATTTTGGAGTTTGTGTCTGTCAGTGTCTGTTTTATGATTGCAAGTGTTTTCATGTCTAAATCTTGTTCTTTCAGTATTTGGAAGAGTGATTTGCGATCAATTGAATCATAGGATTTTTTGGAATCAACAAATGTGCAGACTAAATTTTTGCTACAAATTATCTGATGTCTTAGGATTAGCTTTAAGTTTAAGATTTGCTCTGGATACGATCGACCTGGTCTGAATCCTGCCTGATATTATCCGATTTATGGTTCTAGTTGTTCTGCTTTATCATTATTGATCTACTAGCAAGATACCCGTGCTTCGCTACGGTATTATACTGAAATTTATAATTAAATGCTTAACGTTTTATATATAATCCTCCGAAATTCGCGATCTGACTCGTTTTCTGAGAGAATCCGCCAAAATTCGCGATCTGACTCGTTTTCTGAGAGATTACGGCAAAGTTCCTCACATTTTTCAATCTTTCTTTCCAGCAATCGATTTCGTACTTCCCGAGGTAGGTCCAGGTATTCCACGCGGTCACTTCGTTTCCTAAATCTTTGCCATCTTTTCCTATAAGCATTTTTAGTATGGATCAAATCCTAAAAGAGATCCGGCGTGGTGTCGTCTTGGGTGCCTTTGCGGTACTGAACCCGCGGCTTGACTGTATTCGTAGTCATTACCAGGCCAGGACCCGTTTCCAGCGCGGTCCACGCAATTTGACGACGGTCCAGAACATTATTATTATTATTATTATTATTATTATTATTATTATTATTATTATTATTATTATTATTATTATTATTATTAGATGTTCTTGACCCCACAGCAAGATGAAAGACCGCTACTTGGCGGTAAATTACATCTGCTACCACTGTCATTGTTGACAATTTGACCAGCACCATTGTCGCGCGTAGGCAAGTGTGCGGGATTTCTGGCGATACGAATGACATACTTCGTGCATTATTGACCTTATTATAGAGGTGAATAATTTGACGGTCAATCTCATTCCTATCGTTTATTTCAAATGTGTTTAAATTTGTATTTATATGCCAGGAGAGTCTACTGTAATCTAAGGATGTTCTCCGAAGGAAAAGATGGCTGTTGAAATCGAACCCAGGAAAGATTAAAAATGATCGGTTTATGATCAGAATAAGTACATCGAAAATATACAGCCTGTTTCCAGTCATTCGACAGGGTCAGGAATGGAATGAATAAAGCCCCATCTAGCGGAGGCAATAGGAATTGTGCCGGCTGCTGAAGCACTCCTCTGGGGCAATGAGCGATGAATGACAAA
The DNA here is from genome assembly GCF_040414725.1 of Anabrus simplex. Taxonomy (NCBI): domain Eukaryota; kingdom Metazoa; phylum Arthropoda; class Insecta; order Orthoptera; family Tettigoniidae; genus Anabrus; species Anabrus simplex. The sequence continues at coordinate 981,384,812 of NC_090265.1, forward strand.
TGAAATTAAATATTGGACAGTGTTGCTGGAATGAATGATGACAGGGAAAACTGGAGCATCCGGAGAAAAACCTGTCACGCCTCCGATTTGTCCAGCACGAATATCACATGGAGTGATCGGGATTTGAACCACGGAACCCAGCTGTGAGAGGCCGGCGCGCTGCCGACTGAGCAACGGAGGCTCCTTATAAGTACATTATGAACAGTAAAATCAATTGGTCTCACCTCCTTTTACACCCCACCGCCGTTAAGTTTACTTACCCCTCCCCCCCCCCCGGAAGAAAAATTAAAAGAAGGCGTGTTTCTTTATGTTTAAAGGAGATTCCAAACACCAATGTTCACGTCTATTACCTTCAGTTTTGAGATATAAGTATCCCCATAAAAATAATCCACCTTTTTTCACTACCTTTAACATCCCCCCTCCCCCACAGGTGAATTTTCCGGCAAAAAATAATTGTTTCTTTAATAGTAAATGATCTTCTAAATACCAATTATCACGACTCTTTCTTCAGTTTTTGATTTGTGTGTCCTCATGAAAGTAATTCAACTCCTTTTCACTCCCGCCGCCCAAGATGGTTTCCCCTTCAAAACGCGTTTTTCTTTGTTTTTAAAGGAGAGCCAAATACCAATTTTCACGTCTGTAACAACTTTAGTTTTTACTAGCGAATGTACCCGTGCTTCGCTACGGTATTCTACACTGTATTCGAATATCGAAGTAAATAGTGTACATGCAGTAAATAAGATTGTTTTAAAATTTTCATGTCTCTTAGCGTTATCCGAGAAAGAGCATGGGGAGGTCCCCGTACGTTGTTTCCAATGTAAAGTGTTTGTTACGGATTTGTGATATAACGGCAGACTCACTTGCCTACTGCCATTCACAATCGAGTTGCGAAGTTTACATTATAATTGCAGGCCCCATTGCCTACTACGCGGACAGAATCGATTTGGGGAGTTTTCGTTAAAATGGCAGCCCCCCTTTCCTACTTCCAGACAGATTACAGTTGAGGAGTTTCTATTATAATGACAGGCAATTACCCTATCACTCGAAATTGAGTTGTGCAGTCATCACTATAATGCCAGGCCCATTTTCCAACTGCCAGCCAGCTTACTGCCAGTCACACCAAGTTGGTGAGTTTCCATCAAAATAGCAGGCCACTATGCCTAATGCCAGTCACATTTTAGATGAGGACATTTCTTTATAATGGCGGGCACCCTTGCCTACTGCCAAACACAATCGGATAGGGGAGTTTTAAACAAAACTGCATGCTCACTTGCCTTCTGCAAGTCAAATCGAGAAAGGAACTATCCATTACAATTGTAGGCCTTCCTTCCTAATGACAGTTACACAGGAGTTGGAGAAGGAACCCTTTCCTACTGCCAGTCAAAGTCGGTGTGCAGACCCACCCCTTCTCGATCGCTAAATCGACATCAGTGAATATATATAGATCGACATACGAAAGTATATGCGTGTTTACAATATTGAAGACCTTCATTTGTAGATTAACTGCTACTAAACGTACGTCATATCGACAAAGGATTATACCACAAGACACGCCGGATTTAGTGGCCTAAATGGCTGGCCCTATTATATGTCATCTATTCATGGGTCAGACTGAGTTAGAAACGTGGAACAGGGTAAAGGTTTTGTATGATTATCTCACATTACATTACTTTTCGGATAATTATGTGACAGCTACATACATAGCATTTGGCTCACATATGGCTACTGGGTGGGCCAATTTTCGTGAAGAGCTTGATGATTCTGTATTTCATGTAAGTAATTGAAAGTATGAATTATGCATGTGAAAATTCCAAATTAGCTTAACATCGATTAATAGAGAAAAATCAAACGTAAAAGGGATACAGATACGGCAAAAAGTCATAAGACCACGGTTGTAGATCATTCCAAATTGAACGGAGATTGTGCAATCCGTTATGTGATAGGAATTTCCGAAGGTCTGCACCATCATTAAAATTGCCTGCATATTTCGATATTCTTCGGGGATAAAAAGTGAAAAATTTAATGATCTACGATGTTTTCCGTTCGTTATAGGCTAAAACGTATAATTTTGTCAAATTTCAATTATCTCCTTTTTCTTCTAGCAGATTATGCCGCAATCTGGATTTTGGGCGAGGCGGGAAAAAATTAGGACTTTCAGGAAACTAAACCAAAAATTATGGAGATGGTCATTATTACCCCTTAAACGGAAAGCTGTACGAAAATTTCGCCAAAATAGTCAGTGTAGAGGCACACAGTCGTTACGATTTGATTTATATAGATAAGGAATCTGCTCCATGAAAAACACCTTTTGGGCTATGTCCGCTGGACTTAACCTGCAAAAGTGACCATTTGTGATATCTACCTTATTAATCCTCCTGACGAAAAAATGCACATGAAAAAAACGTTTAGAGGTGGAATTCCATCACGTTTGGTCCATTTCCAGTCAGATATGTCTTGTTCTGTATATATTGTCGAAGAGGAAAATCACCATTTCGGTTCCCTATAAACCGCCAGTCCATTCCGGCACATGAAATGTTATTTACGTTTAAAACCTACCTTTGGACAGGTGGATGCTAAATATAAATTTTGGTTCGAATGTCTTCAGTAGTTTTCAAGTTGTAAGGAATACGCTTAATCGCACCCGCTCGTGAGTTAAGTCCGATGGGACTTGTACAAAAAACGGTCCGTTAATGATATCTCCCTTATTAATCCTCGTATCGAAATGATGCACATGAGAAAAAAGGTTTAGAAATTAATTTCTACCAAGGCAGGTAGATTTAAATTAACGTTGTTTGTGTATATTTTGTGGAAGTGCGAAATCACTGTTTTGGTTTCGTATAAACCCCCAGTCAGTTCAGGGATTTAGAAACAATATTTGCCCTAAAACCTATCAAGGACAGGTGCATTCTAAATATGAGTCTTGGTGGAAATACATACAATAGTTTGTAGCACTCGCGTACATACGGCGTATTTAAGGAAGAAAATAATACAGTTAAGAAAGTTGAAATTAATAGAAAATGGATTTTAACTGAGGACAGCCGGATAACGACAAATATGTAAATGCCAAGTTAATGTATTGGAAAATCAAATGCCCCTCAATAAATTATGCTAGTGTGAGTTATGGATATAATAAAGCGGTAACAGAGGAGAAATTTAGGTCCAGTGATTCCTAGGTAAACAAATAATAAGAAGATGACTAATGGTGTTATTACTTAACCTATTCGAGGGCGGTTATAACATCCAACGATATTCCGCCAATATCCCGCAGATAGGCCGATTGACGCTTCTCTTGCCTTCTACCCAAGAAACAACCACGAATTTAAAAGCATGATGAGGAAAATGGCAATACGTTACTTCCCTGCTGGCATGCAGTCAGAGACGTTGCCATGGTAACCTGTAGGTTCGTTGTCGGTCTGTCGGTCACTCAATGCAGAGCATGATACCAGCGGAAAATTGTAAATTTCTCCGTCATGTGAAGAGTAAGGTAAATTATGAACATAACGAAAGTTGTTTATAATGAAGAGACGTTTCACGTACGGTAAACGAAGTTTACAGAAAATTAATAGTATAAGAGAAAATGGAGGAAAACCATTCTGGTTTTCCTATAAACCCCCCGTCTATTCAAAGATTTTAAAATGGTATGCATATTGAAACCTTCCCCGGGATGAGTATACTCTAAATATGAAGTTTAGTTGACATTTATCCAGCCGTTTCGACGTGATGGTGGAAAAACCATTCTGGTTTTCCTATAAACCCCCGTGTATTCAAAGATTTTAAAATGATATGCATATCGAAACCTTCCCCGGGTTGAGTATACTCTAAATACGAAGTTTGGTTGAGATCTGTCCAGCCGTTTCGACGTGATGTTGGAAAACCATTCTGGTTTTCCTATAAACCCCCCGTGTATTCAAAGATTTTAAAATGATATGCATATCGAAACCTTCCCCGGGATGAGTATACTCTAAATATGAAGTTTGGTTGAGATATATCCAGCCGTTTCGACGTGATGGTGGAACAGACAAACAGACAGACAAACAGACAAACAGACAAACAAACAGAATCGAAACGTAAAAAACCTCCGATTTGGTCATGAGTTGACCTAAAACGGATAAATATCTGAAAAATTGGCAAAACAAAAGAAATTACAGACAGCGGACCCCCTACAATTTTATTTATATAGATTATTATTATTATTCCCACACTGACCTGTTAATGTGCTTATCCTAATGTATTCCTTTTTATGTTCTAATTTTTATACGTATGACTTGATTTGAGTCCGCCTCTGTGGTGTAGTAGTTAGCGTGATTAGCTGCCACCCCCGGAGGCCCGGGTTCGATTCCCGGCTCTGCCACGAAATTTGAAAAGTGGTACGAGGGCTGGAACGGGGTCCACTCAGCCTCGGGTGGTCAACTGAGTAGAGGTGGGTTCGATTCCCACCTCAGCCATCCTGGAAGTGGTTTTCCGTGGTTTCCCACTTCTCCTCCTGGCGAATGCCGGGATGGTACCTAACTTAAGGCCACGGCCGCTTCCTTCCCGCTTCCTTGCCTATCCCTTCCAATCTTCCCATCCCTCCACAAGGCCCCTGTTCAGCATAGCAGGTGAGGCCGCCTGGGCGAGGTACTGGTCATACTCCCCAGTTGTATCCCCCGACCAAGAGTCTGAAGCTCCAGGACACTACCCTTGAGGCGGTAGAGGTGGGATCCCTCGCAAAGTCCGAGGGAAAAACCGAACCTGGAGGGTAAACAGATGATGATGATGATGATGATGATGACTTGATTTGACACACTTTTTATTCCTTTCCATCAACTGTAACAAAATGAATTAGCCTTATACTCCGAAGACAGAACGCAGTAACTCAAGTTTAATTCGTCAGATTTAATCAATTGGGAAACGTCAGCTCACATGTTAAGTCGGCAAAATAAATGTCAATAGATGGCATTCGAAAATCATCATCATCATCATCTGTTTACCCTCCAGGGTCGGCTTTTTCCCTCGGACACAGCGAGGGATCCCACCTCTACCGCCTCAAGGGCAGTGTCCTGGAGCTTCAGACTCTTGGTCGGGGATACAACTGGGGAGAATGACCAGTACCTCGCCCAGGTGGCCTCACCTGCTATGCTGAACAGGGGCCTTGTGGAGGGATGGGAAGATTGGAAGGGACAGGCAAGGAAGAGGGAAGGAAGCGGCCGTGGCCTTATGTTAGGTACCATCCCGGCATTCGCCTGGAGGAGAAGTGGGGAAACCACGGAAAACCACTTCCAGGATGGCTGAGGTGGGAATCGAACCCACCTCTACTCAGTTGATCTCCCGAGGCTGAGTGTACCCCGTTCCAGCCCTCATACCACTTTTCAAATTTCGTGGCAGAGCCGGGAATCGAACCCGGGCCTCCGGGGGTGGCAGCTAATCACGCTAACCACTACACCACAGAGGTGGACTTAAAATTTCCGACCCTGCCGGGAATAGAACCCGGGACCCATGTGACCAAAAGCCAGCATGCTAACCATTTATCTATGGAGCCGGGTGCATTCGAAAATTCGAAATGAAAATGAAAATGAATATTGAATTATTACGACCGCATTGTAATCGAAACCGACTTTCAACCTATTAGGTCGTGTTTCATACATTTAGTACGCGTTGAAGAGATGTTAAGTCATCATCATCATCATCATCTGTTTACCCTCCAGGTTTGGTTTTTCCCTCGGACTTAGCGAGGGATCCCACCTCTACCGCCTTAAGGGCAGTGTCCTGGAGCTTCAGACTCTTGGTCGGGGGATACAACTGGGGAGTATGACCAGTACCTCGCCCAGGCGGCCTCACCTGCTATGCTGAAGAGGGGCCTTGTGAAGGGATGGGAAGATTGGAAGGGATAGGCAAGGAGGAGGGAAGGAAGCGGCCGTGGCCTTAAGTTAGGTACCATCCCGGCATTCGCCTGGAGGAGAAGTGGGAAACCACGGAAAACCACTTCCAGGATGGCTGAGGTGGGAATCGAACCCACCTCTACTCAGTTGACCTCCCGAGGCTGAGTGGACCCCGTTCCAGCCCTCGTACCACTTTTCAAATTTCGTGGCAGAGCCGGGAATCGAACCCGGGCCTCCGGGGGTGGCAGCTAATCACGCTAACCACTACACCACAGAGGCGGGAGATGTTAAGTACAGAACAAAAATGGCCAACCAGACACCAGTGGGATCCGAACCCACAACCTCCTCCAACAGAACAAAGATGGCCTAGACCACCATAGCTCAATTGGTAGAGCAACCGACGCGAAATCGGGAGGTTGTGGGTTCGGATCCCACTGGTGTCTGGTTGGCCATTTTTGTTCCGTACTTAACATCTCTTCAACACGTACTAAATGTACGCAACACGACCTAATAGGTTGAAAGTCGGTTTCGAAAATAAAAATATAACTATTCATATTGGGCGAGGTACTGGTCATCCTCCCCAGTTGTATCCCTCGACACAGAGTCTGAAGCTCCAGGACACTGTCCTTGAGGCGGTAGAGGTGGGATCCCTCGCTGAGTCCGAGGGAAAAACCGACCCTGGAGGGTAAACAAATTACGAACGAACGAACTATTCATATACTGTATAGAGATCTGTGTTATTGGAAATAATTCCCTGACTTGAATTTCAACCAAAAGTTAAAATATAATTTAATTTAAAACGTATTCATGTCATGGAGTGTAGCTTTCTCGGTGACATGCTAATGTTTAGTTGATATAACCAACCTCATATCATGTTTACACAATCTAATTTAAAAGTCACTCACTCAATATTGCAACTAGTCTATGTATTTATATCCATACTCAAAATACAATGCTTAATTGGACCCGTGTTAAATGGAGCAGGCTATTTTGAAGCGGCCCGCTGCAAGCCGGAATGTGTACGGAGCGTAATAAGATTAAGTAAGCGTGTCGTGAGGAATGATACGTAACAACCTTAATAGGACATATACACTGGTAATCACATTCCATTAACCATTCTCCTCACTGATGGTTTTAAACTCGTTTACAGCGACAGTTATGTAATTATCTTCCATGTATTCCGTGTAATAAAATCCTCTACTCCTCTGTGTTTCTGTAGTATCGTTCATGAACCTCAGGTAAAGCAGGAGTGCCAAGTAAGTTGACATATATAAGAAATGTTCCCCAAAGGCGACGACGGGTCTCCTGGTATTGCTTCCACTTATATGTGACAGACTCCTCACTTTATTTTCCCTTATTCGGATTCGTTTCGTTAACTCTTGATCTCGACACCCCGATAGTATTATATTTATGAGACCAAAGGAGTGTTACATTTTCTCGCCCTTCACGCCTCTCCCTTTTGCAAAATAATGAGAAAAGTCCTAGGACCGAGAATCAAAGATGGAGTACATTTTCCAAAATCAAATGCGGAAATATATAAACAAATCTCAAAAATTACAGACACAATGCGCATGCGAAGAGTACAATTCATGGGGCACTTAGAAAGAATGGACACAAACAGACTGACTCACAGAATTTACACATTCTTAAAGAATAAAAACCTGGGCTGAGTGGCTCAGACGGTTAAGGCGCTGGCCTTCTAACCCCAACTTGGCAGGTTCGATCCTGGCTCAGTCCGGTGGTATTTGAAGGTGCTCAAATACGACAGCCTCGTGTCGGTAGATTTACTGGCACGTAAAAGAACTCCTGCGGGACTAAATTCCGGCACCTCGGCGTCTCCGAATACCGTAAAAGTAGTCAGTGGGATGTTAAGCAATAACATTATTATTATAATTATTATTAAGGAATAAAAGGACTAGATCAAATTGGCATAAACAGACAGATAAAGGCCTGAAGGAATTAGGATCACCAAGTCCAAGGGACCGAAATGAAAAAAAATCACTCACACGGGGTATTGAGGATGATGAGAGAAAGACTAACCGACATGTATGGTCCCTACAATGAAAACACACCCATTCAATACGTACGAAAGAATACTGGGCTAAGAGAAAAAGCCAACAAATGTCGATTCTGCCTGGTCCTAAGTGACCCATTCGCGAAGAAGAAGAAGAAGAAGAAGAAGAAGAAGGAAAGAAGTCCAATTTATATCAACATTAGAAAATATGTCAGCTTCAATTTAAACTCCATTTGAGAGTTTTGAACGATACGATGTGCTACGATGGAGTTGGGCGCCCAGTAAGTTGTTTAGTACTTTGAAAGATGCTGTGCCCTTAATTTTCTGGATTTATTCTTCTAAAAGTGACGATAATAACTGGCTATATATTGAAGAGCGTGTATTTCATATTTAAGTGAAAATAATATCTGTCCTGAGAACTGGTTTGTAAAAGATTCACTGTTTGGTAGCAGAAGTAATGTAACGTACTATTCGTGGGATGTCCTCAATAATTCTTTTAAGACTGAGCACAATATACTGGAGAAAATTACAATAGACATAAAGGACTCCAGCATTCTACACCAACACCTCTACGACCGACGGGCGATGCCGAGGGCTGAGAGGACATTTTGTGTTATGAATGAGTTTCGGGCCTTCAGATCAACTTGCTAAGCTGTACAATCAGTCGTACGGGCTGAAGTTCGGTTTTTTATATGTGCGATAGACAAAATAATACATTCAGAGAAGTCATCAACAAAATGGAGATCAAATTAAATGGTATGTAGCTCTTCTGCGGAATCTACATTACCGATAATATATCAACGCTTAACGAAGTGTTTGTATTTTTCACTAATTAGGACTATATCCAGAAGGCCTGATGTACATGGTTTCATCTTGAAATACTATCGGCATAGAGTTGACTCTATAGAGGATGAGCCCTGTTGTGAATGGAATGATCAACAATGGACTTTTGTTTCCAAAGACAGCTACTGTAGAATCCGAAATTAGGAAGATTATACAGGCTGAATTTTGAAGCTCAAAACCAAACATGCTGTGGACCCTCGGCGCAAGGCAGTTATTTATGAGCGATGTGCAGAGGAATACAATTAGAGGAGTCATTAGCACAATGTAGACAGACTTAAATGGCATGTAGCTCTTCTGTCGGCAGTTGGCTGCATTGTGGGCAAGAGACAGTCCTTGTGTGTGATATGCTGAATACAGACAGCAAGTCTTCCACAATATTATGAATAGCTGCTTTTAAAGCACACAGGGGATGTGTTCGCTGACGAGTAAACAAAACGCAGTCGGTCAAGTTCCATGAATGGTCGGCCAGCCGTTGGCTAAGCCACAAAGCCACTGCGGGTACCAGCATATACATAGTGTTATCTCCAAGTGAAGTCGCCAATATTGTTGGGATGACACAGTCCGGCGTGTCTCAAGGAGATATACTACAGGCAGCGGACATTTATGTTTCCTTCCTTGCAGTTAGTTTTAATAATAGAACCAGCTACAAAAGAGGAAGGCAGAAAATCCATCACTATTACTGCGATAGTTAACTTCGATGCCATCTATACCTTCATTTCCAGTGAGCATCAACGAAAATTATCCACGTGGCACGCTGGCCATCAGTGTGCAGATGCGTTCTGCGAACACCGTACTGTACACGGGTGTACACAAGCACACAGGTAGGTTTTGGGTGGCGCTTCTAGGACTGGGAAGGTAGTGGCCATGGCCTTAACCCTTTCAAATCAGTCTCTCTTTCCCATTGATAAATAATGCTTTCTTGAGTAAAGTTTCCCTACTAAGAGGACAAAAAATAGGGAAAATATTTCAAAATATTTCCAAATTTATATTCAGTCAGTTATATGTCAAAGAAAATGCACAGAATGCAGAGAAACTTACAATTGCAAACTTCTAACCACTTACGACCATGTGTTATGCAACGATAACTAAATTATATTCAAGGAAAGTATACGATCTATAACTTTAAATTACTTTTAAAATGCCTATCTCCTTGGCTGAATTGTGGGCGTAGTGGTTTTTGGTTCAGAGGGCTCCGGGTTAGACTTCCGGCCGGGTCGAAAATTTTAACCTTAAATGGTTAATCTCCTTGGCTGGATGTTGGTGCTGTCCCTAACATCTCTGCAACTCACACGCAACACTATCCTCCATCATCACAATAATACCTAGTTTCCTATACACGGGAGGTACCACCCACACTCGTCGGAGGGTCTGCCTTACAAGGGTTGCACCAGGCTAGAAAGTCACACGAAATTATTTTCACTCTTAAAATCTGGCATTTTGGATGACATTACCTGTTGTAATTTTAGTCATGTTTGTAAGATGATGACCGCTTCGTTTTCGTCATTCATCAAATCACGAGGTATGGTACTCTGTCACAGACAGAATAGTCCGTGATTTCGTACAACCCATTTCAGAAGTTGCGAAATGATTCAGATCATTTGGAAAATACAAAATGTCCTGTACTTTATAACGGAGAATGGCCCCTAGGGGATTAATGAAAAGAAAGCCCCAACATTTGCTCGATACGGAAATGGAAAATTATTTTCGGAACTGTCAACGGTGGGGTTCAAATCCACCATCTCCCGAATACAAGCATGTAAATACACAATCGGCATCATTCGGTGATAGCTTTTACAGACATGCGCTCGTGCTGATCCTTGTGGTAGTCAAACAAGGACTAGAAACTGTGAGATTAGCATCTCTTCATTACAAAATAACTGGAGAAAGAGAAGGAGCTCAGACTCTGAGAGGAATGAAGTTACCGAATATAAAAAAAAGATAAATAATATCATAATAATGTTACCTGGCTTTACGTTCCACTAATTACTTTCTTACCGTTTTCGGAGACACCGCTCATGAAGTATATAAACACAATCCTATCATTCAGTCACTGGATTTCTACCTCCGAAGATGCCAGCCGCACTTGCAGCGGAAACGTCAAGGAACACTACATATCCGACACTGTCTTACATCCCGAAAGTTCACTCTAGAGATAGTTCAACCTTTGCCAGATCTAGGGAGACTTTCATTTCTTTCCTTTCTTGACCTTTTTTGGTAAGTTATCCAAAATACCAGCTTCTGTGATAGGGGCTGATGCCAATCCCACTTGACTCAATTTTTGCGGGCAAAGGCGACGAGGCATAGAACCAACTACTCTATCCCATTTCGAGCCGAGGTTGCTTTTAGTGGATTCCTTTACTCTCCACTCTTCCTGGAGCCTTCATGGCCTGTATGGCGATGGGTTTGATTTAATTTGTTTTGCGAATTGAGATACAAAGAGTTATGTTCTTGAGACAGGTATCGTCTCAGTATTAGATTCCAGATGGAACAGAAGTCCATTTCATCCATCTGTTCATTCGCTCCGTCATGGCCGATAATTGGATTAAAATCCTCTTGTCTTCTAAGTCCAATAATATGTTCGTCTTCTATGTTCAAGTTTGCAGGCTCGTTTTCAGATGCCATCGTTTTAAGTGTACTGAAATTCAAGAAAAGTAACTGGCACGTTAAATAATTCCCTTTCAGAGCAGAAATTTGGCACTTCAGCATCTCTTACAGTGTTTGGCAATGGAACAGACCAAGGTACGTAGAACAGAAGGTAGGGATCACGGAAGAGATGTGCAGTAGCAAAGCAGAGCTGTGACGTCACGCAGGACCTTCGCGTTGAAACTGCCCTGCATGAGGTAGAGGTAGTTCGAATAAGAATCGCTGTGCACGCAGAAGCTAGGAGCAAATTATACACGATAGTAACACATCTGTGGTGTATAAGGAACTGCGTGTGTTTTATTTCACGTGATAAAACGTAAAAATCAGTAATAGTGTACACTTTCCAGTATGTTTTGTGTGCCATTGCAGGCCGCACAAATCATAGCAGGCACGCAAAGGAACGAAAGATACACTTCCATTTATTCCCTAAAACCACTGACCTAAATAAATGGTGGCAGTAAGAAGTAATCAAGAGATTATTGAAAGCTATGTTTCTCAGCTTCGAGGGTTCGGATGATTTTATGACCATCCTCTTCCGACAGCTGTGACGCAAAGGGTGAAATCATTGCTTCTCAGCCTCAATGCTTCCGAGGTTATAAGAAATTCCAACTGTTTTCCGGAAGATTATGAAACATTATATCTAAATACGTTACATACTACTGATGAAGCCGGTGTGCCAGTCTAAGGCCAGCGTTGAGTCCACAACATCCCATTCTTTACCAGAGGATGAACAAGGGTTCGTTAAAGCCCTCGAAGAGCTAGTGGAACAGCTCGAGGACAGTCGCGAAACCAAGGATCGTGATGAGCTGCTTGAAGACTTCTCTGGCTATATAGCATTCAGGATAAAGAAGAACCTCGACATAGGAAGCGATTACGGAGAGAAAACAGGTCAAACGACAAGGGGTGGAAGTTAAATTTCAAAGACGTCTAGAAACAGTTCGATGCAGCCTACAGAGAGATGGTACACCATGGTAGTGGTCATCGGCCCAGTTGAAATTTTTACCACGGGAACGAACTGAAAGAAGGTTATAACATCATCAAAAACTTTACGAATATCCTGAAGAAGAAATTCCTCGAAATTTATGAGCTTGCAAGTTGCTTCGTGAGAAGCCGTTCTTTTATTCGAATGGACGCTTTAAACAAAAGTAAGACATTCAAGAGACCAGGTTTCAGTTAATGCATTACCGATAAAGAAAGAAAAGCAAAGAAATTCCACTGATGCTATAGATAAGTGTGTGATAATACATTTTTAAAAAAAATATCAGAATTATTTAAATTTGTACAACACACCTGTTAATTTGTTGTGAAAGACGGTTTATTATGTTGTACATGAAACCAGTGCCAAGAATGTTAATATACAGGCTCATTAATTTATATGGGCTATCTGATGTTAACGTGGAATTTGTCAGTTCTTGGCCCTTGGAGGAGGACATTTGCTGTTTGTGTTGTGGGCAGTTATAGTTTCCTAACATTTTATGTTTATGTTGTTAAAAGTGTATATACAGTAGTTTCCTAATATTGTTTGTAACAACAGATATACTTCTTGCAGTCATCAAGCTTTAATGTTCGAGTCTGTAATAATTAGAGCCCCTTGTTATTGTTATCATAGGTATTGAACATGAACATATGGATTGGCCATACCACCGCATTGTTACAACCTTTTGTACAGATCGAAATACTTCATAAACGCCGTATTTGATCTCCTATTATTACTCTAATGTAATAGTGAAATGGAATGCCTTTTCGGAGGTGATGTTAACATATCAATAAAGTTCTCTTCTCTCTAACTTAATGGCTAAAACAAAATAGTTCACAGCTGTGTATTACCTCTCCTATTATTATTCTAATGTAATAGTGAAATGGAATGCCTTTTCGGAGGTGATGTTAACATATCAATGAAGTTCTCTTCTTTCTAACTTATGGCTAAAACAAAATAGTTCACAGCTGTGTATTACCTCATACGAAAAACAAGGCGCTGAGGCCTTTTCGATAACGTCACCGACGGTCAAGCGTGGTGGGGGGACCTGTGCGTGATCGCTACCTCTTGCTCTAACTACCTTGGAATAGACGTTAAAACAAAGTAATCGCCGTATAGGCCACGAATATCCCCGATGAACTGACAGGCAAGGGCTTACATTTTCCGTAACCTCTGTATAATACAGTAGCCTACTTTGTTATGTTGAATAGACCTTTGATGGGCTGACAGTGGATAGTCGCTTCCTATACACAGAGAAAGTATATTTTTGGTCGCTTATAATTTGAGGCCATGTTGACACAATAGTTTAGTTCCTCGCCTCCCAATCCGAAGGTCTCGGTTCCGAATTCGGCGACTTTGACTGGGGATTCTACCAAGACAAGCGTATTGTGACAAGAAGATTAAAATTAAGCCGTATTCAACCGACCCTACCAGAAGGATTTTACCCGCGTTTGGTTCATTCATTGAACAAGAGTAAATTATCCGTATTCTTTGGTTTAAGGTGACCATATTTTCAATACTTGTCCGGCTCCTTAGCCAAATGTTCAGCGTAGTGAGTGAAGTACAAAAAGTAATCCAAGGCTTTTTGAAACAATCAAATCCAAGAGAAAAATAGCACATTATCTCAATGCATGACATTTAATAGAATATCTTAGTGACCCTTGTAAGTTGTTTGTGTGCATGTCTCCCAAAATATTTTATCATAACCTCATCGTAAAGTAAACTCGTGTCCTCATCCCGAGGTGGTGCAGCTCTTTTCAGGCACACCCCCAATGGAGGTGAGCTGCATGTACCATTTCAACCACATACCAGCCCTCCCGCCATTCTTAAATTTCTGGCAGTACCGGGAATCGAACCCGGGCCCCCGAGGACGGCAGCTAATAACACTAACCGCTACGCTACGGGAGCGGACAACTCATCGTAAGCCAGTTGCTGTTCAGGGACGAAATGTTCCCTGCATTTTAGTTGTATTTTGTCAAGGAGAATTCGAATTTTTCACAAATTGTCATTTTGATAAATCTTGTTGCCATCTATAAAGTGAACGATCCGATCATCGGTTTCTTCTCATAGCATTAAGTACAAGCTTGTTTCTCGTGTCATAGTTAGAATCCCAATATAATCTTTTACTACTTAAAGTGCAGATACCAAGAAAGCAACGAATTTCTTCACAAGACAGATTTAGAAACTAGCATAGTTGTTCGACTCTGCAACCAATAATTGGACAATATTCTCATAAAAAACTCTTCAAAATTTTGAACTTGTGTTTTTCCACTATTAGTATCATAGTCACGATCAGGAAACGCCCTCAGATTAGACGTTAAATCTATTTACCTAATGATTTTGCCTACGATGTGATACCTGTAGCCACTTCGCGAGAATATCTCCTCGAACAAATTCAAAGTTGGCACGATCGTCCTTATCTATTTGGTCTGCGTCTTATTATACATGAGACGGTTTCTTGAAACAACCCCAACTACTGCCTCCATTCAAGTTAACGTATTCTTTTAAAGAAGGTAGACACCTTCCGTTAACTAGGGTATTGCCTACATAACGACGGCTGCTTGAATGAAGAAGTATGTGCAAAAATCACCCAATATGGACGCTATGGAGGGAGGTCGCAGGTGTCCTTTGTGACAAACAAATGTCAACCCGTATGAAGTCCAAAATTTACCGGACAATGATTAGACAAGTTGACAACTTGACCTTAACAGCACCGAATGTTGATGGACGAAGACCACGTAGATGACCAAAGTTGCGGTGATTAGACACTACCAATAGTTACATGAAGCTCCTAAATACTTGCCCAGAAGATGAGGCCGAGAGAACAGAGTGGCGGTCATTGATTCATACAGCGGAACTCGTATCAACAGGATAACGCCAGAAGAAGATCGCCATATATTTTATCCGAACCGATCAACGCCAACCAATTTGGTGAAATACATTCAAAGTGCACTGAATTCAGTTTATCATCGTTTTCCGGTTGATGAGGTTTTTAGATTTTAGGTTTTTAGGATTTTGATACGTCAGCTTCTGGGTTTTCTACCAAATTATTAAAACTGATAAATTCTTATCTTTCTTGCAGAATAAAAAAGTACGTTACATATCCTCCAGGAAAGAAATTTTGTTTTGATGTTAATTATGGAGTACCTCAGGAGTCTAACCTGGGACCACTTGTATTTATATTGTTTATAAAAGATTTACTGGATGTTGTACAATTTTGTAAGTGTTTGTCAACAGATGATGTGACGATGTCTCGGTAAATTACTAACGGCCATGATGCAATAAAATTACAATTGGATATGGATAGCTGTTATGATAAGAGCATAGCGAACACACTTCCATATAATATTAAGAAGTGCTTTATGATTGCATTCTCTAAGATTATCAGTGATTAACATTTTAAAAATAAAATAAATAACCAAGAGGTGGAAAGGGTATATAGTATAAAATACTTGGACGTTATATTAGCTTGCAACGTTTCATTTAATTATCATAATGAGAGAATTTGTAATGAGAAAAGTTAGTGGGATTTTTATAAATAGCAAAGAACCGAATGATACATAGTATTGATATGGAGTAAGTAACTCCTTAATGGAGTCGTTCGGAATATGCTTCAGTTGCTTGGAAGCCATTCTTCAATTCCTACATAAGGAATATTTAAGATTTCTGTATTTCAAGCAGCACAAGCAGCTTATCGTATAAATACAGAATATAATATTGGAACGTTTTAATCTAATTATGTGTCATTTAAAAATCGTAGAGAAATATTTCAACAAATGTAACTATATAAAATTGTTAATTGTGTAACAGGCAAAAGCAAATTTTTTTGAACAATTGAACATTAATGTCAGGAAGTCTAATTTATGAGTACGAAATACTATACACGTAGTAATGCATTATATCACAAGAATTCACCATTAGTGAGAATATGTGAACTACTTAATAATATAATTTAATATTACAGGGAATACATAGTGATTTTGACTTGAATTATTCTAAATTTTTGAGTGTGATTAAGTAAATATTTTGAAAGTGAAAGGACACTATATCTTAGCTCTATATTATGATGTCAGAAAGAATTCGCTAATAAACTCTTTATCTCTACACTTAATAGTTATTCACGTCATTGAAATAATTACTTTCGACTACGTGAAATCAAATGTTGAAAATAATTTTTAAGTATAGAATTATTTGACAATAGTATACAAAATAAGAGTCAGCGTAGGCTGCTTGTATGTATGTATTTCTCGTTTATTAATCGGTCATTAAACATATTTTTGTAGAGTCTTCTGTAACTGGAGGTTATCTATGACGAAGACGGCATCATGGATAAATATTATTTTTTTTAAACTGAGTGTAGTTTTGCTTTTTGGTGCTCTAGATTTCAAAGGTTCGTTTAATAAAGATTTCCGTGCCACATGGTGACTTGTGAACGGCAGTAGTCCGGTCATTGCATGGAAGAAACAAACCTCTCAGCTCAGACCGGGGTCAAGCTTCATCAAGAGCGAGACTGTGAGGCCCATTCACATAAAAGAGGGCAGTAACTTCCTCATATGAAACAGAGCTCAATCCCGGCCGGCTGAATGAAACAGCGAGCGCTGTATAGCTGGCGGCGCACTCTCCTCCTCTGCATACGGGCTCCCGTAATATCGGACCGTATTCCTCCTACAAATGAGAATCGATTAAGTCTCTGATGAGTCAACAAATTGTTATGTATAAAGACGGAAATTCGGGCGACGTCATTTAACAACTAGTTCTGTTGTTTAAAATAAACCTTGCAAAGCAAGCTTCTTTAATTCTTGATTTGACCTTGCAAGAAGTATCTGAATTCAGGAAATCTAATGTAAAATAAGGAATCTCAGTAAACCGGAACCTGTAGTCTACAGTAAAAAATCCATCTCCTTAAGAGACCATGGAGGCCCTTGGAAATGTGGAAGGTAATTGCTTCTAGTATGTGTAACCTTGACACTAAGTGGGGTAGAGTGTTAAGCACGTTGCCTGGTCGCATATGTCACCAGAAATTAACTTGGCATGGTAAAACAGGGTAAATGAGCCACATCAAAACATTCACCTGCTAAAGAAGTGGGTGGAGGCATTAGAGCATGAAGGCCTTAAATTCAATGAAAGGAAAACCGAGCATTTGGAATGCAACTGGCAAGAATTAACTTAGGTGATGCCGGCCTTTTTAAAACAGAAAAGTATGTTATTTTGTGATTATTGTACTTTAAAAAACAGGTTCTGGAAAGTAGAAGACACTTTCTGTGTATCTGATTGATGGTTCGAAAATCGTAGAAACTTGCAAGACATCAAAACCGTTGTTTTATTCATTCTTGTTGAGCAATGGCTTTCATTAAGCCTGGCTCCGGAGCCACACACGGAGAAATAGGAGCCAAAGTATCCATTTTGGGAAATTTGTATTTCCGTCTGAAACGACCAAAAATATTTAGTTTTATTTTGTAAAAATGAAGAGCAATGTAAAACACGTTGGTAGGGGTAGGAAAGCGAATTAAAATACGCGCACGTCTTTATTATTTTGTTACTAGGCTCACATTCCCCCAGTTGCCTTTCTCATTTTAATGTACGCTGAATGGACCTCAGGGCCACGATCCTCTCCAGAATTGAAAGTCCGTTTTCGCTGTTTTTCGACATCCTGACGGCGAATCGAACTCACGTCCTTCGGAGTGCACGGAACATGCTTTTATTTCCTCGGTTAGACACACTCTAAGCCTATGGTATTAAGTACTTTTGAATTATGTATTCTTAATTGTTTAATTCTTAACTGTTTCCAGTAATTGTGTGCTCGTGTACTAGGTGATGTCTATGGTTTTTAGAAGGCTATTCACGTCTTCACAATTAAGATTCGCTGCCCAGTTGTAGCAAGTAGTTTACAAAGATAATAGCGGATATCTCTCAAAAATGCATAGCTTTCCGACGAGACAGCGCCACTAACGCTCTCCAGCCACTCGTAGTTATAACTACCTACAGCACACGTCTGCTCCTGTTGACTGCTATGACATAATACCTGAATCCGAGATCTCGAAATTTAATTTGTATAGGAAAAGTATTGCTTTTAAGTTTTAAAATAATTATGAAACAGGTTTTCAAGCACAAAGTGTTTGATCTGGGGTTATAACATTTTATTGGTAACGAGATCAATCATGAAAAGTGGCAACTATACAGAGTATCCCAAACAAACACCGACAATGCTTAGTATGTTGTGCAGGATGGCGAACTGATCGGTTTTCAAGAAGGAGTCCCTGCCCGGAAATGCATGGTTGGGCGCTGGGGAGCGTCGAAGGCTGAGAACGGTTGTGACAATTGCTTCCGATTTGGTGTCTTAATGCGGAAGGTATGCAAACTTTTGGAAATCTGTGTACTGCGGATGGACGATTTCAGCCTAATAACATTCCTGCGCATGCGCTGCATTCCTACACACAGTCCTTGATGCGCATCCTACTGCGTTACTGGAGTACTGTTGTCTGTCAGTGCAGTAACTAGTGATGTGCTTGAGCCCGGCTCGAGCTGCTCGAACAGATGACGTCAGAGCTCGAGCCTGTTCGAGCTTTGCTCGAGCTTTTGCGCGCGCCGCAACCTAGCGCCTTGCTGTTACTAACACCCAGCAAACTTGAGAAGGATATGTAAGAGTATTTATGCTGGACAGTACCGGTTCGTCCTCTCTACTGTTACTTCCGTGTATTTTGTAGGCCTACATAATATAATTTCGACCCATACCTATATATTGGAGACAGTCAAAATGTTTGTTTTTGCGATGATTCGTTACACATGCCTCCATCCGAATAAACCAATTCTCTACTAAAATGTGTTGTTTGGGCCGTATAAAGACAGAAAAAGGAAACCATTCACGTGTCGTAATAGTTACATATTTAAATGGTTACAAGACTAAAAATGTATATTTTACCTGCAGTTGTTGTTGACACGTTTCTCGCTCGGGTGCATGGCTCAATGGTAAGCGTGTTGGCCTTTGGTCGCAGGGGTCCCGGGTTCGATACCCGGTAGGATCAGGATTTTTAAAACCATAAGGTGATGTCTTGTTTTATTGGTTCTAGATGGGCTCGAAAACTACTGAACCGATTGACCTGAATTATTGTAAATGATATAGCTTGAAATCGCGAGTCACGTTTGAGTTTCATATAGCCTATATACCACGCAATCAGACAGTAACATTGCTGCATCATAATATTTATACATGTATTTGTGTATACGATTGATGAGATGTCAATCCTTTCTTACTCAAAGTCTTCTATACGAGCAACAAGGGTAATACTCTCCCAAGGAGTGGATTCAAACCCCTCAACACTGAGGACAGAAGGAGAACCTCGCCTGAGGCGCTGCCAGCTGTCTTAGCCGCCCAAAGCATCGCATTGTAAGAATAATATTACCGTATTCATAATTTTGCACGGTCTAGAAAGCCAAGATTAACAGACGAGAGGATCTGTCGTGCTGACCACACGACACCTCGTAATCTGCAGACCTTCGGGCTGAGCAGCGGTCGCTTGGTAGGCCATGGCCCGTCGGGGCTGTTGCGCCAAGGGGTCTGGTTTGGTTTTTTATTCATAATGTTGCGTCCAACGTGCAGTTGTTACACGGCACACAAGTACTGCCTTGGGAGGAAATACTTCTGTTAATACGCGGGGAATATTACGGGTACATCCTTCGTCATTTTCGTTGCATATTATCATAATCTAAGCCTTCTAATGTTATGGCCAACCATTATTCCTCATAAGATATACGTCAATGACTGAATGTAGTAATATGTGAAAGCACGCACCTTCGTTATAAATATTATACACACACATGTGTGAAAGGTGCTTCACTTCATATGCTGTTTGCTAATCTGCACGTTCTATCTGTAGCCCGAGACAGACCCCGCCTTCGATCCCGCTCTCTACGCGTGTGATGGGCAAACGATACCCGTGTTCAAGCGGGATCGAGCCGACCCGTTACGGGCCGAGGTTCGAAGCAAGTTCGAGCAGTCACGTGATCAAAGGCGGGTTCAGACTCGGGCTACAGCTAGTGATAAGCAAACAAAACCTGTGTTCTAGCGAGATCGAGCCGACCCGATACGCGCCGAGGTTCGAGCCTGTTCGAAGCAAGCTCAAGCTGTCACAAGACCGAAGGCGGATTCTGACTCGGGGTACAGCTAGTGATGGACAAACGATACCTGTGTCCTAGCGGGATCGAGCCGACCCGATACGAGCCGAGGTTCGAGCCTGTTCGAAGCAAGCTCGAGCAGTCACGTGACCGAAGGCGGGTTCTGACTCGGGCTACAGCTAGTGATGGACAAACAATACCTGTGTTCTAGCGGGATCGAGCCGACCCGATACGCGCCGAGGTTCGAGCCTGTTCGAAGCAAGCTCGAGCAGTCACATGACCGAAGGCGGATTCTGACTCGGGGTACAGCTAGTGATGGACAAACGATACCTGTGTTCTAGCGGGATCGAGCCGACCCGATACGCGCCGAGGTTCGAGCCTGTTCGAAGCAAGCTCGAGCAGTCACATGACCGAAGGCGGATTCTGACTCGGGGTACAGCTAGTGATGGACAAACGATACCTGTGTTCTAGCGGGATCGAGCCGACCCGATACGAGCCGAGGTTCGAGCCTGTTCGAAGCAACCTCGAGCTGTCACAAGACCGAAGGCGGATTCTGACTCGGGGTACAGCTAGTGATGGACAAACGATACCTGTGTTCTAGCGGGATCGAGCCGACCCGATACGCGCCGAGGTTCGAGCCTGTTCGAAGCAAGTTCGAGCAGTCACGTGATCGAAGGCGGGTTCTGACTCGGGCTACAGCTAGTGATAAGCAAACAATACTTGTGTTCTAGCGGGATCGAGCCGACCCGATACGCGCCGAGGTCCGAGCCTGTTCGAAGCAAGCTCGAGCTGTCACAAGACCGAAGGCGGATTCTGACTCGGGCTACAGCTAGTGATAAGCAAACGATACCTGTGTTCTAGTGGAATCGAGCCGACCCGATACGCGCCGAGGTTCGAGCCTGTTCGAAGCAAGCTCGAGCTGTCACATGACCGAAGGCGGATTCTGATTCGAGCTACAGCTAGTGATAAGCAAAAGATACCTGTGTTCTAGCGGGATCGAGCCGACCCGATACGCGCCGAGGTTCGAAGCAAGTTCGAGCAGTCACGTGATCGAAGGCGGGTTCTGACTCAGGCTACAGCTAGTGATACGCAAACAATACCTGTGTTCTAGCGGGATCGAGCCGACCCGATACGCGCCGAGGTTCGAGCCTGTTCGAAGCAAGCTCGAGCTGTCACATGACCGAAGGCGGATTCTGATTCGAGCTACAGCTAGTGATAAGCAAAAGATACCTGTGTTCTAGCGGGATCGAGCCGACCCGATACGCGCCGAGGTTCGATGCAAGTTCGAGCAGTCACGTGATCGAAGGCGGGTTCTGACTCGGGCTACAGCTAGTGATAAGCAAACAATACCTGTGTTCTAGCGGGATCGAGCCGACCAGCTACGCGCCGAGGTCCGAGCCTGTTCGAAGCAAGCTCGAGCTGTCACAAGACCGAAGGCGGATTCTGACTCGGGCTACAGCTAGTGATAAGCAAACGATACCTGTGTTCTAGCGGGATCGAGCCGACCCGATACGCGCCGAGGTTCGAGCCTGTTCGAAGCAAGCTCGAGCTGTCACATGACCGAAGACGGATTCTGACTCGGGCTACAGCTACTGATGGACAAACGATACCTGCGTTCTAGCGGGATCGAGCCGACCCGATACGCGCCGAGGTTCGAGCCTGTTCGAAGCAAGCTCGAGCAGTCACATGACCGAAGGCGGATTCTGACTCGGGGTACAGCTAGTGATGGACAAACGATACCTGTGTTCTAGCGGGATCGAGCCGACCCGATACGAGCCGAGGTTCGAGCCTGTTCGAAGCAACCTCGAGCTGTCACAAGACCGAAGGCGGATTCTGACTCGGGGTACAGCTAGTGATGGACAAACGATACCTGTGTTCTAGTGGGATCGAGCCGACCCGATACGCGCCGAGGTTCGAGCCTGTTCGAAGCAAGTTCGAGCAGTCACGTGATCGAAGGCGGGTTCTGACTCGGGCTACAGCTAGTGATAAGCAAACAATACTTGTGTTCTAGCGGGATCGAGCCGACCCGATACGCGCCGAGGTCCGAGCCTGTTCGAAGCAAGCTCGAGCTGTCACAAGACCGAAGGCGGATTCTGACTCGGGCTACAGCTAGTGATAAGCAAACGATACCTGTGTTCTAGTGGAATCGAGCCGACCCGATACGCGCCGAGGTTCGAGCCTGTTCGAAGCAAGCTCGAGCTGTCACATGACCGAAGGCGGATTCTGATTCGAGCTACAGCTAGTGATAAGCAAAAGATACCTGTGTTCTAGCGGGATCGAGCCGACCCGATACGCGCCGAGGTTCGAAGCAAGTTCGAGCAGTCACGTGATCGAAGGCGGGTTCTGACTCAGGCTACAGCTAGTGATACGCAAACAATACCTGTGTTCTAGCGGGATCGAGCCGACCCGATACGCGCCGAGGTCCGAGCCTGTTCGAAGCAAGCTCGAGCTGTCACATGACCGAAGGCGGATTCTGATTCGAGCTACAGCTAGTGATAAGCAAAAGATACCTGTGTTCTAGCGGGATCGAGCCGACCCGACACGCGCCGAGGTTCGATGCAAGTTCGAGCAGTCACGTGATCGAAGGCGGGTTCTGACTCGGGCTACAGCTAGTGATAAGCAAACAATACCTGTGTTCTAGCGGGATCGAGCCGACCAGCTACGCGCCGAGGTCCGAGCCTGTTCGAAGCAAGCTCGAGCTGTCACAAGACCGAAGGCGGATTCTGACTCGGGCTACAGCTAGTGATAAGCAAACGATACCTGTGTTCTAGCGGAATTGAGCCGACCCGATACGCGCCGAGGTTCGAGCCTGTTCGAAGCAAGCTCGAGCTGTCACATGACCGAAGACGGATTCTGACTCGGGCTACAGCTAGTGATAAGCAAACGATACCTGTGTTCTAGCGAGATCGAGCCGACCCGATACGCGCCGAGGTTCGAGCTCAAATACGTCAACCTCTTGTCGGTAGAGTTAATGGCACGCAAAGAACTCCTGCGGAACTAACTTCCGGCACCTTGGCGTGTCCGAAAACGGTAAAAGTTGTTAGTGGGACGTAAAGCCAATAAAATTATTATTCTTTCTTGGCCCTTATATTTTTCTAGCCCGATTTCCCCAGCGCTTTAAAACGAGGATGTAAGGGGTGTTTATTTTCTGTTTGGGGCCATAACCATAGAAGTAAAGAACCCCATTGTTCGTTATTGGCTTTACGACCCACTAGCTACTTTTTCGGTTTTCTGCATCGTTTTCTTTAATTGCCCATCTTCTTCTTCGTCTTAATCTGCTTATCCTCCAGGGTCGGTTTTTCCCTCGGGCTCAGCGAGGGATCCTACCTCCACCACCTCAAGGGCAGTATCCTGGAGCTTCAGGCTCTGGGTCGGGGATACAACTGGGGAGGATGACCAGTACGTTGCCCACGCGGCCTTTCCTGTTATGCTGAACAGGAGCCCTGCGGGAGGATGGGAGGATTGGAAGGGATAGACAAGGAGGAGGAAAGGAAGCGGCCGGGTCCCTAAGTTAGGTACCATCACGGCAATAGCCTGGAGGAGAAGTGGGCAACCACGGAAAACTACTTCGAGGATGACTGAGGTGGGAATCCAACCCACCTCTACTCAGTTGACATCCAGAGGCTGCGTGGACCCCGTTCCAGCCCTCGCACCACTTTTCAAATTTCATGGCAGAGCCGGGAATCGAACCCGGACCTCCGGGGGTGGCAGCTAATCACACTAACCACTGCACAACAGAGGCGGACTAATTGCCAATCAATTAATACATTGATGGTTTCATAACGTAATGCTTACGCACGTAAAATCGGTATAAACTGTATACCTCAACAGTAAACTATGTAGACCCTGTCCAGGCGGACATTCTGAGCCTTTCGCCAGTCAAATGCGAGCGGCCGTCCACTGTGCTATTCATGAAAAACAAAACGGAACCTATTAAGAATATTTTACCTGCATATGTCGACGTCGTTTACGTGGAGGTGTTTCCCCCTCATTTGGAATGGTGTTATTCGACGAAGGACGAATATTATGAATTTTTTTATCTTATCATCGTCGATGTATTTTTATTATCGTTTAAATATTTTATCACATCGAGTGCATTTTACTCGTTTGTCTGGAAGCTCTTCAAAGTAGTCCCAAGTCCATGACCTTTTTCTACCGGCCATTGTCTGCTCTGTCTGAAGTAATAACAAATTCGTCTATTATAATAATGTATTTTCTTTCTTTCTTAATCTGCATACCCTCCAGGCTCGGTTTTTCCCTCGAACTCAGCTAGGGATCCCACCTCTACCGCTTCAAGGGCAGTGTCCGGGAGCTTCAGACTCTGGGTCGTGGGATACAACTGGGGAGGATGTGCAGTACCTCGCCCAGGCGGCCTCACCTGCGTAGTCTTAAGTTAGGTACCATCCCGGCATTTGCCTGGAGAAGAAGTGGGAAACCACGGAAAACCACTTCCAGGATGGCTGAGGTGGGAATGGAACCCACCTCTACTCAGTTGACTTCCCGAGACTGAGTGGACCCTGTTCCAGCCCTCGTGCCACTTTTCAAATTTCGTGGCAGAGCCGGGAATCGAACCCGGGCCTCCGGGGGTGACAGCTAATCACACTAACCACTACACCACAGAGGCGGACATAATAATGTATTATTGGGAGATAGTGGGTTCGAGCCCCACCGTCGGCAGCCCTGAAGGTGGTTTTCCGTGGTTTCCCATTTTCACACCAGGCAAATGCTGGGGCTGTACCTTAATTAATGCTACGGCCGCTTCCTTCCCAGTCCTAGCCCTTTCCTGTCCCATCGTCGCCATAAGACCTATCTGTGTCGGTGCGACGTAAAGCCAATAGCAAATAAAATAATAATGTATTACTAATTATTAATGAGAAAATAATAGCTCGTAGCATACGAAAAACATGTTAACTATCGCTACTTGAAAATAATTATTAACAACATTAAGCCTGCAAAACACGACAAAGTTATACAGAAACGTATTTCTGAAGAGCGGACAAAATGTAAAATGCAAAGGTACAAATTAACGAAATAAATATTACCAATCTGTTGTTCGTACTGCCAGAAAGACTTAAACAAATGCTCTTTCCGTTCACTGAGAACGTTGTGTTCACCCCCCCCCCCCCCACACATAAATATACTGAGTGTACCTAGTAGTAATGTAATAGGACGAATTTTCCGTCCGCTCTCCGCTTAGTCGATGTGTGGTGTCGCCTGACAGTTCGAACAGGTTCGATACGGCATCGAGCCTACGTAGCGTATCGGGCCGACTCGAGCCTGCTCGAACTTCCGTATCATTCGCCCATCACTGGCAGTAACGTTGTTAACAGCAGTGCGACATGTACCAGTACACAACTTCGGAAATGACCAACATGGTTCTTGCATACGGCAAAGCGGATTGCAATGTTAGAACTGCTGCAAGATTGCTTGCGGAACGTTTTCCAAACAGACGTATCCCATATCATTCCACGTTCGCGGCCAGAGTGGATTGCTCAACATTACTGGAGCTGTTTCCATTACATGTTCCTCGTCGCAATACTAGGCAAAGGTATATTTTTCATCTGCCTAAAGTGAGAACTGTGGCTCGGGCTAACTCATGGCTTGTGAGGGCACCAACATCACTGAATGAGGTGGGTGAGTCAGTGGACCTTTTTCACTCACCCCCGTCTAAAATCAAATATGCCCTAACGACCTCACGAATGTAAGGCCCTATGTGTAAGATATGCAAATATGTAAATGTTACTAGATGTAGTTTAATAATGTCAATTATTTAAGGAGATTGAGTTTTATTTTATTTATTTATTTATTTATTTATTTATTTATTTATTTATTTATTTATTTATTTATTTATTTATTTATTTATTTATTTATTTAATTTATTTAAGGTTTTGTAAATATGCATATAAAATGGTCTCTAGATTTAGTTTGAATTTGGTTTTTATTTTAGGAAATTAGTGTTATTTACTTAAGGTGTATTTGCTGTATTATATTTTATTGAATCATCTTTAATTGGGGAAATAACCTGTTGATGATAAATAAATCTATTCTATTCCATTCTATTCTATTCTATTCTATTCTATTCTATTCTATTCTATTCTATTCTATTCTATTCTATTCTATTCATCGAGAGACGACTAAGAGAAGCCGGACAGTTCCACGCAGGTAGTGTAACGTCAGGGGAGGACCTTATTGCTCGAGTCCACGGAGCGATTGAAATTCTATGTTATTTTCTGAAAATTAAAGTTTAGACATACAAAATTACTGTAACAATTTACGTTCAACTGTATGCCATACAACCATATCTCCATTAAATTCACGTAGGCATACATACATTTCAATTTTTGGAATTAGAGGTTAGGCATGTACAGTGACAACTGTGCACCTACTATAATCATGTAAATACTATATTATGTAGATTCACATGTACATTATCATGAAATTGCATAGGACTATGGGTTACTTTCTGTAATCTGACATTTTTCTTTTTCTTGAGATGTATAGGAATCATTTGTTTTATTTACAAAGGCTTTATTGAGGACTGCAAAGAATTGATGTCCAACAAGAAATAACAATATTGTCATACATACCATCTACAGTAACATAATCCTTCATCACGGACCTCACTAACTTGTACTTGACAGCATGAATGCTGTTAATATTTCAACTCATACTTACATT
Organism: Anabrus simplex; assembly: GCF_040414725.1. Classification (NCBI taxonomy): domain Eukaryota; kingdom Metazoa; phylum Arthropoda; class Insecta; order Orthoptera; family Tettigoniidae; genus Anabrus; species Anabrus simplex. Next base: position 981,411,936 of record NC_090265.1, read on the forward strand.
TCTTTATTTTCTGGAAATCTGTAGGAAAAGACTTGACGCACTTGGCTGTCTGTAATTATCACAACCATGTGTAGCAAAAATACTACCTCTTTCAGCCATTTGTCGTTAAAGTAATTAAATATTATTCACATTTAACAATGTAATACTTCAAAAGCTGGTTGTTAGTGTGCACTTCAAGCCACCAGAGTAAGCCACAGTCGCAAGTTTCCACTCCTGCTTTCCATTATTATGTTTGAAACCTATATGGTGTCCGGCTCCATGGCTAAATGGTTAGCGTGCTGGACTTTGACCATAGGGGTCCCGAGTTCGCTTCACGGCAGGGTCGGGAATTTAAACCATAATTGGTTTATTTCGGTGGCACGGGGACTGGGTGTATGTCTTCATCATCATTTGATCCTCATCACGACGCGCAAGTCGCCTACGGGGTCAAATCAAAAGAGCTGAATCTGGCGAGCCGAACTTGTCCTCAGACACTTCCGGTACTAATAGCCATACGCCATTTCATTTCATTTCATTTCATTTCATTTCACGTATATGGTTGTACTCTCTCTTAAAGCAATAATCAACATCCGACCGCCCTCTTCATAATCCACATAGTACCATTTAATTACCTTTTGAAACTGTGCAGTTCCCAGGAAAAATGACATTCTTGTGATTTCAATTTAATTTACTCATTTAATTGCTTGTCAACTCGTGTGCCAGATATCAAAGTTCCTAATGGGTGCACCACAATGAAACGGAACATTAAATGTCCACACAAGTCAATATTATTTTCCAAACAGTAGGATGAGTGACCGAAACACATCAATAGTACGGCATATCTTTTGGCATTTACAGAAAAGGATGCGTAATCGAAACACATCAGTTAACTGTATTTGGCGTATGGCTATAGGACTACATACAAAAATAGGAAATATCAAGGCACAACAGATAACGAATGAACACGTTTCCATTAAGAGTCGATCCCGTGATTACAGGAAATTGTCAAATATGTTGGAGCTATACTTGTCTTCCCATTGCGTTTAGTTATTTACAAAATGGGATAATTCGAACAAGGTTTTCTGCCGTTGACTTGGGCGCTTCGCTCCAGCTAGGAAGTCTACGATAATAATAATGGCGTGTGGCCTCGAAGGCGCCTGGTGCAGGTCTTTCGAGCTGACGCCGTATAGGCAACCTGCGCGTCTATGTGGATGGGGCCCTAACTGTGATGAATTCTACTTATGACGACGGCACACACACCCAGCCCCCAAGCCACCGCAATTAACCAATGAAGGTGAAAATCCCCGACCCACCCGGGAATCGAACCCGGAACCCTCTCGACCAAACGCCAGCATGCTAATCATTTAGACATGGAGCCGGACGAAAGTCTAAGATGTAAGATAGAAGACTTCGTTCAGTGGAGCGTTATCCGGAAACGAACCCATAACGCTGGCAGCATTTCCTGGCTGGAATGTAATTCCTATCCTCTGCCTCACTGCCTCAATAGTATATCTTTCGGCATTTACAGAAATGTTTCTTGGTAAGCATGAAGGTATCCAAAATTATTATTTATTTCAACCCTAAACATATTCCACCACCCCTAAATGCACGGACTTACTGAATAGGAAAGTACTTCTACGTCATCGTTTTCGTATGTACATGTTTTGTTATTAACGCTTCATGTGCTCCCTCATTATACCATTCTTTCGAACCAGAATTTAAATGGCCCATTTCCCTTCTCAAATCGATGCACACAAGTTTGTGGAGTATATAGTCTCGACTTGAATGACTATGCAGTAGATTTCGTACTGTTTATGCCACAGCTCGAACTCCCGAAGCGTTAAAGAGGTCATTTTCTAATTCTAGAACAATAAAATAAAATAATAGTCTCCTAAATTTTCGTTGAACCTTCGATGAGGAAATTGCACATAATCCTGCGGTGCTGAGAACTACAGATTACTGGATGTCCTCTATCAGATAGATACAGTAGATAGATAGATAGATAGATAGATAGATAGATTGATAGACAGCTGAAGCTTCTTCAAGTTCATGTTGCTACGCACCAGTCCTTTTGCTTCACTCACAACTGATGCTGTGGTTACTAGATCCACTCGCCACTGATCTTTATCAGATTTTTTTTTTTTTGCTAGGGGCTTTACGTCGCACCGACACAGATAGGTCTTATGACGACGATGGGATAGGAAAGGCCTAGGAGTTGGAAGGAAGCGGCCGTGGCCTTAATTAAGGTACAACCCCAGCATTTGCCTGGTGTGAAAATGGGAAACCACGGAAAACCATTTTCAGGGCTGCCGATAGTGGGATTCGAACCTACTATCTCCCGGATGCAAGCTCACAGCCGCGCGCCTCTACGCGCACGGCCAACTCGCCCGGTCTTTATCAGATTGTGGTAGCATTTCTGTATCTTCGTTTCATAGGTAGACTGAATATTTGAACTACAGGGCATTGCAAATAGACCATCCAAAACACATTTGTCTATTATTATTATTATTATTATTATTATTATTATTATTATTATTATTATTATTATTATTACTGTATTATCAGTATGAAAACTTAGAACCTTGGACGTGTATCATTTTTAGACATCTATAAATGTTATCGTCAAACGAATTATTGAACACAAACTTTTGTATCTTGCATTATAATTTCTTCGTACTGAAAACATAATTATGCTACCCTGCGACAGCGTTTACAAAGAGAAGGAACTATATAAGGGACATAAAACGATCATCAGTCCAATACTCTATATATAACAAAAACAGCGGGAAATGGAAAATTCTTGGGCCATTTATACCTATGATAATATTTTATGCTCCAACACTTCCTGTATGATACTTAGTGGTAATGTGCGTGACCTGGTAGATAGGTCAAAGGTCGACAACGACCGACAATCAATAGGCTTATGGGTCGTGTCAGTCGCGGCCCATTCCACAACTTTATGTCCTTCTATCGACTACGTTCGGTGACATTCAAAGTGCTGCGATCAATTTTTATGGCCCACCATGTCGCAGTCACAATACTGCTTGAACGTGACGAAAACATCGAAGTGTAAACAGGTTTCTATGTCGCCATTAAGGAACTAAAATGCAGCAGTCTTTGAACCTTCCCCCAGCCTAAATTAGGTTCCATAAAGGTATATGACAGCCCTATAAATGCTAATATAGACGTATGAAACATGGGCTCCCATTATCTGTCCACAGAGTCATTCAAGCATACTCTGAGATAAGGAGGAAGATTTTATCTATCTACCTATCTATCTATCTATCTATCTATCTATCTATCTATCTATCTATCTATCTATCTATCTATCTATCTATCTATCTATATAAAAATTAATGTTTATACGCACGTACGTAAATGACACATCTCCTCCTAAACCTTGGAGCAAGATCAACCAAACTTGGTACACTTATGACACTATCCGGAGACGAGCACTGTGGTGGTAAACCATCCCTAGCATACTTAGGGGTGGAGGATTAGGGGGTTAGTTACAAAAACAATCCAAAATAGTTTCGAATAGCGCGCGGCTGTGAGCTTGCATCCGGGAGATAGTAGGTTCGAATCCCACTATCGGCAGCCCTGAAAATGGTTTTCCGTGGTTTCCCATTTTCACACCAGGCAAATGCCGGGGCTGTACCTTAATTAAGACCACGGCCGCTTCCTTCCAACTCCTAGACCTTTCCTATCCCATCGTCGCCATAAGACCTATCTGTGTCGGTGCGACGTAAAGCCCCTAGCAAAAAAAAAAAAAAATAGTTTCGAATACACAGTTGTCGGCATCGCTGAGATGAATAGTGACACCCCGGATTTTTTTTACAAGTCCTACCATTTGGGGTAGGGAGCGAGGGGGAAGTGATATATAAAAAATAATCGAAAATAGTGTCGAATCCATACTTTTCGGGGTCGCTGAGATGAATAGTGACACTCCGGATATTTTAAAGTACAATTCGGCCCCCTTTTGTATGGGAGCCTACAAATATTACCTACTACTTGGAAAAAAAAATACTGTTGGGGCAAGAAACCCCTAGAATCCCTAGGGAAGGGGGCGAAATATAATCTATATTAATAAATGGAAGTCGGTTTGGAGCGATCTATACATACTGTACTATATATATAAATTAAGGTATAGAAATGAAAATAGACGTGAATTAATGGGGGACTTCCAGGCATTTTAGAAACGTAAAACTTGGTACCAGAGAAGCTGATTACCTCAGGATCCTCAGAAAAATCGAAAATTCTCAAAATAATTAATGAGACACTTCCAGGTAACTTAGAAACTTACAACTTGGTACCAGAGAATATGATTACTTCAGGATCCTCAGAAAAATTGAAAATTCTAAAAATTCCCTGAGGGGGCCATATACTGGGGGTTTCAAATTTGGGGCACACCATAAGAACGCGGTCTGATATATTTGTCCAAAACGATAACCTGGGCTTAAAAGTTTTCTGAAAGTCCTAATTTTTACCCCCTCCCTCAAACCAAGATGGCGGCACAATCTGCCAAACGAGCTAAGAAATTGAAATTTGGCAAAACTATAGCTTTTATCCTGTAACCGATGGAAAAATTACGAGATGTTTCAATTTTTCATTTTTACCTCCGAAAAGTATCGACATATGGACTCAGTTTTAATGACGGTACAGACCTTCCTTTCGAGGTATTTGGTAGCTAAACGGTAATTCTTATAAAAAATGGACAGCACAATCTCGGTTCAATTTGGAGTGAACTATAATTTTTATTCTATGACTTTTATGTCGTACCTCTCTCCCCCTTATACGTCAAATTTGGCTGTATTTCTCGATTGTACGTAAGTTTTGTACTTTTTACACGTAGGCTATATTTCACAGTTTGGCACACTTACAGGAAATATAGAATAATCAAATTTGGCACGCACATTGACACAACTGATGGCCATAACTAGCAAAATGCCTTGATCCTAGCTGCAATATAAGTATGCGAAAAATAACGTAAAGTGTTAAAAATGTACCCAAATTTCCCAGCATTCGACGTTTCTAAGTCACTCTAAGACATAATACGAGAAAATTGTATAGGACCAACCATGTAGAACGATAAAAGGGGCGTCTGATGATGCAATCCGTTTTTCGATACAATGTACAGTTCATGCGCAGTAAATCTCGAAATGAAGGTCTGCACTCATAAACGTGGCCATGCCTATCTGTCCTCTCTCTCTATATATATAAATAAATCTATGTATGTACGTATGTATGTAACTGACACGTCTCCTACTAAACCACTCGAGCAATATCAACCAAACTTGATACACTTATGACTTAGTAGCTGGAGACGAGCACTGTGCGGGTAAGCCCATAGATACTGTTTGTCTTATGGCGACGAAAGGGTTAGGAATGTGAAGGAAGTTTTTTTTTTTTTTTTTTTGCTATTTGCTTTACGTCGCACCGTCACAGATAGGTATTATGGCGACGATGGGATAGGAAAGGCCTAGGAGTTGGAAGGAAGCGGCCGTGGCCTTAATTAAGATACAGCCCCAGCATTTGCCTGGTGTGAAAATGGGAAATCACGGCGTGAAGGAAGCGACCGTGGTCTTAATTAAGGTACAGCTCCAGCATTTACTCGGTGTAAAAATGGGAAACCACGGAAAAGCACCCTCATGGCTACCGATAACGGGGATCGAACCCACTGTCTTACAAATGAGCGCTGTTAGCTTCATGACCCAAACCGCGCAGACACTTGTTCGACCCCAACTATTGAACTCCCTACTAAATTCACTATGTGTGTGTAAGAGAAAGAAAGAAAGAAAGAACGGAAGAAAGAAAGAAAGAAAGAAAGAAAGAAAGAAAGAAAGAAAGAAAGAAAGCAACGACAAATTACACTTCCATGCTTAATTCGACTGCTGAGGCTAAGTAACACTTGCGTTCGCTTTTAACCTGGCGAGTTTGTTTTTATTCGTCATGCAGTTGTTGTCTACGAACTTAGTTGTGAAGTGACATATTCCTAATAACAGAAAGTAACGAACGAGAAGTTGAAAGAAAGTTCACAAATGACAATCAGTTGCAGAGAAGTTTAGGATTGTGAGGAAAACAACAGAAGAATTGTACATGAATATAGAGAAACAGGTTCTAAATAACACACAGAAAGCCTTCCATTTATCAGAATAATTACAGAGTACAGACACATGTTAATTTGAGTTATGAGAAAATAATAATATTGTTTTTTCGTCGCACAAACTACTACTTTTATAGTTTCGGAACCGTACTTGGGTTGATGAGAATTACAAAACATGAACACCGGGCGAGTTGGCCGTGCCGTTAGGGTCGCGCAGCTGTGTGTTTGCATCCGGGAGATAGTGGGTTCGAACCCCACTGTCGGCAGCCCTGAAGACGGTTTTCCGTGGTTTCCCATTTTCACACCAGGCAAATGCTGGGGCCGTACCTTAATTAAAGGAGCTGGATATGGTAGGGGAAAGCTATAAGATGGCTTCTTGGTTATGAAGAGAGTGGGAGAAAGGAACGAATATAGCGAAATTCTTAAATGTGGCCAGAGCTAGATTTATAAAGAAATTGAGGGAGTAACAGGGATTGTGTAGATAATGTGGGTTCTTGTCGAGGGAGGAAGGGGGAAGGCATTCTGCTCAGAGGAATGGATATCCGCCCTGAGCAGATGCGGGGAGGGTATCATGGTAACCATAATATCAGAAGAGGGGGCTGTAGTGTTAGGGGAAACGGGGAGAGCACCTTGCCCTGTGGAAAGGTGATCCGCCTGGGGCAGGTTGTTGGGAAGTAGATAGAGAAGTAGTAGGATGGGAGGAGATGATAGATTAATGACTTGAGGAATATGAGAGTAGATGTGTTTATGAGAAGAGTTGGTAACAAGGGAAAGCCTGAGAAAATTAGGTAACAGTTGAGAAAAAGGGAGGTTGAGTAGGCTTGAGGGTAGTGTAAATTTAAGAATCTGGTATATAGTTTAAGTTTATCGTGGATAGTTGAAATGAAGCTTAGGTGCAAAAAAAAAAAAAAAAAAAAAAAAAAAAAAAAAAAAAAAAAAAGTGAGACGACTGGAATGGAGGACTGTCTGCTTGTGTGTAAATGAGGAGTGGAAAATAAATGGATTGTTTAAGTGTATTTGTCTGAGGAGCGAGTATGTAATAGAATTGAGATAGATTAAGTGGGACTGTAGTTAAGGAGAAAATGTTGGCAGTATGGAAATTATGAATGTAGGTCATATGAAAAAAAAAAGTTAAATGGTGTAGATGCCTTGATGAGGGTTGTAAAATGATATATTCTTGATGTTTATGTACTAAGTCTAATAGGAGGGAAGAACTAAAGAACTAGGATAAGTCTAACAGTTTGATGTAAGTGTGGTGCTGTAGATTGAGAAGACTGAGTGGACTAATGGACTTGGAATGGTAACTGTTTGTGTGTAAGTGAGATGTGAAAGAAAAAAGTTAAATTGTTTTACGTGCGATGATGAGGGATGTAAAATGGTTATTAGTTGATGTTTAAGTCTTAAGTTTAATAAGGTGAGATGTAGTGGGCGAGAAGAGTGCGAGAGAGGAGAAGGTGACGTATCAAGGGAAGAGGGAGGGGTTGGGACTTGACCCACCCCAAAGAAGTTAGGCTTGAGCATGTCTGCACGGGAAGAAAAAGGAGAGGGAAGATAGAGAGCTGACAATGATCAGAGTAGGTGTGACGTACATAGTGGAAGTGGTTTTTTTTTTTTTTTTTTTTCAATTTGCTTTACGTCGCACCGACACAGATAGGTCTTATGGCGACGATGGGACAGGAAATGGCTAGGAGTGGGAAGGAAGCGGCCGTGGCCTTAATTAAGGTACAGCCCCAGCATTTGCCTGGTGTGAAAATGGAAAACCACGGAAAACCATTTTCAGGGCTGCCGATAGTGGGGTGCGAACCTACTATCTCCCGAATACTGAATACTGGCCGCACTTAAGCGACTGCAGCTATCGAGCTCGGTAGTGGAAGTGTGTGGCAGGCCATGTGTTGGGTCTGGTTTCCGCCAAGCTGGCTTGTCACACGTGGTAGGGTAGGAATACAGTGTCAGAAAGTGTAGGTGAGATATGAGATCAGTTCTCACGTGGCGCGGCTGGTGGCTGCGGTCAACGGGTTGGTGGGCATGTATTCCATACCAGGGCTGACGCAGCGACCAGTCTACTAACATTTTTTTAGGTGGTAGGTAGGAGTAGGGGAATAGGGTAGTTTGTAGTGCGGTGCTTCCTGCACGTATGCTGGCTATCCGCGTACGTTTGGGAGGACACTGAGTAGATGTAGAGGTAGATAATTTAGTTAAGTAGTTTTAGGAAAGATGTAGTGCCTATTATTTGTTTGTTCTGTGTTTCGCTCTGTCTTTATTACCTGTAAGCCGATGGTGTACACTAGGGTGGGTAATAAAGATATGTATGTATGTATGTATGTATGTATGTATGTATGTATGTATGTATATATGTATGTATGTATGTATGTATGTATGTATGTATGTATGTAAAACGTATTTCTTATAACTTGAAAACTACTGAAGATATTTCAACCAAACTTTATATGTATTTTGCTATTTGCTTTACGTCGCACCGACACAGGTAGGTCTTACGGGGACGATGGGACAGGAAATGCCTAGGAGTGTGAAGGAAGCGGCCGTGGCCTTAATTAAGGTACAGCCCCAGCATTTGCCTGGTGTGAAAATGGGAAACCACGGAAAACCATCTTCAGGGCTGCAGAAAGTGGGGTTCGAACCCACTATCTCCCGGATGCAAGCTCACAGCCGTGCGAGCCTGACTGCACGGCCAACTCGCCCGGTAACTTTATATTTAACATCCACCTCTCCAAAGATAGGTTTTAAGCGGATAATGATATGCTTGTTTAAAAACGTATGGAAGAAGGGTAAGGAACAGAAACCATACGATTTATACCATCTGGAAGACACTCAACTGGTTCCGAACTGGAATGCCAAGGAGCAAATACAGTCTCACCAAGTGAGAATGTTTCGAAGTATACAGCCTGTGAATGTCAGCTAGCTCAAAACGATGAGCACCTGCTGATCTGAAATTAATGGAAATCTTTAGAACTGTGTACTTTCGACGATCTGCCGGCAGCAAATGACATCTTTACAACGAGCTAGAAAGATTACTATAGAGTGGCTAACATGGCTGCTACAGCGCTCTGGGTGGTGCCAAGACGAAATAGCGACTCCATAGTTTAAGCGCCATTCATATAATTTCTTCCGCATACGGTGCGATACTTTTAACAGATTAGATAGAAGAAATTATGCTCTCTACGTGTGTGGCATGCAATTGCATAAATTGTAGAGAAAACACGAAGAATAAATATCATATTTCAGACAAGATTTTTTTTTTTTACTAAAGTACACAGTTTTGGGCGATTAGCAGAATTTCGTTGCCTGTGTAGCACAATCCAGCACGTGTACATTAGGCCTACTTTTATTTTCTTGTAGGAACTGGCAGCCAAACACGATAAAAATTATCCTGCCTGACTAAATGGCTCAGACGGTAGAGCGCTAGCTTTCTGAGCCCAAGTTGCCATATTTGGTATTTGAAGGTGCTCAGATAGGTCACCTTTGTGTCAGTAGATTTACCGGCCCGTAAGGGAACTCCGCCGGGGCAAAACTCCGGCACTTCAGCTTCTCCGAAAACCGTACTAAGAAGTCGGTAGGACGAAAAACCAAGACCACTATTTATTATTACATTGTATCCTACAGAGCACATTTCCCCCCAGCATTTTGAAAATAAATATAAAGTGAACAACGGTGTTACAAGACGCCTGCTGTCCAACGCCACACCTACAATATTTAGAATTTCCTAGTCACCCCATCCCCTCTGCTAACGATGAGGACTTTCAGTCCTACATCACCACTACTGCTGAGCGAGTTGGCTACGTGCTTCGCGGTATATAGCTCTTAGCTTGCATTCGGGATATAGTGAGTTCTAATTCCACTGCCGACAGCACTGATAGCCGGTTTTCCGTGGTTCCCATTTTCACATCAGGCAAATACGGGGGCTGCTGTGCCTTAATGCCACTGACACTTCCTTCGCAGTCCTAGTATTTTCCTATCCCATCGTAGCTATAAGGCATGTCTGAGTGGGTGCTACATAAGGCAAATAAAAATCGGCGTTACCGTAATCTTCTTCCAAAGATAATCGAAGTGAATTATTCAGGAAAGTTAACTTATGTGATTTAAGATCATTATCAAAAGAAGAACTGTTCTCTTTTTCAACAATTATTTCAAATTGTTTATCCTACAAATTATTATTATTATTATTATTATTATTATTATTATTATTATTATTATTATTATTATTATTATTATTATTAAGGGATACTTTATTACACCATTGCTCACTTCAAACCTTGTACCCCACGGCTCTAGAATACTCATTTTTCGTAAATTATTATTAGTTTTACGTCCTATTAACTACTTTTTCGGATAAGCCAGGTGCCGGAATGTTGTCCCGCAGGAGTTCTGAGGAATATGCGCACCTTCAAATACTATCGTACTGAGCCAGGATCGAACCTGCCAAGTTGTTTAGTGTCGGCTCCTTGGCTGAATGATCAGCGTGCTGGCCTGTGGTTCAGGGGGCACCGGATTCGACCGGGTTGAGGATTTTAACCGGGTAGTCGACAATTAATTACTCTGGATCCGGGACTGGATAACCTTCTTCATCTACACACAACAGAACATACTACAAACCACTACAGAAACACGCAATATTAAATACATCACTCCACCTAGGGTTGGCGTCGTGAGGAAGGGCATCCGGTCGTAAAGTTAGGCTAAATCCATACAAAATTCCAATTCCAGGTAAATGGAAAGATAATAGGATTTATTATTATTATTATTATTATTATTATTATTATTATTATTATTATTATTATTATTATTATTATGACAGTTATATGAATTATTTCTCGATGTTGTTATATTACTTTGCTCAAGGTTTTCTGTTCTATATTTTCATTCCCTGTAAGTGGGTCTAAATTTTTTGCAATGTCTTGTGATTTGTTTTGTAATTTGGACTACTGGAAATGCGCTAATTTTCTTTCTTTATACAATATGTAAGTACGTAGCCTGTATCTTGTATTTTTAATGTCCTTTTAAACAGACATTGCGCATCTTTGAGTGCTTCCCTAATAAAGAAAACTGTGAAATGGTATTTATTCCCGCAGCCTCTGTACTTGCTTCATCACAAGCCCACTCGATTTGATCGCTTACAATATGGCGGACGTGGCTTTCAAGTAGATTCAAATATGGTGGTCCAATAGCCACTCTATAGTCCTCTTTCTAGCTCGTTGCATCTTTAGTATCACAGTAATAATAATAATGGCGTATGGTCTCCGTAGAGGCCTGGTGTGGGTCTTTTCGTCGTAGATGGCCCATTAGGCGACCTGCATGTCTGTGAAGATGAAGGCCCTACCTACGATGATTTCTAATGCTGAATACGCCACACACATACCCAGCCCCCCGAGCCAGTGTAATTAGCCAATTAAGGTTAAAATCCCCGACCCGGCCTGGAATCGAACCCGGGACCCTCTATATCAAAGGCCAGCCCGCTAACCATTTAGCTATGGAGATGGGCAGTAACGCAGTGGAATACTGAAAGAAAAGAAATGGAGTTTTTCTTTTATCAGTGGTATCAACGAGGCTGAACCTTCCTTGTGTTAGAAAGAGTACTTCTTTTCTGTTCAGGACATTTGCAACAATCATCGCCAGCACCACATCTCAAATCTATTCTTCCTCGTCTTCCTGAGGGTCCATATTTTCGAGGTGTATGCAGCGACGCTCCATGCATACTGTATATATAAACCTTTTCCGTGTTGTAAGCGAATTGGCTTTAGATGTGAGTAGACTTTTCTTTTCGTTAAATACTTGCTTCGCTTGTCCTATCCTGTTAGAATTTCCTTTTAACACCTGTATGCGACTGCCTAGATAAGCAAACGATTTTACTTGTGCAGCTTGTCAACTTATATCCAGATGTCAATATTTTGATTACCGTCACGAGTGCATTTCATAACTTTGATGTTCTTTTTTTCATTAACTTTCATACAGATTTGCTTCAACAACTTCTCGTTCAAAAGTCTTAAGGAAAATTGCAATAATAATAATAATAATAATAATAATAATAATAATAATAATAATAATAATAATAGGAGCTCGGCTACAGTGTGCAGGCAGTTTGATTTGACGTCATTTAGGCTGCCTGCGCATCAATTTCGGCGCTCTGTTTTACTTTACCAGATGGCGGAGAAAACCGAAACTCTCTTGGGTGAAGTATGGCTGAGGTTTAATTACTTTCTTCTGGTGAACACTAAATGTATCACCAGAGATATTTTACATACCTACAACATTTGACGGCCAACGGCCGTAGCCGTGTTGAAACACCGGATCCCGTGAGATCTCCGAAGTTAAGCAACATTGGGCGTGATCAAGATTTGGATGGGTTGCTACGCGCTGTTAGTGGGAGGTAAGGGAATGGAGGAGCGAAAAGGAACTGGCCACCCTACCGTACGTAAACCCCGGCTCAGGCACACCTCTGCGAAGGTTCGAACCTGCCTTGGAGCAGAATACACCCTTACCTTACATACGACATGGAGTTTCTATTGGACGTTTTCTTCCGCCCTTCAAATATTCGACGACCTTTGCTGGGTTTGAACCTGCAGTCTTGGGATCCAGAGACCAAAACTCTATCACTGATCCTCAAAGGGACCTAAGATATCACTAAAAGAAAGGAAACGATTAGAAATTCAAGGACTCCTTAGGCCTCGCCAACTTAATACCTTCGGAGTTGGAAGTGAACAAGAGTTGACCAAAGGAGGTCGGATAGGGAAGTTCAAAGGAGGCGGAAACAATACCAGACTCACCTAGGAGCTACATAGTAGCCAACCCATGCTCTCCAACTGGGGTTTGCCTCTTTAGTTATCTCACACGACAGGCAGAATACACCACCTATATGGGGAGAACACAAAAATGTAATAGTGATTCCTGGTACGAAAAGTAAGTGTCGCAAATCTATGGCAGTAAAAGAAAACTAATGAAAAAAATACTAATATGAGTGACAGGAGTAAGTAAGTACCATCCAAGAAAACAAGCCCAATTTATGACATTGAAAACACGTGGCCAGTATAAACACGGCGTAGCTGCTGACAAGAATCCGAGCAATGCCAGTAGCAGAATTCTATTCATCACATTATATCGATATGAATGGCTGCTTACGATTGGCAAGTGTAAGCAGTTTCTCTCTGTCTCATCTGGTGACTTCAACTGGTACTACTGAAATTCACATTGCTCCTTCAACTAACTGAGCTATATAATCAGTCAGCTGCGGAACACGTTCGAAGCTACTTCAGAACGTGCATTGATTTTCTCAAGTCACCTTTTGTCAAGGTAAATCATGGTTGGTAATTATTGGTTTAAGGGGAAGTATAACTATACAACAATACCCTTTTGTCTAACTAGCAATCTGATGAACTGTTCCACTAAATACAATTCATATAGCATGTTCTCCAAATGTCAATGGGACAATTCGCTTTCCCAGGTGGTATAGGAGAGGACAAAGGTTTCATCGGTTGTACCACCAACCATGAATGTCCAAATCATTCCCGATGAAGAGTTGACGCTCACGATCCCTTTGAAACTCTTCCTTTTCTTTATTCTGGCCTTTGTTTCATATCATTTGGGTCTTCCCTCTTGATCTGAATTCGCAAATTCTTCCTGATCCGGGTTATTGCTGGATTCATTTGGGCTCCATGCAGGTCCTTTTTAAAATTATCGGACATACAGATTTGACCAGGTCGTCCTCGGCTTCTCTGATTTCCACTACTGACCGAATCACTTGGTCTTCTAGGATTCTTATGAAATTGCCATACGATGTATTGGCTGCTAAACTCTCAAGACCGGGCGAGTTGGCCGTGCGGTTAGGGACGCGCGGCTTTGGGCTTGCATCCGGGAGATAGTGGGTTCGAATCCTACTGTCGGCAGCCCTGAAGATGGTTTTCCGTGGTTTCCCATTTTCACACCAGGCAAATTCTGGGACTGTACCTTAATTAAGGCCACGCCCCTTTCCTCCAACTACTTGGCCTTTCCCATCCAATCGTCGCCATAAGACCTATATGTGTCAGTGCGACGTAAAACCGCTAGCAAAAAAAGAAAACTCTCAGGAGCTCAGCCAACAACTGACTTTGATACTCCCACGAGTGCTATCGTTTCTAAATTTGTCGAATTGAATGTCTCAATATTTTCATATCGACAACATATAATTTATCCACGAGCTGGTTTTTAACAGATGAACGCTTGGCTGTCTTGTTGCTGTTTTATAGAATTTTGAACAATCTTAATCCAGTTTGCACCAATTTTGAGATGAAATTACAATCACTTTGAGGATGAAACAACAACTGAATTAAGAACAAATATTGACATTCGTACTCACTATTTGTCTTGTTACTCCCGGGCTGAGTGGCTCAGATGGCTGAGGCGCATACTTTCTGACTCCAACTTGGCAGGTTCGATCTTGGCTCAGTCCGATGGTATTTTAAGGAGCTCAAATACGTCAGCCTCGTGTTGGTAGATTTACTGGCATATAAAAGAACTCCTTTGTGACTATATTCCATCACCCGGCGTCTCCGAAATCCGTACAAGTAGTTAAAAACAAGTAACATTATTATTGTCTTGTTACAGTAACATCTTGGTTGTCATGAAGAGAGCGACAGGTCTTCTTAAGAATGTTTTAAAGGAGTTAGGTGGGGCGGGGCACCTTGAGTGTCACGGAGGATAGGGCGAATACATGCATGGCTACCTTTCATGATATTTAATTACCTAGCAGGTACACTCTGTGTTGATTGTATTGATCGCTAGACAGTAGACTATAAAGAGTTATTTCAACCAGTACAGAAACCACTGGGTGTGGCTTCGCTCATTCCACTATTTTAGAGCAGGGAGGATGTCTTAATGGGCCAGAGGAACTTAACAGTCCTCACTTTAAGTAACCATCAAACTTTACTACTACTTTGACATTTCCACAAGCCCGTTAAGGAAAGGAATGTGCTAGGAGCTTTTAATTAGTCATATAAAATTCTCGCCAGGGAATAATACAATACGATACAGTAAGCTGTTTTTTATTGGTCATACTCAATAGGAAATGACCACAGCCGTACTGTCAACAATGCTTGGTCGCAGTGATTTCAGAGGTTTATTTATGCACTGGCCATAAGATAGTCACGCTTCGGCGACGTATGTGGTGGAGCGACTAGATCCGTACGCAAATAATATGGAAGTCTCAGTTCGAGTCACTGATCTAACAAGAGAACTGTTCGGGTTGCACCGGACTGATTACACTGAAACTTGGTGGGATGATAAACAACCGTAAGACATCATAAACTATACGGTAATAGTCAATCTGCCGAAATAATATTTTTATACTTAATACATAGTAATTTGGTGCTGCAGTTTCAAAACGAGCGGGATGCATCGAAAGCATCGATTGCAATGAAACTTGGTAGGACGATCAAGTAAGACATCAGTACTTTGCTGCACACCTGCCGCTATAATACGTCTTAATTCTCGTTCGCAGTAAAGTAAATTCTGGTACCAAATTGTGGGAAAGGAGAATACTCACGTTACGATTAGATACACTATAAATGTAAGCTATGTTATGGCTTGAGGTGTTCTGTACGTTGTAAGATGAATATCGTTGCTATTGGCAAGAGGGAGTGTGACCGCTAGACTTAATCTTCTCACCATGCGTGGGGCAAAACTTATTGCATAGGACATTTTTATTCAGTTTTATTTTACATAATCTGTTGTTTTACAAGGATAAAATTTTTCCCCATGATCTAAAAGTTCTGAGAGTGAAAGCTTGGAAGAGAAAGGTTGGAAAGAAGAGAAGAGTGGCCAAGGCTCGACATTTAGTAAGATTATTCTTTCTTAATCTGTTTACCCTCCAGGGTTGGTTTTTCCCTCGGACTCAGCGAGAAATCCCACCTCTACCGCGTCAAGGGCAGTGTCCTGGAGCGTGAGACATTGGGTCCTGGTATACAACTGGGGAGGATGACCAGTACCTCATCCAGGCGGCCTCACCTACTATGCTGAACAGGGGCCTTGGGGGGATTAAAAGATTGAAAGGGATAGACAAGGAAGAGGGAAGGAAGCGGACGTGGTCTTAGGTACCATCCCGACATTTGCCTGGAGGAGAAGTGAGAAACCACGGAAAGCCATTTCCAGGATGGCTGAGGTGGGAATCGAACCCACCTCTACTCAGTTGACTTTCCAAGGCTGAGTGGACCCCGTTCCAGCCCTCGTACCACTTTTCAAATTTCGTGGCAGAGCCGGGAGTCGAACCCGGGCCTCCGGGGGTGGCAGCTAATCACACTAACCACTACACCACAGAGGCGGAGAGTAAGATTTATTATTTGTTTAAGTATCATCATCATCTTCTTCTATAGCACTGCAACCTTTTATTCATGTCGAGAAACTGCTTGAGCCTGGAGAGTTTCATCCGCACAGAGATCATGTGCTATAGAAGAAGAAGATGATGGTATTTAAAAAATTAATAACCTTACAAATGTCGAACCTCGACACTGGGTGAATACACATCAGCTAACTCACTGCGTTAATCATACACCCTAATTCTGTGTATGAATGAGAGTTCAGATCTTAATTAAAGTATGATCTCTGCGCGAATGAAACTCCCCAGGCTCGAGCAGTTTCTCTACATGAATATGACGTACTTTCACATCTTTCGTTTTTCTTCACGATCTTTAATTTAACACATTTTCTAGCCCAAGGCCGCAATTCATCATAAAGTGGGCCGTATGACCTTGATATTAAGATTTTTAACCTGATCATCGACCACTATGTTCATTATTCGGCAGTAAAATGAAGCATCGTTTACGAGTATAGCGCTATCTACCAACGACATTTTACAAGATGGACGTTATAAGGGCATCTAGACTCCAGAAAGGATGATATTGCTCTATAAAGTTAGAAATGGACATTGAAAGACCAGATAAGGGACGATTGAGATTGGCAGCTCGCAGTTTCGATTCACACAGCAAGCCATCGAGCATTTTGACTGAACAATCAAATCACCAAGGAAAGGTAGTTCATTGATACCAGCATAAAATTATATTTTTGTACATTACCTCTCCGTATGAGGTAACGTTTAATCTATTGGAAGGGAAACACGCAATCTTCACTCAATATACAGTATATGTTGCTAGCCTCTGTTAACTTAAACGCCATCAGCAGTAGCGTTGCTGACTGGTGTTCGGAAGCCTGTCATGATAGTGATAAAACACGCGATGCCCTACTTTAACTCATGGGACCAAAACAGAGATAATATTGCAAGTATGAAGCAAGTGGGGTTATTTCTATCGCTGTGCTTAATATGACCTGGAATAGATTTGTCGTTGTTGGTGATGATGATAATAAAAGCCAGGAAGTTTGTAGCCTTTCGTGACAGTGGATACCGTAATCAAAACCACGGGACCCCCATTTTTACGTGGAAACCGAACCATAAGGAATGAATTTTCATTTCTAAAACCCCATGTACATTTGCCAGGATTCAAACTGTGAACACATTGGAGAGAAGTTAATGACTTATCCACTCGGCTGTCACACCCCTATGATGATGATGATGATGATGATGATGATGATGATGATGATGATGATGATGATAGTGTATCGAGGGAGCTGGCTACTCGGTTTGGGTCACGTAGGTGTGAGCTTGTATTCGAGAGATATTTGGGTTCTAACCCTACCGTTAGCAACCCTGAAGATGGTTTTCCTTGGTTTCACATTTTCACTTCTCTTCAATATGTACTCTGAAAGGGTATTTTCTAAAGCACTAGAAGGAAAACAGGATGGTATCGTTGTTAATGGGATCACAATAAATAATCTGCGATATGCAGATGATACTGTTCTGCTTGCAACAAGTGCTGAGGATCTGTGTGGTTGAACACAGTGCTGCAGCAGGTCCACGTTTAAACACGAAAAAACATGTCATTCAACCTGTTACTTGACAGTAGCTGGCACATCACTGGAGTAAGCCCAACGCTTTAAATATCTCGGTAGCGAACTTGATCACAGCGGGAACAATGTTGTTGGAATTAGGTCCCGGATTGAACAGGCAAGGACTGCATTCAAGAGAAGGGACATTCAGATCAATCTCCGTCTCGGTTGACTTCGGTGTTATGTATTTTCTGTCCTGTAGTAGTAAGTGCATGACCTCCAGCTCTTTGCCCAAGCGTTGGAGTACTTCAGTGTTACGTATTCTGTCAATCCATAATATTCTCAACAGGCGTCGGTAGTACCACATCTCAAAAGATCGAAGTTTTTGGTGGTGTTCTATTTTAGGGTCCAAGTCTCGACACCATAAAATTATTATTATTAATTTTTTATCTTGTTTTCTTAATGTCTAGTGGAGACGATGGGCGTGGCATGTAGGGACTGAGGATGACTACTGTGGTGACCCTCCCTAGGGAGTGTCACGTTTCCGGAGTATCTGATGGACCTCATGGCATGGCCAAGGGGTCTCGTGTTTATCTTTTCGTTGTAAGTTGTTTGTGCATACAACAGGACACTGTGAACATGTATCTGGGCTAAATGCCTGTAATGTTCAATAAATACTAAATATTTTCTGTCTTATTTTATGGTACCGAGACTTGGACCGTAAAAGAGAACACCACCAAAAACTTCGATTTTTGAGATGTGGTACTACCGACGCCTGTTGAGAATATTATGGGTTGACAGAATACGTAACACTGAAGTACTCCAACACTTGAGCAAAGAGCTGGAGGTCATGCACAACATCAAAAAAGAAGTCCGACTCGTTATCTCAATGATCAGCGCACTAGCCTTCGGTTCAGAGGGTCCCGGGTTCGATTCTCGGCCGGGTCGCGGATTTTAACCTTCATTGGTTAACTCCAATGGCCCGGGGACTAGGTGTTTGTGCTGTCCCCAACATCCCTGCAACGGCCATATCATTCGAAATGATAACTATAGAGTTCTAAAGCTTATCTTAAAAGGTAAAATTGAAGGCAGGAGAAGAAGGAGAATATCTTGGCTACGGAATATACGAGAATGGTATGGGATCAGTAGCCCCACTCTTTTTCGAGTTGCTGAGAACAAGAACCAGATCGCCCCGAGGACAGCCGACATCCAATGAGGATATGGTACAAAAAGAAGAAGAAGAAGAAAAAGAAGAAGAAGAAAGAGCAGAATAAGCATAAGAAGAAGAACAGGTAAATGGTGTGGCTATACCTTACTTAAGATCACGGTCGCTTCCTTCCAAGACCTAGCCCATCGTCGCCATAAGACCCGTCTGTGTCGGTGTGACGTAAAATAAATAGCAAAAAAATTAAATAAAACACTGCAATTGCTTTTCCGTTCCATTAACTAGTTTTTAGGATTTCGGAGACGCCGAGGTGCCATCGAATCTGTCGACATGATGCTAGCATATTAAAGCACCTTCAAATACCACCGGACTAAGCCAGGATCTACCCCACCAATCTGAGTTTAGAAGGCCAGCTATTCATCCCGGCAATGAGATGTTGATCATGAATGATGATGAATGCTGCTGCTGCTGATGATGATGATTTACACAAAGGGTTGGAAAAATCTTGATTAACAGTCCCATGCACTTAGTGTTATACGCATTTCTTGGCCTGTGTTCCTGTGGTGTCTCTACTGGTGAATATTTTTAAGCAAATGTAGGTACAAATGAGAAAGAATCAATTTATATTTTCCGTACCAGAGGGCGATGTCAGTACTATCTTCCGAATATTGGAAGAGGCCAATACAACGAGCACTGAGGCTATGATTATCAAGTATCTAGGCCTACAGGGTGATCATATATGCTTTACTCCGGCGCGCGGTGTTTTTACTATGGCCGAGCTCTGGTTCGTGTACCGCGTGCGGCTCGAGGTCAGTAGTGGGAAGGTAATCCAGACAGTAGTAACACAAACCATTTTAAAAAGTTCGTTGTTTACCAAATTATGAAATGAGGTGCTGAAACTTTACATATTTTAGGCACCTCGTTAGGAGATTATTCATCACTCGTTATAGTTCAGGTTGTGGAATCGCGGCAATTTCCTGACGGATATTATGTCTCAGTTCTTATCTGATGTGCGGGTTCGTCTTGTACACGGCATCATTTTTATTTGCCACAGGGATAATAACCGCAGGTGGATATATCGGGGGACGGAGGGGGGCCACATATCCTCAGTAATAACTCTGTTCTGTGGAAATATTTTGTGAACTTCTCTTGTTGATTTATTCTCAGTGTGAGCTTGGACAGAGTTCTATTTAAAGAAAAAAGGAAAGATCACGCTCCCTGTTAGTGAAATATCTGAAGTATGGTATCCAAGTAACAGAATCAACTATATTCTAATAAAGAATTGGTCCTATGATTCTTTCACCACTGATGGCACACCATACAGTGTTTTTTGCACCATGGAGGTGCACTTCATGTACGAAATCAGGTTTAACAGCACTCCAGTAACGATTGTTTTGTTTACACACATAACTGTGCAGGTGGAACCAGGCCTCATCCGAGAATATTAAATGTGAGTTTATTTGCCCATTGTTTACATTTTCTAGACTCCACTCCTCACAAAATGTGCGCCTACGTAAAGGGTTGAAGAACATGTGTCACAGTTATTGTATACGGTTAGCCCTGTCCTATCTCACAGTCACCATAAGACCTATCTGACTCGGTGAGACAAAAAAACAAGAAAACAAAAATGATGACCTCTTATTGCTGGTTTTGGATGTCCAGTTCACCATCGAGGCATCGACAGGAAATATTAGTGAGTCTGTGAGAATATGTGTATATTTCTGTGTGCATATTCCTGCCATCCTCTTGCACCAAACATAGTCCATAGCATCTGAATTACGTCAACAAATATATCATTTTGAAATAGCCAAGTTTAAACTTCGACGACAGCTATATGGAACCTGCCTTCTGAGAGCCTGGTAAGTTCCATGACTAGCTCAGGAGACTTAGTTATGAAGCCGGTATATTCTTTGTAACAACATTACTTTAAGCATTAAAATCTGTTCTCGGAGGGCGAGGTCATAGGTGAAACAGTAAATGTACAATGTCCGCCTCATTGGATGAGAGGTGGCTCGCTAGAATTATCATCATCATCATCATCACCATCATCATCATAGGCATTCAATGGCTGGGGTGTAATGTTAAATAATGGTCTTCTGAACGCATCAATGTTGTCATTATAAGTTCTTAGATGGCTAAAATGAGCCATTCTAGAAACACAAGCTCTGCTGAATTGCTTCGCACATGAAATCTACCACAGCTCCTTGTAACAGAATATGGTGATCAGTTCTCGTTCTCTTCTACAACCACTTTAACCAATGTTCTTCAAAATGATGTGAGCCCCGATCAAACACTTCGTACTCCCTGTTGTATATATCAATTTGGTACTTCTTCATTTAAGAGTTCAGAATGTCTTCATATCGTTGACAAGTACCCAAAATCTGTTGAAATTTAAACCAGAAATGATGCACTCGGTAAGATATGTAATTATATTTGTACTTGTAATGGCGAAATAAAATCACGTCTCTGTAAATGACGTGGATGGCTCATTTACGCAACACGTGCCGATGAGGCTGATTGAGTTTAGTGGTACTCCATTAGGATATTAGCATGCAAAACCAAACAGAGGTAATTGCTGTTTCGTAGTGGATGATCCAAGTGCGGCCGCGCATAATGTTTTGTACTACAGTAAGCAGTCCTAGTACAACAAACAAAACTAAGTATACTCTCACTTTTAAAGTACTCATTATAAGTTATGAGCAATACCATTCACTAAGTATTTTGGAAAATTTAACTTTCATTGACCAGTATTTACAAAGACGGCATCTCTTAGTAATTAACATCCCTCTGTGGATGAGAGGCAGACTGCCTGCCTCCAGATCCTGAGATTAAACCTGGAAGATGAGGTCGGATGTTTTGAAGGGCGGAGAAAAGTCACTTCCGCACCCCATATCGTAGGATGCCGGGATGTAACAGATCTCTGGCAACACATATGATCTTCTTCTTCCTCTTCTTCTTCTTGTGCTGTATCCTTACAAATGGTTAGTGACCATCATGGAATAACTTTCCTATTTTGTTTCCCGTACCGGAGTTAGTGTATCGTGGATGTCAAACCATTGCAGCAGTTCCGCATCCAGAATAATCTTTTCCGTCTACATCCACGCACCTTCTATCTTACCTTCTATGACAAGTTGTTTGTCCACCTGTTAGTCTCGTTTCCTGATATGGGGTCGACAATGCGGTGAGATGAAATTACATGGTATGTTTTCACGGCCGGATGCCCTTCTTGACGCCAACCTCAGTTGAGGAACTAATGAAGATGAAATGAATGATAGTGAATGAAACTGGGCAAGGAAGTAGGAGGAACCGCCTGTGGCATTTTCCTGGGAGTGAAATGGGAAGCCACAGAAAATCATTCTTCGGACATCCGACTGGGGGTGAGGATTCCAAATCACTCGTCTCTCGAATGCAGAGTTGAGTTCCATAACCGAATTAGACTGTTTCCTGCGTTTTCTGAGGTTAAGATATCACACTATTCCCTCTCGCGATGTATCCACATTTCAAAGGTCTGCAGTCGACGTCTGTAGAGTCCATTTATCAGTCCATTTTTCACCGAAAAGCAATACTACCAACCCATGAAATGAAATGGCGTATGGTTTTCAGTGTCGGGAGTGTCCAAGAACAAGTTCTGCTCGCCAGGTGCAGGTTTTTGAACTGACGCCCGTAGGCAACCTGCGGGTCGTGATGAGGATGAAATGATGATGCGGCACATACACCAAGCCCCATGCCAGCGGAATTAACGAATTATGGCTAAAATTCCCGACCCTACCGGGAATCAAACGCGGGACCTCTGTGATCAAAGGCTAGCACGCTAATAATTTAGCCATGGAGCGGGACTAGTAACCCATACCACTTCACGACACGGCATGAAACGTGTTTCCAATGAGAGATCGTGGCTAGATAAATTATGTTTGAATTTCAGAAACAAACTTCTTGCAATGTCGATTCTGGTTTTAATTTGCACACCCGGATCTTACCGTGTTAATTCTGGTGTTTAACCTAAAAAAAAAGTTAGTTACAGCTCGGCCATCAGTCACCCTGCGTCTGAAAGAGTAAAAAAGCAGAGAACGTCGAAACTGACACGCAGCCTAAATGACGTAAAATACCGGGTGAGTTGGCCGTGCGGTTAGAGGCGCGCAGCTGTGAGCTTAGAACCCCACTGTCGGCAGCCCTGAACATGGTTTTCCGTGGTTTCCCATTTTCACACCAAGCAAATGCTGGGACTGTACCTTAATTAAGGCCACGGCCGTTTCCTTCCCACTCCTAGCCCTTTCCTATCCCATCGTCATCATAAAACCTATCTGTGTCGGTGCGATGTAAAGCCACTAGCAAAAAAATGGCGTCTAATAAAAATGTCCTCACGCAGTAGGTGAGGCCATACGACTATCATGGTTAGTGACTAATATGATGACACACACAAAACAGGCAGCAAATGTATTTGGCCGGAGTCTGTGAGATTCCTTAGTCCGCTTATCAATGCGAAACTCTACCTTCGATCATGAATTATATCGGTACCAATTACCATTATATTGGAGCTATTGTGATGACAATATGGGCAATTTGGATATGAATGAGTACGAGAAGAATATTCTTTTTCATTGTAGTTTGGTGACGAAAATCAGAATTTCAATGAATCCGATAAAAGCGCATTTATGTGCATGTAGACACGTTCATTCATATTAAAGAGGGTTCTGTACATGACGCTCATGTAATTCAATTTCTCCTCCTCCAGGTCAGACTGACAACGGGGATAGTGCTGGTAATTAGACATCGTCATCGCGTGGGGATTGAACTATGGCTCACCTCAAACCTCGCAAGCCACAAAATTTCCCGCCCATTTCATTTCGTTTCCAAATCAATGTTTTATTACGTCATGATTTTTCTATCAATAAAAGAGTGCGCTATGCACTAACTGAATGTCAATGCGTCATACAATGTTCAAAGCAATATCGACCTCCGCTAAAATACAGACAATAAAAATGATCGGAATATTTTATCGGAGCATGCACAGTATCGCAGCACCGGGAGGGTGTGCCAATGGCTGAAGACATATTGTAAGCAGTAAACTGATTTACTGCTCTCTATGGGTGAGTACTTCATGTAAGTATTACGAAGAGAATTGAAGTATTGCGAAGAAAACTGAAGTCAGACGGGAAGTAGTTCTAATTTGAATAATAATAATTGTACCGGGACTACACCTTCTCCGCTCAGTTAAACTATGCGCC
Source organism: Anabrus simplex (assembly GCF_040414725.1). Taxonomy (NCBI): domain Eukaryota; kingdom Metazoa; phylum Arthropoda; class Insecta; order Orthoptera; family Tettigoniidae; genus Anabrus; species Anabrus simplex. The sequence goes on from NC_090265.1 coordinate 981,436,270, forward strand.
TTCTATACGGCCATCTATGTAATTGAACTTGAACTAATGTTATGCAAGATATTTGGATTTTCAACTATTAGATCTACCATCGGCCTAAGTGCTCCCTCTGACGGGATTAAGGACAATTCATTCTTAAGGGAAAGTTAATTTTCAGAGGTGGTTAGTCTTAGTTTTGAAGATTGCTTTGTTCTTGTGTCAAGGTTGTCAACACTTCTGCCCCCTCCCCCCACCTCAATCTACAGCATTTATTAACCTATTATAAATTTTGTGAATATTTTCTCTAGCCAAGTAAAATTGGGGGGGGGGGTGTACAGGCACCCATCCTATCTGTAAAGAGTTCTGGAAACTTCCCCTCGAAGTACTATAAAAGCTGGGCACTTTAGGGCTATATCGTCATCTTCATCGCTCCAGTTGTTTGTTTGCGGCGTGGGCCGGAGGTCGGCGTTCGGAAAACCCAGCAACTCAAGGTAATGGCAGAATTTTCTTAACATGTTATAGCTCCGGCAGATAGCTTGAGAGGAAGGTTTCAAACTTATTTTATTCATATAAAGTTCTAACTTCATGGTTTAAGTGTAGATTTTCGGCAAGTCTGAGGACTCTGTTCAAATCCCTGCTGGGAAACATGTAATTTAAGGGAACAAAGAGTGATTACCCTCTGTTGATTCCCATTTTACTTGGTATGGGGTGACTAAAGTTTCTAATCCTCTAAAACTCTTAACACTCTCTTGGAATGGAATGTTTCTCGTTTAGTCACTCCGGCGTAGAATAGGCTTAGACTCTGTGTCATTTGGCCATAAGCCCACTTAGGGTTTTAAAATTTTCTAGAAGGAAGGCAAGTGTACCACCTCCTACCCTTTCGTTCATGGCCAATCTTGTTCAACCTTTTTTCTTTTTACTTTCGAGCCATTTAGTATGGGCACTTATTGCCCCTGTTTATGTTCCTGTGAAAGAAAGTGAAAAACTGTTGAGCAGAAGCAGGGCTAAATGACTGTAAATGTCTTATTTGAAGGTTGGCAGGTATAGCGTTGTGCGCTGTAAGAAATGTATGCCATCGAGAGGCTGGAATGTATTAATATTCGAGCTCAGACTCCTAGCAAGGCCGCACTAGACAGACAGGCCACAAGGCTCGGACCGTGATGTCACGAGAGTGGCTGGCGTTCAGCATGGCAGTGTAGGGCCCGCTCTCACTTTCACCATGATATTGTTCATTTATTCAACCTTAACGATATAACTGAACACTCCTTCAATTGTGGCTTTGCTTAGGCTTGTATACTACACGAGTTTTATTCGGGGAGAAAACTGGCTGGGCAGTATATGTACATTTCTTTACGTAAAATTATGCTGACATCTGCCACTTGTAACTGAACACGGTATCATGTAAAAGATTAGAACGCATAATACGTATACAAATAGTTGTAATGCTACTAGGAAAATACATGATGGCAATTCACAACAATAGTCTGACACCTTTCTTAGATATTAAACTGCAACTTAAAACTTACCTAACAATTCCTAAGGTTTCAGTTTATACATTTTTATTTTCCTGAGGATTTCTTCTTCTTAGCCATGAGTTTGTCTACGGTAACTTTTCTATTGTTATTCAATAATATATTACAAAATATGTATATACATTTGTCAACGAAATGTTTAAAACTATTTATTTAATCACAGCATGTTTTAAACATGACGTTTTCGTTTTCCAGAACATTGTTGACAAGCGAAATCAGAATTTTTCTCTGAGAATCCTCATGTAAAAACATTAGTATACAGGTTTACATTTTGTAGCTCTAAAAGAGTCTGGTACAACACCTTTTGGTCCAGGGCAGGAGCAAGCCAAGGCCGCACTACATAGACTCAGACAGACATTCTTTTGTCTGACTCAGGGTTGTCAAAGTTAGGGTAAGTTGTCAGCTTGATTAAGCCAGTTATTTATTAAGATTTTAAATAAATGGCCAGTATCAAACAATTATTTATATTTTGTGTTTCGTCAAATGGGTTTTGAAAAGTGGTTTGTTAATTGCTTTTGCACAGCTTTTCAAACATGTTCCTACTAACACTGTTTTTTTTTTTGCTATGGGCTTTACGTCACACCGACACAGATAGGTCTTATGGCGACGATGGGATAGGAAAGGCTGAGGAGTTGGAAGGAAGTGGCCGTGGCCTTAAGTAAGGTACAGCCCCAGCATTTGCCTGGTGTGAAAATGGGAAACCACGGAAAACCATTTTCAGGGCTGCCGATAGTGGGATTCGAACCTACTATCTCCCGGATGCAAGCTCACAGCCGCGCGCCTCTACGTGCACGGCCAACTCGCCCGGTACTGTTATTATTAGAAATTCTGCATGCTACCTTATAAGCTATAGGCTTATGTGTTAATACTTTGAAGACTTGAAAAGTTAGTTCTTCTCAGAAATGTCACGTTAGGTTCTTACATGGAAACAAATCAACAACGTCTTTATTTTTTTAAAGATTGGATGACAACATAAAAGTTTGTACAGTTGTAGCTAATGTAGTGTTATTTTCTCCGCTTTTACTACTAAAAGCAACTCCCTCTACCTTTCCTCCTACCGGGCGATTTGGCCGTGTGGTTAGGGGCGTGCGGCTGTGAACTTGCATCGGGAGATAGTGGGTTCGAATCCCACTGTCGGCAGCCCTGAAGATGGTTTTCCGTAGTTTCCCATTTTCACACCAGGCAAATGCTGGGGCTGTACCTTAATTAAGGCCACGGCCGCTTCCTTCCAGATGTTAGGCCTTTCCTATCCCATCGTCGCCATAAGACCTATCTATGTCGGTGCGACGTAAAGCCACTAGCAAACACAAAAACAAAAAAATAAAACCTTTCCTCCTTTATAGTTCATCTCACGTTATACGTAGACTCCATCCAACAAGTTACAAAATCTTTCATGCTCCTTTAACAATTTTAGTTTCTTTTTCCAGTAATTCCAATGTGAATCATCAATACCTGAATTTCCCGTGCCTAGTTTTGCAGTAAAAGACTGTGAATAACCGGGTGAGGCATTGTAAGAAACGTTGACTGTCTTATCTTCTTTTACGTCCCAGGAAATGCGAAAACTATTGAAGTGAACCATCTTATTAGTATACAGCAGTAAGATACTTTCTTTGCAAAGGCTATATTTAACTGTTCCTTACAAAATTATAATTTATCAGTAATGATACACTCATCAACTTCACTTTCAATTTCATCGATTATTTTGTGCACAGATTCTATTTTGTCGTGGACAGTCACTTTTGAGTTACGAGCAGGTCTAAACAGGAAGTTACAAATATTTTTCTAATTTGACCATTTTAATATTTTGCCCATATCAGGGTTATCACTCATGAAAATATCATGTTTAATGGCTTTAAAATCAAGAGCCTCGTTTAATGTTAAGGAAGTACCAATTTTCGGAATATTTTCCTCAATCATATACATTTTGAAAATACAGAGACGTTGGCTGTTAAAATTGACGAAAACTTTGTCCAAATCTAATTTGCGTTTAATACTGAAATTACCATGAACGTCATCGAAGTCCTTGATCCTGTCATATTCTTCCTCAGCTTTCTTTCTTTCCTTCCTCTTCTCGTTTTTCAATTTCTTCTTGTCTTTGAATAGGATTTTTGCTCGATGTTGGAAGACTTTTAGACAGATAGGCAGGCACATTTTCAAACTTAGGAATAGCGTCGTTTGAGAGTTTTAAATGGTTAGGTTTTACAGTTAAAATAGACTCATAAGGTCTTTTAACAGAATCGTCCCTAAATACGAAACTTCGTCGAAGTGTTTTATGCACACAACTGGGCTTGCTGATGGGACGAATTCGGTTCGATGGATGGCTATGATCCAATTTTGTTTCCGAAACAAGTCAGTAGGTAATTTAAACACTGAAATATTAGGCAGTTTTGAACTGTAGTTGATTCTACAACGAGGTATACAACACGACGTGGCCATAATTCACAATGTTCACACACGTTTAAATCATTCAACACCATCGATAGTCTCACTGCTGCGAGGTTCAGATCAGCTTACAAGTCACTGGCGAGAAGTGAAGCCGCTGGCGACTTGTGTGACGTAGCGCCCGAAGTGGAGGGGGAGCCTTATGGCCTGTCTATCTACTGGGCCTTGCTCCTAGGCTGTGTAAGTAAATGGAGCAAATATGCTCTTATAAAATAGTGTACCTGTTCCAGAGCTATAAGGCTCATCCCTTCGTATATTATCATGTTGATAATTCTCTCTAGTTTTGTACCTGATTGTTGAACTTTAAGTCATTGTTGTTGGAGCTTATGGGCTCATTATTGTATTGTTATTGTTTATTCAGATCTTCTATTTAACAAATTTTAAAGTCAAAAAAGGAAGGAAAAATCCAAAATTTAGTGCATTCACTTATGCTCTGGCAATTCTCTGTCCGCCCATTCACCCCAGCACCTTCTTACACCTATGTACCCACGGAATTTCCGTATCAATAATAATAATAATAATAAATAATAATAATAATAATAATAATAAGAAGAAGAAGAAGAAGAAGAAGAAGAAGAAGAAGAAGAAGAAGAATGCCACTTGGGGTCGCGGGTACGAACTGTGTCACCATGGTCCTGTTTTACGGTGAGGTGCCCTTACTGACACGAACCCTATGTAGAAGGATGTGTTTACTGTTGCGTGGTTCTGTGGTAGTTGCCAGTGTATGTATTGTGTATATGAAGAGGATTTTATGTTGAGACAAACATACAGTTCTCTAGACAGAAGAATTAACCAGACCCGATTAAATACCCCGACCCGACCGGCAACCGATCCCGTGACCTTCTGAACCAAAGTCCGCAATGATGACCATTCAGCCAAGGAGCCGAACTATTGTAATAATAATAATAATAATAATAATAATAATAATTTAATAATAATAATAATAATAATAATAATAATAATAATAATATCAGGACGATTTGCAAGAATGTCTGTTGAGTCAAAAGAGATCTGTGTCCCAGCACAGTTTGTGTCTCTCGTTTTCAAGCACGTTGGATGGCTGATGGCTGTAGTCCGCCAGGCGCGATTCTAAAGTGCCACTGTAGGTTCTTGCCGCAGGATTTTGGCTACATTATTGCGCCTCTTAGTGTATTCACACCAGTCACAACGGGATAGCCTCCAATTACATGATCGATGGTTTCTAGTGCCGAAATACATCTGCGGCATCGTTCAATCGACACATTATCTTTTAAATATGCAGTTCCCTGAAGCCATGCCACCGTCTTGGATTGCAATGACAAACACTCCGGTTTCACTGAAGAGTGAGCCATGCTTTAACCATAAGTTCGACAATACCCAGTCGATATAATGTTGACTTAGCATACGGGGGTGTACAACATGCAGTTCTTTTTGCTTAAAGGTCATACGGCGTTGATCGATTGAAATGTCCGGCTCCATGGCTAAATGGTTAGCGTGCTGGCCTTTGGTCACAGGAGTCCCGGGTTCGATTCCCGCCAGCGTCGGGAATTTTAACCATCCTTGGTTAATTTCGCTAGCTCGGGGGCTGGGTATATGTGTTGTCTTCATCATCATTTCATCCTCATCACGACGCGCAGGTCGCCTACGGGAGTCAAATAGAAATACCTGCACCTGGCGAGCCGAACATGTCCTCGGACACTCCCGGCACTAAAAGCCATTTCATCGACTGAAATAAAATTCTCCCTGGGGTCAAACTGTGTATCTACGAGTCGTATTATTATTATTATTATTATTATTATTATTATGTTAACGCTAATGCTCATTGATTTAAAGTAAGTAACAAAAACGCAACAATATTGCTCTGGACATTTTGGTGATCGTACCTAACTTGTACGATATTGCATTCACGAAGGAACATTCATTAAATTGTACGTAAGTCATTCTATTATGTGGGAACTTCAAAATCTGGTTCGGACCTCAACAGCCCCACCATCAGCTGTCGTAGGTGGCCCAGGCGTCACTGAAGAGGCGTCCTAGGGAAATGAGGAGTGAGATAGTTTCCCGTTGCTTTCCTCACTGCGCCAGAAGTTGCTATTATATCTCATTCTGCCAAGCTCACTGAAATGCCCGCACCACCTGAGCAACATTTCCGCATAGCAGGGACTGGCTTCATAAGGAATGGCCGTAGGCGTAGGCGCGTCGCGAGCTAGCGAAATTAACCAAGGATGGTTAAAATTCCCGACCCTGCGGGGAATCGAACCCGGCACTCCTGTGACCAAAGGCCAGCACGCTAACCATTTATACCTCGGTCACTTTCATGATGTCAAAGCCAAAGATGAGACTGAGACAGGGCAGTGAAAGTAACAAATTTGTTCTAGCCCATACCAGAAGACATAGTGCAGTGTAAACAATAAGACTTGCCAGCAAAGGCTTTGAATGGAAGGACGTTTCTAATAGGTCAGTGGCTCTTACGAATACTACTTGATCTTGCTCATGACCCTAGACGCAACAAGATATATTATTTAAACCAGGAAAGGACATAATTAAGTTAGTACACGAACTCGCCGAATGTAACGAAGCAGAAGCCTGTTTTTTTTTCAAATAAGTGACGTCAAGATAAGAAAATATCCCAGCTATCACACGAGTGACTGCGCGATCAGGAATATTTCAAAGGCGAGTGAAAGGCTGTGGCAGACAGATTAGTCCATAACCGCGTCTGCCATTATTTACGCAAATCTTTCTAACCCGACTTCTCTTGGTCTACTCTCGTTCCCTTCCAACCTCAATAGTATTAGATTTACGAGGACAATGAAGTATCTTTATTTTCATGCTTATCATGGTCTTAACTTTTTGTAATTTCCTTCAATCTTCGAAGAGTCGGATCGTTTCCATTTCTCCTCCATTTAGCGTTAGGACGAGAAGAATATCACTTTATGATAATCATCACATGCCTTTGTTGACAAGACCTTCTGTTTACAGTGCACCTGTCTTCTGGTGTGGGCTGGAACAAATTTGTTATTTTCATTGTCCAGTCTCAGTCTCATCTTTGGTTTTGACATCATGAAAGTGACCGAGGTATGAGTTATGCTAGTAATGCCATTACGTACGCAGCCAGTCCCTGTTATGATTGGCGTGAGAATTTCACTCATAGAGTCGGTTGATGTGGGCATTTCAGTGGGCTTGTCAAACTCAGATGTAATAGCAAATTCTGGCTCCGTGAGGAAAGCAACGATGAACTACCCCTCTCTCATTTCCCTAGTACGGCTCTTCAATGACACCTGGACCATCTACGACAGCTGAAGGCGGTGCTGTTGAGGTTCAAATCAGCTTTCGGGCTGAGCTCTCAACATTTACATAATCACTACAACAAACTTTTCTATCTTTTTGCTTTACGTCGCACCGACCCAGATAGGTCTTATGGCGACGATGGGACAGGAAAGGGCTAGGAGTGGGAAGGAAGCGGCCGTGGCCTTAATTAAGGTACAGCCCCAGAATTTGCCTGGTGTGAAAATGGGAAAGCACGGAAAACCATTTTCAGGGCTGCCGACAGTGGGGTTCGAACCTACTATCTCCCGAATACTGGATACTGACCGCACTTAAGCGACTGCAGCTATCGAGCTCGGTCACAAACCTTTTTGAACATTTGCTTTCCATATTTCCACCAATAAAATTTAACGTGCAGATCTACATTGACGATTTTTTATGGCATTAAAAATGAAATGTCTGAGAACATATTCGAGATGGCCCCAAGCGGGTACGTTACGAACTCAGACCACCTCAGACCTCGTACGATAGATGCTGATGCATGAATGTTAATTCTACTAGGAATATATTTAGAATATAATCATTCAAGGATCACATGTCAAACTGTGATCAGAAATTAAACAATTGCCTTCTACTTTTTGTCAAAGTTTAAAGAGAACACGAAGTTATCCGTGCAACGGCACAATTAAGTTTCCATCAGGAGGCAGTAAGAAACTTGACTCATTTTGCATGTCTTATCAGCGACAGTACAATGAAAGGAAAGCATGGCCAGGGAATGAAGTTGGAGAACAACGTTTTAATATAGACTAGCTTCCTACCAAGACGAAGAAATATAAACAAGCTATTGTTCCGTTAAACAATTGGTACAGTACCCTTCTAATGTAAGTCACCCTCAGGTGACGGAGTCTCTTCTTTTATGCAGTAGCTTCGGGTCGGAAGACATTTCGTTTCCTATTTGAAATGTGACCAAAGTAGCCTGATATACAGTCCTGCACACCAGTATAGCTTTTACTCTTCTTTTTCTATAATGGTTCAAGTTTGAAATCGTACAGTAATACTTAACCATACTAAGCCAAAAGACCTGCTTGAAACTACCAATGCTGTGAGCTGGCATCCGGGAGATAGTAGGTTCGAGTCCCACTATCGGCAGCCCTGAAGATGGTTTTCCGTGGTTTCCCATTTTCACACCAGGCAAATGCTGGGGCTGTACCTTAATTAAGGCCACGGCCGCTTCCTTCCAACTCCTAGGCCTTTCCTATCCCATCGTCGCCATAAGACCTATCTGTGTCGGTGCGACGTAAAGCCCCTAGCAAAAAAAAAGAAACTACCAATGTGTTTACTACAGAGAGAAAGAAAGAAAACGAAACCATTCGAAAATGAAAAAATCAGTATAAAATTTAGCCTTATTAAGACCACAAAAATTGATAAATACGAGAGGCGTTCAATACGTAATGCAACACATTTTATTTCTCGGCCAATTTCGTTTTAAAAATTAGAACTTTGTTAGGGACATCTTTGAATATTTCCGCTTTGTCTCGCAGAGTATCATTAATTTCCGATAGGTGGCAGCACTATAATTAACTTCCAAAATGACGTCTGTAACAGATGTGCATACCAAAGAGACAGCAGTTATTGCGTGTTTTTTGGCGGACAATCAGGGCATCACAGGTATTCATAGGCGCTTGCAGTGGACAAAAGCACGGTGAGTCGTTGGGCGACGCGTTTCATCATCACAACAAGGTCGAGCAAAAATGTCTGATCTCTTGCGTGCCGGCCGGTCGCACACAGCTGTGACACCTGCAGTGTTGGAAGGTGCGGACACCCTCATTCGAGGTGATCGACGGATCACAGTCAAACACCTCGCTGCTGAACTTGACGTCTTTTTTGGTAGTGCTGACACACTTATCCACCAGTTGGAGTATTCAAACCTTTGTACCCGGTGGGTTCCTCGACACCTAACGGAAGACCATAAAGAGCAAAGAAGAAAGATCTGTGCGGAATTGCTTGCTCGTTATGGGCCTGAAGGCTACAATTTATTGTCGAAAATTGTCACAGGCGATGAAACATGGATTCATCACTTCCTACCGGAAACAAAACCGCAATCCATGGAGTGGCTCCACACCAACTCTCCCACGAAGATGCTGTTCAAAACCGTACCCTCAACTGGTAAAGTAATGGCTGCGGTCTTCTGGGACTCTGAAGGGGTTATTCTGTTCGATGTCCTCTCTAGTGGTAAAACGATCAACTCTGAAGTGCATTGTGCTACTCTAAGAAAATTAGAGAAACGACTTCAGCGTGTTCGTAGCCACAAAAATGTAAACGAACTTCTCTTTTTCCAAAACGCAAGGCCTCACACAAGTCTGCGCACCCGACAGGAGCTAACAAAACGTCAGTGGATTGTTCTTCTTCATCCAACCTACAGCCCGAATCTCGCGCCTTCTGACTTCCATCTGTTTGGCCCAATGAAGGATGCACTCCGCGGGAAGTACTACGTGGATGATGGGGGAAGTTATCGATGCAGCACGACGTTGGCTCCGACATCGACAAGTCGAGTGGTACCATGCAGGCATATAGGCCCTCATATTACGGTGGCATAAGGCCGTAGCATTGAACGGAGATTATGTTGAAAAATAAGGTATTGTAGTAAAAGGATTGGGGAATAACATGGTGTATTTGAATCCTCAAGAAAACCTACCTGCTTTTAGAAAAAGCATGTTTTGCAATATATATTGAACTCCCTTCGTAAATGTTCGGATAAGTATTTTTCCGTCACCCTTTTTCACTTTTTTGGTATTGTCGCAACGACAACTGTGGTATAGGAAAGGGTTAGGACTGGGAAGGAAGTGACCGTGTTCTCAGTTAAGGTACAGCCTAGTATGAAAATGGCAAACGATGGGAAACTATCTTCAGGGCTACCGACAGTGGGGTTCGAACACCGTATCTCATGAATGCAAGTTCACAACTACGTGACCAAAGCTGGTAGCCAACTCGCTCGGTAAATATTTTCACAGTTCTTCACATAATTTGGTGAAATGGACGGATGAACAGAAAATATGCTATTTAAAACTCATTAAGATGAGACATCATCATCAATCATCTTTTAAAAATGGTCACTGCAACCATGCATCTCATTTTTCTTCCGTCCTCTTCATTTCTTGGTGATTCTCACATCTGGTGACCTCCAGCACACCATCTTTTTTTTAAATGCGGTCTCCCTTTTCCTGTATTATCCAGAACTGCTTAAACACTAATGTGAGTTGTATTGGGAGTTAATTATACCAAAAATAGCTTTAACCTGGCGCGTCCAAATGACAGATACTGTAAGGTGCATAGAGAGCTCTACGAGCACATTGTCCTTTATATGTAGCTGATAGAAAACCATGAACTATATATTGGTACAAGTGAAAGGTTAAGAATTCAGTGTCGATAAGATGTGCCCCATTCCTTCCTTATCTACGGTTACTTCCTCAGCAGGGTGATATTCCAGTTCAAAATTTATAGACAAGACACTTATCAAGGGTAGCACGAGAGAGAGATTTTATTTCTTCTCTATCGTCCAAGCTATCTCAGGTCAACCTAGCTTGTCCTTCTGAGGACGGGCCGATGACCTTCGATGTTAGGCCCCTTAAAACAACAAGCAAGCAAGCAAGCAAGCAAACAAGTCTTCTGAGGACTTAGTCCGAATATACCCTGGAACTTTAAGCAGGACGTTAATTCAGAAAAAGGTATATTTATAGCACATATTAATATCACATATTACTTCCCCACTCTACTGCACTTCACTCGACCACCTTTCTACTGTGGTTAAGAGCTCGATCTATGTAGAAATCTGGTGATTATTGCGTGTTCCAGGTATTTTGTCGCTCGTCATATACTGTATTGGATCACTGGCCACCATTCCTTTATTATCTCATTAAGTTCTTCACAGTTCTTTACGTTCTGAAGAAAATAGGACGTTGAATAGTAAATTTGATGGATATGACACTATATTGGTGCTATGGCAAGTAACAATGTTGAAAATATTATAGATGTCCAGTCACTAGTTTATTACTTTCTTTTTTTGCTAGTGGTTTTACGTCGCACCGTCACAGATAGGTCTTATGGCGACGATGGGATAGGAAAGGCCTAGGAGTTGGTAGGAAGCGGCCGTAGCCTTAATTAAGGTACAGCCCCAGCATTTTCCTGGTGTGAAAAAATGAGAAACCACGGAAAACCATATTCAGGGCTGCTGACAATGGGATTTGAACTCACTATCTCCCGGATACAAGCACTAGCTTATTAAAATAGAGTCAGAGGCTGGTTAGTACAACAGAGTTTTTCTTTTGCTATTTGTTTTACGTCGCACCGACACAGAGAGGTCTTATGGCGAAGATGGGATAGGAAAGGCCTAGGAACTGGAAGGAAGCGGCCGCGGCCTTAAGTAAGGTACAGCCCCAGCATTTGCCCAGTGTGAAAATGGGAAACAACGGAAAACCATCTTCAGGGTTGCCGACAGTGGGGTTTCGAACTCACTATCTCCCGATTGCAAGTTAACAACTATCTGATCTAAACCGCATAGCCACCCGCAATATTCAGTCAGAGACTACGAAATACAGGAGTCCTGTCTGCAGACCTTAAGTATTCATATTTCTCTAATAACGACGGTATTTCTTAATTTCCCGCAGATTTTTCACTTCATTTAAGTAAAAGCAATTATTATGCTCCATTTGTGACAAATTTTACAATGACATTTCGTAGATAGGAATGCGCGATGTAACCAATTTCTCATACGTACACTGCTTGTACAGTTGGTCAAACACGTTAACAACAATCTGCTTTAGTTTGCGAGTTTTGGCTGGACTGTTATTTTCTAACTTTCGAAGATAGCTCTGTCCACGTGAGATGAAGTGTTTTCTATTTAAAAATAACGCGATTATTTAGAAGCTAGTATAATAAGTTGGTTGGGTAAAAGTTTTCATTCCGTAGACGGACAAGACACGGCGGGCCGCCTAGACGGTTACGTCGTCTCTCAGGCCAATGATATTTGTGTTGGTGATGTGATTTGCGGAGGTGGCCTATAAAAGAACTGACTCGGCATACGCCTTGGTGCAGGAGAATGGAAAACCACAGAAAACCATTTTCAGGACAGCCGATAGTGGGGACCAACCCCTCGGCCTCCCAAATGTACAGCTTCAAGGCTAGCCAAAACTAGCTGCTGTTAAGTTGAAGCCTACTCTACTCGGTGTAATAATGAGGTTTCCATATTATTTTTTCAAATTGATTTACATGAAAACACTGGTAGCTACTTTTAAGTATAACAATGGAAAATCTAACTACGCACGCATAAATGCTGAAGTTTAGTTAGCTTTATACACGTGATTTATGCTGCATTATATAGGGAAGTATTCTAATAGCATGGCAATGCATCGCTGAGGAGATTGAGCAGTTGCGATAAAAGGTACAAGTCCACAAATGTGACATAAATGCGCATTAAACAGTTTTAGGCTGTAGGTTAGTCAGAAAAGTGGCAGAACAATTCCGAGATCCAAGGTTTAGATTATTATTGTTGTTGTAACCTGGACAATACCAACGTCCAACGTAATTTACCCCCAAAGGTTTCCTTAATATTATTATTTTTAACATTAGGTATATGTGTATATAACTCCTCACTATCAAGGAATTCACTGGTTAAAACCTGGCGGCAAAAGACGTAAATATCATGATACATAAACTCCTACATAGTACACTCTGTAACACTCGCGCAGCATCTACTCTTGCAATTCCTCTCCACCATTCATCTACATAATTATAACAATTCTTTTACTGTGACCGGTTCCAGACTTTGGAAATCTTTACCAGTCAGTGTCAGGCACAGTGATTCAGTGACTAAATTCAAGAGATCTTGCCGATATTCAGGGGCGTAGCAATGTTTAAAAAAAGAAAATAAACAGAAAATGACAACAAACAATAAACTAAATAAACATTCAGAGACATAATTGCAGAACCAACAGATCTATAATTCACTTATATCAGTGTCCTTGTAATGACAAGTCATTCATGCCCCCTCATTGTGTTTTACCATAATTTTGTAACTCCCCCCCCCCCCCATCGGCCTATCCTGACTACGCTACTACTGAGATGACATGTTGAAAGCTACCGACTGACATGTGCACCGTACAGCTGAGTATGTGAATGGCGATAGACTGTGCTTCTCTGGTATATGTGCACCTAAGATAGTTGCAAAATATGTGCATTTATTCCGTGTGTGTTCCAGCAATATTAATGTACAGTACTACTATTTTAATTTATTTATAAATGTGAGTGAGAGCGTGTATATTAGCAAGATCTAACTCTGCTAAATTATAAGGAATATATCTGCAGAAAAATATTGTAAATGTGGAACTTCGACTGCTATTGATTTATTATCAGGCCCTATTTAAGATTTGAAGAAATCATGTTAAGAAAAGATGAGCTGCAGACCTCACAAAAATACCATTTATTTATAAAAAACAAGTACTGATTACAGTGATACACATTTCAATTTTTGTTCTGCTACAAGAGAAAATATTATTGATTCTTGTTAATGAACGTGCCCTGGATCCATATCCATATCTGTGTTCAGATTTTCTGTATCACGTCAGGTGTTTTTGGAATTTTGAAAATAAAATCGACAAACATCAAAATTGGCAAAGTTCATCATTAAAATACATTATATATAGAGTGTGGTATTTTTGCGTTTCTTTGACGAGTGTGATAATCACTGTCATATTCTTAGATATAATAGTCTAAGTCAGTGTGCCGTGATCGTGTTTGAGAGCTAACTACATCAACTCGCCATTGGTATTCATTCAACTTTAAACATCCTATCACACTTCATTGGCCAGTACTACAGCATTCCATTCATTCGCTTCCCAAGCGGTTAACCATTGTGCAATTGAGAACCGTCAAGCGCAACATTCGACTACACTACAGTAGAGTGATTCCAGAACAAATAGCTGAACAAAGGACTTTTATGGAAAAATATATTAACCGGTCATCCTCCATGCATCCATTGAATTAGAGCCATTTTAACTTATCATATAAAAGTTGATTCGGTTTTATTTCCTATGTAGCATGAAAATAAGGGACACTTCTACTGACGTTGATTGTAAGACCCTATTTAAGATTAAGAAAGCATGTTAAGAAAACATGAGCTGCAGATCTCACAAAAAGTACTATTTATTTTTTAAAAAACATGTAGGCTACTGATTAGAGTGATTTCCATTTCCATTTTTGTTCTGCTACAAGGGGAAATATTATTGATTCTTGTTAATGAAAGTGCCCTGGATCCATACCTGTGTTCAGTTTTTCTGTATCACGTCAGGTGTTTTTGGAATTTTTAAAATAAAATAAAAAACATCAAAGTTGGTAAATTTCATCGTTAAAACACATTTAATAAAAACGATATTCGCTTTAAGTCCAATAACCATTTTTTTACGGTTTTTGCAGACGCCGAGGTTTCGGAATGTAGTCCCGCAGGAGTTCTTTTACGTGCCAGTAAATCTACCGACACGAGACAGACGTATTTGAGCACCTTCAAATACCACCTTACTGAGTCAGGATCGAATCTGCCAAGTTGGGGTTAGAAGACCAGCGCCTCAACCATCTGAGCCACTCAGCCCGTCTATATATAATTTAATAAAACAATATACCTTAAATGACTGTTCAGGTATTGAGGTATGTAGAATCCACGTCTATATTCAGATGTTCTCTATCGTGTCCCTTTTATGTAATTTTTAGAAATAAGAACAAAAAACTTCAAAACTTGAAAAAGAATTTCAATAACGTCAAATTAGATACATTATTTTTAAATACGTTTTAACACGACAATATAATATTCTACGGTACAAAATTAACTATAAAATTATATTAATAAAAATTATGACTTTAGCCATTCAGATGTTCAATTTGTCGGTCGAAACCTTGCACCGTTTTGATGCCCTGCTAGGACTTTGGGATGTAGGGTCATGATGTTACGAGTTTTTGTTTTCATTTTTTTCACTTTAAGGTGAATAGTAAACGAAATTGCAATCTTGCTGATAGAATGAACCTTCATCATAAGAATAGTAGTAGAAAATTTCTAGAACATTCACACATATGCCGATAGAATGCACTTTTATCCACTAAGGTATTATGTAACAATATGCCCCGCAGCCGGACATGTTCTTACATGTCAAGGGCACTTAGTTACATAGAGCAAAATGTCATTCAAAATATGATAAACATTTTTAATTTCCATTTGAAATTCAAAATAGGTTTAAACCTATTCATTAAATATAACATCATTAATATAATAGTTTATCACCTCCACCTATGAACTACAAATTAACATTATTTTAAACACAACGTTTATAATGGCCTGTGTTAAAATTCATTCACATAGCCTAGAAGACAAAACAAATCCGATCTAAAATCATTTAGAAATCTCAGAGGAATTATTGACAAGAGACAAAAAGTGAAAACATAACCCCTATTATTATAAAATCATAAGCAGTGGCTATGATTTACTAGAATTGTTCATTCAAAAGACATGACCTAGGCTACGTTTCTGCTCTTCGAAAATTCTCAGTCATCACCACTATCATCGTTATCAGTCTTACAATTACTACACATATAAAATTTATTTTTAGAAGCACATTGAAAGTGAGACCAAAACTTGCACTTTTTGCACTGAATATACTCCTCCCCAGTTTTTCTTCCAGATCAATACCCTTGACAATCAACACATTTTTCGTCTTCTGAACAAGAGGGACTCGGAGCCCGGCACTTTCTTTTAACCTTCTGCTTCTCCTTAGCGATCGCTTTCTCCGGTTTTATTTGTCTCTTTGCAGTTCCAATGCGTTTGAGTCTTCCTTCCCTGCATTTCTCTTCTTCTTCTTCTTCTTGAAGTTCAGTTTTCACGGGCGTTTCTCTTTTTCGTTCACCTACTTTCGGATATGGACGAATTTCTGCGGACTGGCATGTCCTAATGCTGAATTTCCATCTTCTAATGTTTCTGGTAGTTTCAGACTATCAGTGCTAAAGTTGCTGTGGATCTGCTTGAGCCACACTTGTTCCAAAAAGAGCCGGCTTGGCTTAGATCTTCTGATGATGGGTGCTGGTCCACGCCTCCAGAATTTGGCTGTAGGGCTGAAGTCTGTTCCTGCGGCCGATCAGTAACAGACGAAGGTAGAAAGTAATCTTCATTGAACACATCTCTACTAAAAGGAAAAAACACACCTATGGTTTTAAAACCTGCCTGAATATTCCGTGGTGTAGCAGCCAAAGGTAAAACATCTTTAAGATCGTAGATTGTTATGGTCTTTCCTGGCTTAGCCTTCATCCAGGAATCACGTTTCAAAAAATATTTCTTGAAAGGGCCATACACTGAACGGTACAATGGTGAAGTCTGTGCGTTGTGTGAGGTGGAAAAGATAGCATCACAACACCGCGTTCTCCGCAAAAGTCAATCACAGATACTGGGAGATGAGATACGTGGTTGTCCAATAATACAAGACTGGATGTTCCTTCGAGGGTCGTGTATGTTTAATGAAATGTTTTATAAATTCCAAAATATCCTCTTAACTGGCCCAACCACTCTCGTTACAAGCACATATGCTACCAACGGGCCCATTAGCCACGGCTAATTTTACAGTATCTCGAAAGAATTTCTTCGGGAAAATGAAAAGGGGAGGAAGAGAATTACCAGCTGCGCTAACTGCGAACACCATAGTGACTAACTTTCCCCTTTCCCCTGATGTTACTTCACCAAATTTCTTTACGCCTTTTACTGCCAAACATTTTCTGGGCCACTGCGCTGTTGTGATAGCTGTTTCGTCGCAGTTCCAAATATCCTGACATTCTAATTTTTTCTGATCTAAAACTTTTCCTAAATTATCCTGAAACGCTTTTTACATTATGCTTATTGGAACTTGTGGCTCTTCCTAGGCTGGTTGGCTGGGGTGTTCGGATAGGAAGCTCAGGGTTTCATTTTATAAATGCAGACAACCAATAAACAGAACCCATAGCTACTTCGGACCAATTTAGAGGCACAGCAATATTGTTAGCTGCGGCGTATTCATATGCAAGAGATCTTACATCTTTAGTAGTTGACCAAACATTACTTTAGAACTGTAGGTTATATAGCCTACCAGCTCATTTTCTTGATCTTCCGTAAAAATCAACCTCGGCTTTTTGTAGCCAATATGAATTCCAAACGCTGGATTCTGATCCTTTCGTTTCTGTTTTTGGATGAAACGGTGCTAAGTTATGAAATTAATTCCGAACGCTGTACCAGCTTTTCTGATGGAAGATTTATTCAATCTTACTTCTAAAGCGGCTTCTTCAAAAGTCTCCATGTCTGTGTTACCCCTGTCAGTTGTCTTCTTACGGGAAAGAACCATGTTCTCTGTAAGAGACGAGAGAACCGAGTTAAGAACACCATGGGCACGTTGTTACATGTATGAACATGCCCCGCGTGATAAGTAACAACTAGCCTCAGTAGGCGCCATCTTGTACTTTGTGTCACAGTTAACCACACAGTAAAGATAGAATTATCTTAAATTATAAAACAAAGGCTTATATCTGAGGGTTTCAATCACGAATGGAAAAAAGTGTTTACCTGTATATTTGATCACGTGGTTGAAGATAACATAGGTGCAAAAAAGCTGCCTAAACACACAGCAAAAATAAACTTTTCCACTTTAAGAATTTCACAGATCCACACTCACTCGGAATGTGAGGAATGACAAGTTCAACACGTGATATGGAGAGGGGTGCGCTGCTCCTGATAGTTCTTTCACAAATATGTTTGTAACAATCTGCCCTTGCAACAACTAACCGCGGTCTCCCCTACTCCTCTTTAAGCACCAGCAATAATCCGCTAACGTTCCTTCATTCCACTTCCCCTGGTATCTTATTTCCATCGTTTTAATATCTTGATGAAATCTTTCACCCTTCCTTTCTTTCTTTCTTTCTTTCAAAAAATGACATTCATACAAATGTAGAAATGAACTGAGTTTTTCAAGTGTCCTTGCAATGTTAAGCAATAAAAAATAATTATGGGATATTTTGTTCATAATTCTAAATTTCAGTTATTTTATAAGACTTTATGATTCTCTCATGTCTAAATTACGAGCTTTAACGCAATAATAATAGCATAATTGACGTAAAGATACAGGTAATTTCAGTATTTAGACTTTTTCATGAATTTCAAAAAAGTTGTTTTTAAAAAATTAGACGTGATTGAACGAAACTACATATGGACTTTGTAACTACCCAGAGGGGGGAACTGAAAAGTATAAACAGTTTCTCTGTAGTAAAATGGTTGCATAACAGTGTTATTATTATTATTATTATTATTATTATTATTATTATTATTATTATTATTATTATTATTATTATTATTATTATTATCGTATTATTTATTTATTTATTTATTTATTTATTTATTTATTTATTTATTTATTTATTTATTTATTTATTTATTTATTTATTTATTTATTTATTCCCTTTATTGGCTTTAAGTACTTGCCCAAACATCCAGCTACAAATACAATGGAATAAAAATTATAAATAGTGTATATACACTTAGAATACATGTACACATATGAATGTTCCACAATATTGCTCTTGGATTCGTACTTTTAATAATTCTGAGTCCGTAAATACCCACATAGACACACATACAGAGAAACAAAGAAGAAATTTTAACACTGCAACGGTAGTACGTTTAGTTATTTTTACCGATATTGTAGCACGTCAAACCTGTGTCTTTTAAGAATGTGGCAATTTCATTTTACATATCTTGCTGCTGGGATGATAAAATGCACTGTATGTTGAATGGTAGTTGGAAGTTGATTGAAAGTAAAGTTGTTATTATTTTTTCCCGCTGCACGTTATAAAGATGGCTCGAGAAGAAGATGTGGTTGAGGTCAGCGATTGCTTGACGGTCACAGGAACAGTAAGGCAAGTTTAGGACTCCTATCCGTTGGAGATGGTTTGCAAAACTGCCATGATTGTACCGCATGCGAATAAGAGCCGTGACGTATCGGCGACAAGCATTCTATTTTGAGAGGCCCGCCTCCTCCTTCACGGGAGGAGTGAGAACATTTTAGCAGTAGTAGTAGTACATTTGGAGAACCAAGGTGAGTAAGGAGGGTTTGGTTGAACTGCATCGTATTGTTTGCCCGTTGCCTTGTTGTAAAAGTCCATTCTTCAATTTGCCTTCGAGAGCACTGCTTGATACATGGCACATACTGTCGAATTGGCACTGGTGGATCTAGGCGTTGACCCTAAGGCTCTATAAGATGGGTATGCTTAGCCGCCATTTTGGTTCATACATGTGCAATGGGCCATGTGATCAAATTCTAGTTTCTCCTACGAACGCTCGCTTCGTCACATTGAACGTACTGCTTTAATCACCGCGTGCAGGGACAGAATAGTGCTATATTTGTGTGGATTACATAATTGTGGGTTCTTCCGCACCTAATTGTAGTAATGTCTCTACTGCGGGATACAAGTTGTTTAGATACCCTTCTGGTCTGCATTATGCCTCCACTGTCTCTGCTACACCTTCTACTTCAACTGCTGACTTCAACCTGCATCCAGCTCCCACTGACATTACTACACCCCTTAACTCCGTCACATTGATAATTCTATATTCAGTTCTGCCTCCATAGTCCGGCAACAGGAGTTTAACATCCAAACACCACAGTTACAATATTTGTCAATAACTTCATATGACAGAAATAATTTTTGTTTAACGTTGGTGGTAGTACAACAAATGCATTATTAAAAACCAAGATCTGTGGTAGGACTATATGCAGACAGGTTTTAAACTATGAGCTTTCTGACTCAAACTCTGAAACATCCGTATTTTTGCTTTTAATTTGAGTGGTCTAAAGAAACCAAATTGTGAAGTTATGAAATTAATTTGTAACTGCGAGGTCTTCTATAGGGACTATAAACATTATATAATGCAAAATGGTGCAAATCTTGTAACGGAGAAAATTTTGAATGATAAATGTACCAGTACATGTTCTCCCACGTGCTGTAATTAAAAGAAAAAATGTTAGACTCTTCTTCAAAATTCGATCCTATAGTGTTGTGGACTTTAACAAGAATGTACGGAAACGAGGTAAAATGTATCGGACTGCTTAGGAAAAGGAGAGAAAAATGTAAACAAGGAATGGAATGTTATTGTTTCGTAAATGCTTTAATAAAGGGAGACAGTAAATTCGTAAAATATTACTTAAATATATATTTTTTAAATATGATGCCTGAGCAAGTTAACCAATGTTGCAACCCTTTGAAGTTTAATAAGGTGAGAAGTAATACCACTTCTCCTCAAACCAGAGGAATCTCTGTAAAAAAAAAAAAAAAAGTACTGTTAACTTTGCCAAAGTAAAAAAGTTCAATATTCTCCACAGCTCGTGGGTCACTCCCCTTACAAGTCACTGGTAACTGATTACCAGTGCAATACTTCAGGTTGGGAGAGAATATTTAGCTGTAGAAGTAGTTACTCTATTCATATTTTCTTCCCGAATGTAATTTATAATAACATAACATAACATTTGTTTCATGAATATTCGGTTGAATACATTAAAATCCTCTGTTCATTACAACTGCATAAGCAGATGAGATTCATAACACTCACCAAAAGTTATTTTGCACATAGAATGTCTTTTTTAAATATCGCTAAATAAAAAAAGGGACTGCATTTTAGAAGAAAGAAAGAAACTTCAAGAATCACAGTTACGTGGGTGTGCTCGTCTTCGTACATCACATTTCAGCGTTTTTTTGTTCAAAGAATATTTTTCTTATTTCGACAACATTGAAAATAGCGCTGAATCAACTTCACGCAAGTATGAAATAGCGACTGAGATCATATGGTATCAACATCTACTATCACAATTTATATATCTTCGACACTGACCGATTACCACGTCAAATTCCACGATTTGTGAATGGCAGTAGCCTATATCAATACCACGGCGTCCCTCATTTCATTTGACGGTACCGCGGCGCATAGCTTACGAACAACCTATTCTACTTAATATAATAATTTTAAAAAACGATTTATTAGTAAGCTATTTAGTCTAATATTTCTCTATTTCTAATATTTCGCCTAGTTTGTTTATTAAAAGGCAAATTATCAACGACCTTGCTTTTACAATCACCGTCTCGAGTAAAAGTTACACAATAATGTACGAAATATACTAATATCCATGTTGAGTAACCGTTTAAGTAATACTGAGAATGAGTAATTTTACAGTATGTTAGGTTGGAATTATTTTCTAGCGTGGAGAACAGTAATAAAGAGGGATATACAAGGTTGGGGCGGTCAACTGCCTTACCAACGTAATGCAGGAATGAACCATAATGGCGGACGAGCATACCTAGTCTTTAGAGAGCCCTAGTTGGCCCAAATGCGTTGCTGCTCTAACGAGCCGGTCAACATATTAGTTGTGTTGGATACCTTTATGGCTGGGTATTAAAAAAAAAAAAAAAAAGTGCACCTCAATATTGAGACGTGAAAGTTGTCGAAATCTCTGAATGGTATGGATTTGATGGACCGTTAGTTTGTATTATTATTATTATTATTATTATTATTATTATTATTATTATTATTATTACTATTATTATTATTAAAATGGAAATAGCCCAATTCCAATATATAAGGCGTTGCAAAAAAAGAATCTTTAACCTTTGAGAAAAGCTAATGATCATGAATATGTCTTTCAACAAATGAAACTCAAGTACTGATAACGAACGATTTATTTGCCTCATTTCACAGAGCATCCTTGGCGAGCAAGACTTACGGTAACTACTAATGTGACATCACTTTCGTCACACATTTTGTCGCATTACCCACATTTTCGGATGACCCCCAGTCATAGGACATATCCATGTCAAAACTATGTTCTCTATGCAGGATTATAAGTTGCCATTTTTACATTTTATGTACGTCTGGTTAGCTAAATTTAGTGCCAAACAAACAAACAAACAAACAAACAAACAAACAAACAAACAAACTTACTTTACACAAAGAGAAATATACATTAGAATTTTGTGATAAATAAAGTTTAAACACGGTATTTTCCTACGGGACGATTCACGAAAAACGGGACAATATGCGTCCGGTATATTTTTTGCTGGGACAACGGGACACTTTAGAGAAATAAGAGACAATCCCGTAAAACAAGGGACGTCTCGTCACCCGAAGCTAGTGTCTCTGTAGAGTTGTTTTTAAACTTCCTGTCACATTTCCAACTATTTAAACTGCATTACTTCTTGCCGTGCACACGTCCCTCTTCCTCTCCCTGTCTCCTCTTGTTTCCTTAAGATGCCTTATCCTGACATAGCTAAGGAGGCGTATTATAGCGGTACTCGCCAAAGGTTGTCTGTTGTCTGTGGCCAAATCTCTTTTCATGAAGCACCTAAAGTCAACAACAACAACAACAACGTTACTGGTTTTACGTCCCACTAACTACTTTTTACAGCGTCCGGAGACGTCGAAGTACCGAAATTCTGTCCCGCAGGAGTTCCCTTACGCGCCAGTAAGTCTACCGACACGTGGTTGAGATTTTTGAGCACCTACAAGTACCACCAGCCTGAGCCAGGATAGAACCTGCCAAGTTGGGCTCTGAAGGTTAGCGCTTTACTGCCTGAGCTATTCATGCCCAGCGCACAACAACAACAACAACAACAACAAGAACAAAGATAGCCGTTGATGTAAAAAATTCGTTTACAGAGAGAATTCGTTTAAAAATTGAGATTGTAATACTTGAGCAAAATTTAGTAAAAAATGTCGTGAGAATTTTTCGAGAAAATCTTCTAATATATAAAAATGAATTTTTGTTTGTTCGTCTCGAATGGACTCAAAAGCTACTGCACCGATTTCAATGAAAATTTCACAATTTGTTCTTACTACTCCTAAGAGAGTTTAGGAAGTGGTTTGAATGAAATCCGATATGTAGATAGTCGCTAGGCGACAGTGACTTACTCTGTATCATGATAGTCCGGTAAGAAATGCTGTATATAGAAGGATGGGAACACGCCACCATGTTTTATGAAGTATCTTTCCACATCTCCAAAACCACTGGAGCAATTACTTCGTGCAGTTACTTTTACTATCCAAGACAAACACTGTGGGGGTAAGCCACCCCTAGCACCCCTATGGGTGGGAGTGGGAAGGGGGGTGGGTTATAAAAATAAACAGAAATAGTTCCGATCCCGTAGTTTTCGGGGTCGCTGAAATGAACAGTGACACTCTGGAAACCGTTCAAGTAATAGGGGCATACGGGGTGAGAAGAACATGTAAAAAATAACCTAGATTATGGATGTATGGGAGTATGTTCCAGCAAGGCTGTCAACAAAACTTGGTACAAATATGACTTACTATCTGAAAAAAACAAACCAGGCTGAGTAACTCAAACGGTTGAGGCGCTGACCTTCTGACCCCATCCTGGCTCAGTCCGGTAGTATTTGAAAGTGATCAAATACGTCAGCCTCGTATCGGTAGATTTACCGGCACGAAAAAAATCACTGCGGAACTAAATTCCGGCACCTCGGCATCTCCGGAAACCGTAAAAGTAGTTAGTGGAATATAAAGCATATAACATTATTATTATTATACAATACTGTGGGGGCAAGACACCCCTAGCACTAGGGGAAGGGGTGAAATGTAAGAATAACCGAAATCGACATAAGTTTTCGGGTTCGCTAAGATGAAATGTGACCCTCTGGATGCCGTGTAAGACAAATTTCAGCCCCAATCGGAATGAGCGTGAGAAGGGGTAAAAAGAAAACCTCCAAAATGATCGCAATTACGGATGAATAATGTATATGTTCCAGCACAGCTCTCAGTCAAACTTGGTACACACATGACTTCCTTGTGGAAAATATTCTCTGAGAGTAAGACACCACCAGCACACCTGAGGAGGGGTCGATATGTAAAAATAAGCAAAACCGACGGATATTAGTGTCGAGTTCATGCCTTTCGGGATCGCTGAGATGAATTGTGACACTCTTGGATGCCGCTTAGTTCAGCCTCCATAGACATGGGGCTGAGAAGGGATGAACAAGAATATGTCCAAAATGACCGATATTTACTGTATGTTGAATCCACAGTTTGCGGGCTCCTAACCTGATGGTGACAGTCCCAGTGTACATCGGTACTGCGCGAGGCTTGAATACATACAGTTATAATGTATTTTTCTTATTTGTTCGAAAGGATCAGCTCTTCCCTGACAATCTGGGGTGCCACACGGAAATAGTTTAATGCTAAATTAGAATTTCAAACTAAAACTTAAACCCATAACAATAACTAAAAATTTACAAAAGAGTTCGTAATTTATCAGTTAACGCCACAATAAAGAAATCTACAAAAAATCACTTCAAACAGATAATACAAATCCTAAATTAAACATACAAAGAAAGTTCCCGAGCAGAGCCGGATACTGCAACTGGTCTATATATATAAAATAAGAGTTCTGTCTGTACATTGCCCAGAATTTAAGAAGAGTGGTATTTCTGTATCAGTCGTGTCCACAGTAACAAGGGAATGTATTTTTACTTTTCTGTAATTTCTGTCTGTCTGTCTGTCTGTCTGTCTGTCTGTCTGTCTGTCTGTCTGTCTGTCTGTCTGTCTGTCTGTCTGTCTGTCTGTCTGTCTGTCTGTCTGTCTGTCTGTCTGTCTGTATGTATGTATGTACGCGCAACATGAGAAAAGGACTGAAGAGAATTTAATGAAAATCGGTATGTAAAGTCGGGGAACGAGCTACTACAATCAGGGCTATAAATCATTTTATTCACGCTGAGTGAAATGGTAATTTAGGGGAAGGCCTGCAATTTAATTATCAAATGTTTATGTTGTTAGTGGTCTTATCGATCAATACTACATAAATAAAGTTATACAGAATTAAATTTCCGATATTTTATTTCTTATACATTTTTCATGAATTTGTATTTTTGTTGCTAAATCCATACAATGCCAAGCCACGTAAAAATGGGTAAACAGAATTTAATGAAAATAGGTATATATGTAGAGCCGCGGAATAAGAAACTACAGCCTAAGATTTACACAATTTTATTCACCCTGGATGAAATGATAGTTAAGGGAAAGGCAACTAAAATTTAATTTTTAAATACCTATTTCATTGGTCCTAGCGAAAAGTACTAAACAGCAACATTTATAGTTTACCGTACTGACTATGATAAGAGTGGTGTTTCAGAGTCAGAAGAAAATTAAATGTGAAGGCCTACAATATCGAAAGCTCATGAAATGAATCAACAAAAACATACCATTGTTTGTTGTGATGTTCTTTGTCTCCTATGCTGCCACCTACCTCCGATAGATGGGATTACTGCTGCGTCCCTAGTATAACAGCCTGCTTGAATATTGGCGGGAAGTAGCTGGGAATTAGATAACTTTCTTCTTTAGCATGCATTTTCTGATACTGCTGGTACGTAACACACTGGTTCATCATAGTATTCCAGCTATTCGTTTCCTACTCTGACGCGCTGATTGAAATGACCAGTGTGCACACTTGACGGAATAATGGCAGAGGCTCTCTCATGACCTGGTCTAGAATTACAATTTCAGCCTATTCCAAATTTTATTATAACACCACAATTCACTATATACTATAACCGAAGGTTCGACTCTGAAAAGAGCCGTTTCTTATGAAAACCTTCTTCCGCTTCACTTTTATTAAATTCCACATTAATTTTATTCCAAATTAGCAGCGAAGATGGGTTTCTGCTCTGGTTTGGAGGGTAAAAATTTGCCTCCAAGTCAGACAGTCTTTTCCCCCCGCCAGTGTAGTGAACTGAGATTTACCGACTCATCGGATACTCCTAGGAAACAGATGATTAAAAGAGCATAGTTTTTGCCTTGGGACTCTCCACTACTAGACCCCCACCTCACTCCCCCCACCACCGAAAATCAAAGTGTTCATGGCTCACGGCAGTCTGCGGCCTGGTCATTCCAGCTCTGGAACTTTGGACTGTTAGATCGACAGCGTAGATCTGTTCGTTAAAAGTGAGAAAATGTGTGGTTTTTCGTTTGAACGAGCCGGCCTCGTGATATAGGGGTAGCCTGCCTGCCTCTTACCCGGAGGCTCCGGGTTCGATTCCCGGCCAGGTCAGGAACTTTTACCTGGACCCGAGGGCTGGTTCGAGGTCCACTCAGTCTACGTGATTAGAATTGAGGAGCTATCTGACGGTGAGATAGCGGGCCCGGTCTAGAAAGCCAAGAATAACAGCCGAGATGATTCGTCGTGCTGACCACACAACACCTCGTAATCTGCAGGCCTTCGGGCTGAGCAGCGGTCGCCTGGTAGGTCAAGACCCTTCAAGGGCTGTAGTGCCATGGGGGGGTTCATTTGATCGAGTATTTCATGACAGCACTGCTTTTAACAGCGGCACTCCTATTGGCGTCACTGAAATGACCTAACTTATGATGATTTCAGTTGGAAAAACCACTAAGACAGTCTTTCTGAGGTTGTACAAATGCGGGTGGAGAGTGAGTGTCTGCCATTATAATGAAAACTCCCCAACTTGATTGTGACTGATGGTAAACAAGAGGGCCGATCATTACAATAATAACTCCCTCAACCAGTCCTCACATCAGAAAATACCTCTGGTGACTTCCCCGTCGTGTTGCTAGGGTAACGTTAAGAGTTATGCAATTTAATACAGTCTTACTCACAATGTGTACACTACCTAACCTAGAATTCTGTGTACAATGTAGAATTCCGTAGCAAAGAACGGGTAAATCAGCTAGTGTAATCAAATAATAAACGTTTGAGTAGGCTTTCACGTCCAGGTCCCCTTAAGCTCACAGATGCTAACTTCGTTTCCATTTGAAAGGGATCACAACAAATTTCCTCGAATAGAAGTCAATTCTTTTAATTCATTCAGTCTTTTCTAATGACTTAAATGAAGAACAGTAACTTTGGAGAACGTAATCTAGCTATTTTTAGTTTCTAAAAGAGTAAATACTCATTAAAGTCGGGCCATTGTTACATAAAATAATTTTTGTTCTAAATATAATACTGGCGTGCACTAGCACTATCACTGCTAATGAATTTACGATACTTCCTTTCTATACGAGACAACAATGGCTACTAAAATAGTAACGCAACAGGTGACGCCAACAGAGTTCGTTATGTCACGATCTATACTAGGGTTGCCAACTCGTTTGAAATCCTACTAAAACATTT
This sequence comes from Anabrus simplex, assembly GCF_040414725.1. Lineage (NCBI taxonomy): Eukaryota > Metazoa > Arthropoda > Insecta > Orthoptera > Tettigoniidae > Anabrus > Anabrus simplex. The sequence goes on from NC_090265.1 coordinate 981,463,679, forward strand.
TAAAGACATGAAAATCCACAGCCTGTTTCCAGTCATTCGACCGGGTCAGGAATGGAATGAATGAAGCCCCATCTAGCGGCAAGGATAGGAATTGTGCCGGCTGCCGAAAGCATGTCGCACTCCTCGTGGGCAATGATTAATGAATGACAAATGAACTGAAATGACACTGGAGAGTGTTACTGGAATGAAATATGACAGGGAAAACCGGAGTACCCAGAGAAAAACCTGCCCCGCCTCCGCTTTGTCCAGCACAAATCTCACATGGAGTGACCGGGATTTGAACCACGGAACCCAAGCGGTGAGAGGCCGGCGCGTTGCCGCCTGAGCCACGGAGGCTCTTGCTAGACAAATATTATGCATTCATTAATTAGCATAAATGTAAGTAGTCCAGTTCCTTGGCTGACTGGTCTTCAGAGTAGTGTTCGGTTCAGTGGGTCTCGGGTTCCATTCTCAGCGGGCTGGGAAATTTAGCCGGATTTAGTTAATTGCCCTGGCCCGGGGCTGGGTATTTGTGTTTGCCTTAACACATACCTTTTCATTTACACACAACACATCGCACTACCAACCAACACAGAAACGCGTTAGACTGGAATACGTCTCTCCAAACTGAGTTGGCGCCAGGAAGGGCATCCTGCCGTAAAACTGCGTCAAGCCCATATGTGCTACCCGATTCGCAACTTTGACTTAACCAGCGCGTGAAAAAGTATCAGAAGAAGAAGAAGTGTTAGTGGGTACTGTTCTAAAACATTCGTAGGATGGGGTAACGTATCCACAACGCCGACATTTAGCCTACTTTTATAGTGAGCATTGGCCGTTGGGTAGCACATTTTAGATGTTAACCTGCACTGCTCTTATTTTGACGAATGGAGTATATTTGCACATGTCTCTTGGCAGAGACCAGAGTAAATCATAGCCTTTACTGAAGTCTCAGTCTCATTTATAGCTGTGACAGTGTGGGAGCAGCTGAAGTATGGACGGAGCTGAGTAATAACATTCGGAGCACTGGTGCATATGGATACTGTGGCAGGCTAGGAAATAATCCTAAGGAGTCAGTCATGCTGAAATAGTACTTTCTGGCTCAGTGAGGACAGCAATGGCAGACTACATCTCTCCTCATCTTGAATAGTATGCCTTTCTATGGTGCCTCTGTCATTTCTGTGACTCCCATTAACCGCATAATATTCGGTGCTTGTGATTCCCATTAACCGCATAATCTTCGGCACCTCTATCATTTCTGTAATTCCCATTAACCGCATAATCTTCGGTGTCACTATCATTTCTGTGATTCATATTAACCGCATAATCTTCGGTGCCTCTATCATTTCTGTGATTCATATTAACCGCATAATCTTCGGTGCCTCTATCATTTCTGTGATTCCTATTAACAGCATAATCTTCTATAGTGCTATGTGAAGCTCCAATCAGCTTCCAGGTTGATGTCTTCACAGAGAGAAAGTATACATACGAAGGAATATTTTCGATCAGCAGTTTGAAACTAGGATATATCCTGAATAAATTAAAGGAATGATCTAACATATCCCAGGGCTTATTATAAAGAAATACTCGGAGATTAACTTTGGACATCCATGTCCCAATATTGCAAATAAATTAACGTGTTCGGCTCCGAAAGTATCACAGACTTTGAATTTTTTGGACTATTTATAGACGTGAGAGCACCGTAACGAATTGACGGCATCGTCTAAAATATTATTCTGACTTATAATCAAACCAAACCCCACTGCGCAACACGCCCAACACCCCCGAAGGGCCAAAGCCTACCAAGCGACCGCTGCTCAGCCCGAAGGCCTGCAGATTATACTGTAAGGTGCCATGTGGTCAGCACGACGAATCCTCAAGGCCGTTATTCTTGGCTTTCTAGACTATACGTTTTAAATGCTGTACTAGAAATATTCGGGGCAATTTCAGGGTTGGATTCCACACGTATACAGGTTATGTTAACATGGGTCCGTAACTTCGTAATTGCTGAGATACAATATCAAACGTTATTTGAATTTCTTGTAATGTTAGAAACAGTTCATGATCTTTCACGAAATAATCAAAATGACCACCCGTCTGCCATACTGCAGAACTCTGCTTGTCATCTCCTTTACGCACCCGCTCAAAACTGTCTAGCGTTGTTGTCTACATAATATACGTAGCTTGGCAAAATTCCACAATATTAGCTCAAGCCATAATCAAACATATATACGGATTATGCAGTGGGATGTTTAAAACGAATAGTTACGACCCTGAGGTTTGTATTGGCTGGCTGAGTCTGGTCGTATTAGAAGGTGCATCTTCATATATGGTGATATTTTCTGTAGTAATATAAAGCGAACTCCAGAATTTATCTAGAAAGAATCTGAAACTTGAATTGTATTTATTTCAACTGTTTAATGAATAATTGTCCGACTCATCTTGCTGAATTGTCAACATTGAGACCTTCAGTTCAGAGGGTCCCGGGTTCGATTCCCGGTGGCTCGGGGATTTTAATCGCGTCTGTTGTCTGGCTCGGGGTCTGCGTGTTTGTGTTTTCCTAACACTTTCCTTTTCATATTCAAACAACATAAAACACCACAGAAACACGCTATAGTGATTACATCCCTCCATATAAGGTTTGCGTCAAGAAGGGAATTCGGCCATAAAACAGGTGCAAATCCACATGTGCGACATAGTTAGCACCCGCGATCCCACAGATGTGGGAAAGGCGGTAGAAAAACAAGATTGAGTGAATTACTATGAAAATAAATGCGATAATAAAAGTGCATAATTAGAAAGTAAATAAAATACATAGACACTCATAACTTGTGCAGAAAACAAAACTTTCAGCGTGGAAATATAGTTTGCCTTTAAACTTTGTGGGCCACAGTCTACAAATATGTCAGTTAATCGGCATCATCAGGGTAATACAGTTACGTAAATGTATTATTGAAAGCAACTGAAGCATGATATCAGATCAAAGGAGCTATAAAGGTTTTTGCATGTGCTATTCTAATGAATTATAAAGGCAAGTGCATGCAGATGCAATAACATGAAAGTAATTACACACTTTTATTATAGTAAGTATTTAGATACAGCTAATATTAACGGATAGATGTGATAACTCCTGCTTTGACAGTCTTAACTTTTTTCGCCATTGAATTCTAATCCATAAACTATAAACCTACAATGACATGGCTCACTCACTGACGTTCATATTTACCCACTTCCAGATGAGCTAGAAATTTTAAATTTGGCAAACTTATAGCTTTAAGCCTGTAACCGACCGAAAAATTTCAAAAAGTTCAAATGCTTCATTTTTTACTCCCGAAAAAACCAACATGGCGGACGCAATTTTTAATCTGTGGAAACCATTTTATTTTTAGGTTTATTGTTGCTGTATAATGAGGTGTTTAAAAAATGGACAGGATCAACAGTAAGGGATTTTGAGAAATCTACAACTATCTCCATCGATTATAACAGGTTAATTTTGTAGATTTTCCACACATTATTTAGTTCTTGACACATTTATTCGACAGATAGAATTATGAAAGTTGGCAGACCTATTGCCACATCTGATTTCCATATGCATGACGAATCTGATGATTCTAGATGCCCTATAAGTGTGAAAAAGTATAAAAATTTTACTTTATCTAAGCTTCTAGCTCATACTTAGGTATAACGGATGGATACGACAACAGAGTCATAGGACCAACATTTTAGATTATGTTTCATCTTCAATAGGCCTACCAAGTTCGAAGGCTGTAACTGTCCATCAGTTGTAGAAAATAATTTTAAAACATTGCAAAAAACATTGATGTAAAGAAATCCGGCTCTATCTAAGGTAATGCCGGTAACTATACGTTATTACGTCCAAATCATCACTAGAATGATATTAATTTACATGTACTTACAAAGAAAACTCAATCGGGCAAAGCAAGTAAAATAATATATAGCACAAACCAGCTATCATTGAACTTAACGAACTTCTAGAAACTCTGTTAAGCTGTTTTACCTTCATGTTATAACAAACAGACAGACAAAAATTGTATTAAACCTACTTATGACATTGATATCACTTGGTATACTTGATCGCAGATTTAAAAAAAAGAAATATGCGACAAAAGATTTGAAATTCAGGGAAAAAATCATCAATGTATTTTTATAGATAAAGGATTACATTGTAACAGTAAAGGCAATGGAGCGAAGGTAATTTTTACGTCAGAATAAAGTAATAAATGTATTGAGGAAGTGTGAAGATCATTAGTATAAAACGTCAGGTCGGGACAGGTACAAACCTCTACCACTTGCAATGAATACACAATGTGTATTGTATTGAGGCTGCAATCGATCATTCTTTGATATCGCTGCGAGTCTGGTCTCGCTAAATAGAGTTAATGTATATACATAGCTCGTCCATCAATCAAAGCGTTCGAATCTAGGACAAACCCTATCATACCAGAGTATCTTCGTTCTCCGTTATCGATCTTATGGCCCAACTGCTGCTCCTTGAGGAAGAACGCTACATGGTGAAATTATAGCACAGAACCAATGAAACTGGTTGCCAATAGCAGCGAGAAATAAGATAAAATGACAATATTGATTTCAATACACGTCTTCGCACTTCGAATAGATTCTCCGTCTCCTTCCTGTAGCGGAGTATGTCGCGCACTGATTACCAGCCAAAATAACATTTCTCGATCTATTCTAGCTATCTTTCTACCATTATAAATGTAAGTACCTCATTTAAGAATAGTATATTCATATATTTTAATAGGAAGAAGGAGAGCCGAGTGGCAAATTCACTGCATTCTCGCCGGGATGGTCGTGGTTCGAATCCAGCCTAATGCACATGGAATTTTTGAAATTAAAATTCTAGTCCCTGTGGTTAGAGTTCTACGTAAATCTGGAGGTTCTGTGGCTATGATCACGATATCGAAAGTCACGTAAAATTACAAGATTGATTGCTTTTACATATTTTTACAGCACATAATCAGAAATACTCGTAGATAAATATGATATTTACCAAGAAGTTAACAAGTAACTTCTATGAGACTCAAGGTATATGAAGTTTAAAGAGGAGTTCCACGGATATTTTCATATCGGGGAGGAGTAAGTTAATACATGCTAAAAAGTCTCTTTTTAGCAGTTCGTAAGTTTTAATGTCCCTTGTAGTTGATTCAAAGCTATTATTCAAACCTTGAAGAAAACGTTTAAATAACCATCTCACTAATCAATTGACTATCATTCTATAGCACGTAGTTTAATATCAGTTTCGTACAACAGACATCGATCCATCTCATCGAGGTCTTGTTTGACTTTTACTTCTCGGTCTTTAGATCTACAGTGACGCACAGTGAAAGTGGTACGCCTATTCTCTTAAATTTATTGATATAAAACATTAATTTTTGCGTATAAAGTCTTCTTGTATATGCAAAAAGTATTTATTAAAAATTATCGTACAACATATTCATACAGCAGTGCTCTTCAAAAAAATATAATCGTATTTCTGTTCGTACTTTTTAAATATTGACCTGATGTTTAGTTTTTACACCGGACAGGACAAATAACAGCCTATGCGGGGTTCAGTTTATTTTTTGTCTGTTTCTTTTTTGTTTGTTTGTTTGTTTGTTTGTTACAGCATCACAGAAAAATGGTTGTTTTGGGAGCTTCATTCTGCAAGACAGATCCGGAGATATACTTTGTTTTTTTCTTTGCAACCACTGTATCTTTTTTTTCCGTCATACTTAGCTGCTAAAATATGAGATCTCCTTAGAGAAAGATCGACTTCAAAAACTCTCAACAGCCTAATATTGCTTACGTCAATAAATAAATATTGTAGAATGTTAATTCATTCAATTATGCAAATATACAACAGACTCTGTCCTTAAATTAATTTATCAAAAATAAAAAGAATGACCATTGGTCTACCGCGCCTGGTGACGTCAAGTCTATATAATCTGACACCGTGCTTAGATAGTTAGAATCCCGCTCATGGAAAAAAAAAAGAAGAAGTCACCGTCAAAATGTTGGCCGGCAGGGAAGGGCGTTCGGTTTAATTTTTGTCAGTCTGTCTATCTGCCTGTTACAGCATCATGGGAGAATGGGTTTATGCTTTGTATACTGACTGGTGGTAGTAGGCTAGACATTTTCTAATAACTAGATTGCGTACCAAAAGCCTGGATTCATTCCCAAACCTCTCTGTAGTGGAGTGAGGGCATCTGACACAGTTAATGGTGAATCGTCTGTGAGATGGAGATGTTACGCCTTGACGAAACCCCTTAGAGGAGGCTACGTGCTATATGCTGACATCGGGTTCACCCTCACTCTACCTCACTATTATCATCATCTCACTCTTTATATATGACAGACATGCCCCTAAACGTCGAATAAAGGTTTCTTGTCCTTCTTGTGCATGGCTAGATGATGAAACCATGAGAATGATGGCCCATCGTTACTCGTTATTTCGACATTATAAACAAACCCTAGATGACACAGACTTCGAATCTTACCGCATCTTAAGAAGTCGCATAAAGCAGTTGATCAGAAATAAACAAGTAGATATTTCCCGAAATTTAGCTAACAACTTAAATTCTAATCGCGCATGGGACCAACTTAGAGCTTTGGGAATAGGAAAAATCAACAGAGAAAGATAAATCCTGACATTCCACTTGACGAACTGAACGATTACTTTAGTAAAATAAATATTCAACCTACCCTAATTAACTACACCGACTCGCCGCCCTCCCCTCCAGCCAATCCCCATTCAAATTTCACAGTGTCACAGAAAATCAGGTTAAAAAGGCTTTGTACTCAATTAAATTAAAGGCTGCAGGTGTAGATGATATTCCTATTACTTTTATACATAACATTATGGATGCTGTCCTGCCTATACTTAACCACATACTGAACTACTGTTTACTAAACGGAACTTTCCCTACTGTCTGGAAAACATCCATGGGTAATACCGGTACCTAAACGTTTAGACCTACAGTCCGCTGACTACCATCATGTGTCCATTCTCCCTGTGCTTTCTAAAGCCTTTGAACGTTTAGTATACGAGCAAGTTCTGGGATACCTAAATAAAAATACTCCTTTGGACCCTATGCAGTCTGGATTTAAGAAGGGTCACAGTACCGCGACAACACTTTTGAAGGTGACTGAAGACATTAGAAACACTATGGACAAACGACTTCTCACTATACGTACCCTTTCTGACTTCAGTAGCGCCTTTGACGCTATAGAAATTCAGACTGGTAGTAAGAAAATGAAACTGCTAAATTTCGACCCGGCTGCGCTTAAGTTTTTAGTTCCTATTTGAGTTACCGTCAACAGTGTTGAACAGTAAAGGACAAGGCTTCTAAATGGAAAATGAAACTTAGTGGTGCCCTACAGGGCAGTGCTCTACGGCTCGTACTTTTCTGTATTTATATCAATGACAAACCATCTGTGACAGGAAACAACACATACTACATCTATGCTGACGATCTTCAAATCTATCCACACTGCAAAACTTAGGTGAAATAATACAAGATATTAACAATGACCTCTGACGTCTCAGTATATATGCACAACGAAGTTCTATTATACTAAACTCCACAAATTCTCAGGCAGTTATAATTGGATCACGAACTGCTCAAATAATGTCGCAATCCCGCCTATCCTACTGAATGGTAACATTATTCCCCATAGTAAAACGGTTAAAAATCTCGGCGTAATTATGAATGAAATACTTGATTGATCTGATTACACGAAAGAAATTCGTAAAAGGATTTTTGGGGCGCTTCAACCTCTTAAACGGCAGAGGGATGTATTTCCATTTGAATTAAAGGCCAAACTAAAACAGACACTGATACTCCCTATTCTAGATTATTGTGACGTTGTTTTAGTTGATATGACAGGAGAAGAAACACTTAAAATTCAAACTTCACCCCATACTATCAGGCTCTCTCGTGGCTGAAGCCTGATAAACGTCGGCAGCTAGCCGTTTTAACGATGGTGTTTAGAGTGTTAGCTGAAACTCAGCCACTGTATATTTCTTGGCTCTTTCGTGGCTGAAGCCTGATAAACGTCGGCAGCTACCCGTGCTAACGATGGTGTTTAGAGTGTTAGCTGAAACTCAGCCACTGTATATTTCTTCTAAATTCACCTTTTCATCATCATTTCACAACTTAAATACATGTTCGAGGTCCTTTCTTTCTATTTCAGTGTACCGCACAAATAAAATTAATAGATCATTTATGGTGACCGGTGCCTGGTGCAAGTGAGGATTAGTCAGTTTTAAGAGGTTTCAATATTAATTAGTTTTAATATTAATTTAGTTAGTAATTAATTTATACTCCTTCTTAATTAAATTAATGTATGCAGTTTTAACTATTTTAAGTATCTTATTTTTAATTAGTATGTGGTTAAGTGTAAGAGAGGGATTCGCGCCCTAACTTCGACACTGTAAAAATTGGCACAAATAAATAAATAAATTAGGCACTGTCCGGTTCCATGGCTAATTGGCCTTTGGCCAATGCAGATCGCCTATACGTGTCACCTGCATCAGGCTTCTCCGGAGGCCACGCTCCGTTGTTGTTGTTGTTGTTGTTGTTGTCGTCGTGTGTGCAGGTCACCAATGGGGTGTCAAATAGAAAAACCTACTCCAGGCGAGCCGAAGATGTCCCCGGACACTCCCGGAACTAAAAGCCATAAGCTAAATACTAGTAAATAATGAACCAATGATGTGAATCATTTTCTTCTTCTTCTCATTCCGTCTCCTCACAGAAAGCTGGCGATCATCACGGAATAATATTTCATATTTTGTGTTTCCCGTATCACACAGTGGATGTCGAACTACCGCTGGAGGTTCCGCGCCCAGGATCATCTTCTTCGACACGATCATGTTTTCCATGCAGGCACAATGAAACACTAATTAACACTAGAGACCAAAAGATTCGTTCGATCCTGGCCAAAAGCTTGAACAATTCCGGCATGTCTATCTAAGAAGATATTCATGGCATTTCCACTACTGGCAGCTCATAGAACACACATCACTGCCCTCGATGAAAACAGAAAGAAGGGTATGTAAAGACTCAATCATCACTTTCGAGACTAATGCGTCACAGCTACTAGGAACCGACAAAGAAGAACCGAAATACAGTATAATCCGTATATCTCCTACTAAATACAATTATGAAACTTCAGGATTCTTGGAGTGATACGATATTTCATCTTGAAGCGGAGTGACTTGCCCGCCTGTGTGGTGTAGTGGTTAGCGTGATTAGCTGCCATCCCCGGAGGCCCGGGTTCGATTCCCGGCTCTGCCACGAAATTCGAAAAGTGATACGAGGGCTGCAACGGGGTCCACTCAGCCTCGGTAGGTCAACTGAGTAGAGGTGGGTTCGATTCCCACCTCAGCCATTCCGGAAGTGATTTTCCGCGGTTTCCCACTTCTCCCCCAGGCAAATGCCGGGATGGATGGTACCTAACTTAAGGCCACGGCCGCTTCCTTCTCTCTTCCTTGCCTGTCCCTTCCAACCTTGCCATCCCTCCAGAAGGCCCCTGTTCAGCATAGCAGGTGAGGCCGCCTGGGCAAGGTACTGGTCATTCTCCCCAGTTGTATCCCCGACCCAAAGTCTAAAGCTCCAGGACACTGCCCTTGAGGCGGTAGAGGTGGGATCTCTCGCTGAGTGCGAGGGAAAAACCGACCCTGGAGGGTAAACAGATTAAGAAAAAGAAGCTGAGTGACTTACTGTATGATCGGAGTAAGGGGCACAATTAGGTCTTTCTTTGTCGACTCCAGCAACAGACTCAGAATCAACAAAGATGTCATCAATGCCCATTCCTTCACAGCACTGAAGGAGTCAATCAGGATACTAAGACATCATAATCATTCATTCTCACGTTAACGCTCTCCGTGTGCCACAACTCACAAAATATTTATATTTTACTTCCGTTATTCACAAGTGATGTAGACTGATAATGTATAAATTTAATAAAATTCAGGACGCTCAATCGCCAATATTTACCATTATTATACCCCAGTGCGGCATGGGTTCATCAAATGGATATCGCACCTTCCTGAATTTTATTTAGTTACCTCAATCGGAAGCCATATTTTTAGTAATGCATGAACTTGCTGACACTCAAACACTATACACTTAGACCGTACGCAGTCGTTAAAAGAGTAAGCTTGCACTTTTACGTCACTGTATCGTGATCATAGCTACGGTACCTTCAGTTGTACGTGGAATCCGAACTACAGGGGCATGACTTTTCAATTAAACACTCACGTGCATTTACCGGGTTTCGAACCTCGATCACCTGGTGAGAAATCAGTAACTTTGACACTCGGCTATTGCATGCCTTTTATGCAGTTGTTCTAATAGTCTGTTCTTCAGTGGTTTTGATACTGATGTGTACATGTTTTAATTAATTAGGAAGTAAGCGGCCGTTGTCTGTATACTCGGTACCATTCTAGAATTCGACTAGATTTAAAGTGTTCATACGAGAGAGAGAGAAGGGATGATGACAAGGGAAAATCACTACTAGGATGACCAGAAGTGGGTTTCAAAGTTGTCTCTCTTTCTTAGCAGATATAATCCCCAGTACCAGGATTTAAATTCTCCATTTTAGAGAACCTGGGCCAATCGGACGGGAAATAATATGTTAACTCGTACAAGACCACGCTCGCGTATAAATACACGTTATGGCTTAGGCACATAGCTTGGAGTATTTAATAATAATAATAATAATAATAATAATAATAATAATAATAATAATAATAATAATAATAATATTGATTCTACGTTTCACTAACTACTTTTACGGTTTTCGAACAGACCGAAGTGCCGGAATTTTTTCCGCAGGAGTTCTTTAACGTGCCAGTAAATCTACTGACACGAGGCTGACGTATTTGAACATCTTCAGATACCACCGAACTGAACCAGGATCGAACCAGACAAGTTGGAGTCTGAAAGCCAGCGCTCTATCGTCCGAGGTACTCACGTATTTATATTTATGGGAATTATTTGATGACAAGTGTTAGCGTGATGTTTGTAACTGTATTTATTTGTGGTTTGAACTGAGCAGTTGCCCCAAATCTCTATATATAAAAATAAGAGTTTTGTCTGTACATTGCTCAGAATGTGAAAAGAATGGTATTTCTGTATCGGTCACGTCCACAGTAACAAGGAAATGCACTTTTTACTTTTCCATAATTTCTGTCTGTCTGTCTGTCTGTCTGTCTGTCTGTCTGTCTGTCTGTCTGTCTGTCTGTATGTATGTATGTATGTATGTATGTATGTATGTATGTATGTATGTATGTATGTATGTATGTATGTGTGTATGTATGTATGTATGTATGTATGTACACGCATCACTAGAAAACGGCTAAAGAGAATTTAACGAAAATCGGTATGCAAAGTCGGGGAATAAGTCGCTACAATCTAAGCTACAAATAATTTTAATCACGCTGAGAGAAATGCTAGTTTAGGGAAAGGCCTAAAATTTAATTTTCAAATATTTATGTTATTAGTGGTCCTAACGTAATAAAAATGGGTATACAAAGTCGTGGAATAAGTCGCTACAATCTAGGATTGAAATAATTTTATTCACGCTGAGTAAAATGGTGGTTTAGGGGAAGGTCTAAAATTTAATTCTCAAATATTTATATTATTAGTGGTCATATCGATAAATACAACATAACCAAAGTTATATAGAATTATATTTCCGAACATTTATGTCTTATACACTTTTACCGTACCGGCTACGATAACGCAGATATTCATGAATGTGTATTTTTGATGCTAACTCCATATCGACGCCGAGCCACGAGAAAATGGGTTAACAGAATTTAATGAAAATCGGAATATAGAGTCGGGGAATAAAACACTTCAGCCTAAGCCATACACACTTTTATTCACCCTGGATGAAATTGTAGTTTAGGGTAAGGCGCCTAAAATTCAATTTTTGAATACCTATAGTTTTGGTCCTGTCGAAAAGTGCTACATAACAAAAGTTAGAGAGAATACAATTTCCGATCATTTATGTTTTATTCAGTTTTACCGTACCTTGATGAGTGGTATTTCAGAGTCTGAAGAAAACTAAATGTGAAGGCCTACAATATCGAAAGCGCATAACATTGATCAACAATAACATTACATTGGCCATTTTGTTGTGATGTTATTATTTGTCTGCTATGCTGCCTCTCAACTCCGACAGATAGGATTACTGCTGCGTATCGAGTATAATATCCTGACTGAATATTGGCGGGAAATAGCCGGGGAGTTAGAAAACTTTCTTCTTTAGCACGCGTTTCCTCTGGTTCGTATATTTTCTGATACAGCTGGTACGAAACACACTGATTTTTCATAGTATTCCAGTTATTCGATCCCTACTCTGACACGCTGTTTGAATGAGCAGTGTGCATACTTAAGGCAGAGGCTGATTTTGTCGTCGTAGTAGTAATAGTAGTAGTAGTAGTAGTATGGCCTGGTCTAGAAACAATTTAGGCCTATTGTAAATTATAGCACCACAATTCACTAAATGACTCAAAATTCAACCCTGAAAAGAACCGTTTCTAAAGAAAAGCTTCTTCCTCTTCACTTTTATTAAATTCTACATTCATTTTATTCCAAATTATCAGTGAAGAGGGGGTTTCTCCTCTGGCTTGGAGGTAAAATTGCCTCCAAGTCAGATAGATTTTTCCGGCGCCAGTGTAGTGAATTGATATTTTCCGACTCATCGGGTACTCATAGGAAACAGATTGCACTCAGGATAGCCATCTCAAGCTTTCAGCAGAATGAGGTGCTACTTGCTAAGCTAAGCAAATGAAAGATAAGTGTTCAAGTGTGGTGTTTTGGCCTGTGCATAGTTTGCGACGAAGGTCAATGCGAAGTTACCGTTTCAATTTGATAACACGTTTCGTTTTGCAACTCAGTGTAGGACGAAGTACTGTTCTAAGGGCGGTGCAAGGTGCGGTGCTTCGTTGCGGACGAGGCTAAGGCAGGTACACAGAACTATAAACAATTACCCATTCCGTCAATTCAATTCCAGAACGTATTTGTTAGATTGCTTGTTCAATTATACCAGGCGGCTCACGAGCGCCGTACTTTCTACTTACAATTATCCCGCATGCACTAGTGATGCATGGGATGTCTAAGCACTTGTTTTCGAAGGAGCGCTACAACGTGCTGCATTGTGGATGTTGTGAAACAATAATAACAGTCATTTTACTGCAAACGTACCATAACAAGGTGCATTTGTAAATACGCTAAAGTTGCAGAAAAGACAATTTAATAACATTAATTGATGCACGTGAAGACATTCCACTCAATAAAAGAGATGTTTGTATGAAACGAAAACTAATACTGTTAGGCGAAATACGTGTGTAGAAGGCAGACGTCTGTTTGGAGCTTCGGCTGCATTCTCACCAGATTCTACACAGGTTAAAGTGATGTTTGTGTGTTCGTCGTTGCTGAACACACTAGCCATTACCGATATGTAGACAGCATATTTAGTGTTGCTGTACACTAGAACATACACCAGCGTAGTACTATGCGGTCGTAAACGAGGTTTACTAATCCAAGGGGTTGCATTAGACGGGTAGCGCTGAGGAACATGCTGCGAGCGACCGTCCGGTTGTTATCTCTTCATATTCTGACGTAACCTGCCCGTTGGCAGTAGTGTCCCTGTGAAAATCAGTTGGCAGACATCCCATTCATCATTTGTGCATGCGGGACATTTATAAGTAGAAAGTACGGCGCTCGCGGTCCGCCTGCTATAAGAGATGCTGTGGTCCATTATGTAGCAGAAGAGGAGAGAAGTCGTTATCATACAAATTACTATTTAGCTATTCCGTTTCTTATGAAAACCCTTCATTGGTGCACAGGCACTCTTCATGACGATTACACAGATCAGGTTGAGGATGCAATTAGTCTTACGGAGGGAATACGTTATATTAAGTTGTTATACGATTACACTGGACCATGGTAAATTCATCCAACATCCGCTAGAGTCATGCGCATATGGGGCGGTTACTCCTTCAAGACGAACAGAAGAGGCCTCATGCATAAAACAAACTAACTCGACATTAAATATTCAACAAAATGTGTTTCAATTTTAGTTACCCATTCTGTCTAGACATACGAATAAACTTAATCTGGGATTCAAACATGTTTCCTGTAGAGGTCTTGGCATATTGTAAAACAAACACATGAAATTACAAGCTAACATTCTGACGACGTTGCAGTATCACCAGTTAACGTAGCGAAATTGTTGTTGTTGTTGTTGATGATTCATTTAGGGAACTTCAGAGAAACTTCGTGTATTTATTTTGCGAATTGGCAGTAATTCAGTATTTTTATTGTGCGTATTTGTAAGTAATTGAGATTAGAACGAGAAATAAAGCGGATTTGTGAAAAGTAATATCTCAAGAGAACGATTGTTTGCCATTTAAGACCATGGCTACACTGGCTACCACTTACCACTCCGAGTTATCACGTTCAGTGTGCAGTTTCTACTGGAATTAAATTTATAGGTCTATTTATGTAGTGCACTTAACAGCAACGGTATAGGCATTATTCTGCTTACTAGAGGAGAAAGTAGTAGTAGTAGTAGTAGTAAGTAGAAACTATCAGTACCTATATGCATAAAGCAAAGCAAAGCACAGCAAAGTCTACAGGCCATGAAGGCCCTTGGAGGGTTGGAAGGTAATGGCTTCCACTATCCATAACCTTGACATTTGATGGGGTAGAGTGGTTAGCTCTACGCCTGGCTGCTTTCCCGCCATGAATTAACCTGGTACTCATTTTTTGCATAGACTGAGTGAACCTCAAGACCATATGCACCCCTGGAAGTTGAAATCTTGTTTCTTAAATTTTTCGACTTCCTGACGGGGAATCGAACGTACGTCCTTCGGGTGAACCTAACACGCCTTTACCATCTCGGCCAGGCAGCTTCTACCTATATACATAGGGCTCATAAATAACCACGCTGAAGTGTATATTGTCTACGGTAATACACTGCTCAAAAAACGTTCTGAATATTCAGGTTTAGAGCACTTTCTATTTTGGCATACCGAGCTCGATAGCTGCAGTCGCGTAAGTGCGGCCGGTATCTAGTATTCGGGAGATAGTAGATTCGAACCCCACTGTCCGTAACCCTGAAAATGGTTTTCCGTGGTTTCCCAGTCTCACACCAGGCAAATGCTGGGGCTGTACCTTAATTAAGGCCACGGCTGCTTCCCTCCCACTCCTAACCCTTCTCTGTCGTATCGTCGCCATAAGACCTATCTGTGTCGAAGCGACGTAAAGCAACTAGCAGAAAAAGCTATTTTGGCATGAGTATGGACATTAGATAGTACGAAGGAAAGCAACATACATTCAGCTATAAAAGAGCAACAGAAACACTATAAAGTCACAAAATTGGTAATGTGGGATTTTGAACACAAAATAATCGTTCAATGTGTGGCAGGTCATTACTGTGCACAGCCACCTAGGGCTCTAAGGAATGCTCGAACACGACGAGGCATTCTCAGCACCAAAGAATGCAAGTTATTTGGGGCAAATAATCCCACTCTTGTATAGCAGCTTCCGTCACCTATTGAATGTAAGCAGGATTAGGACGATAGAAAATTGTTCTTTTCAGTTCATGCTACGCATATTCAACACAGTCTTTGTGCACAGAATATGCTGTCACACCATTCGCCGTATGCCTTGTGCCTCAAGGAACTGACCGACTACTTTAGCTTGAGGGGCACGAACAGTATCATCCACTGGTGTAAAGCCCCCGCTCACGGTGGCAGCAGGTCCCGTAACTACAGGTTGTAGGATGTTATCACTGTGTACGAGACTGGTCATGTTACCCTGGATAAGAATTAGAGGCGCACATCGACCAAACATCTTACCTCAAAACATAACGGAATCCCCTTACTGCTGACGGTGTTCCAGGATGATCCAGGGTGATTCAGTGATTGGATCGTATCCAGGCTCTAATAAAAAAAATGAAATAGCGTATGGCTTTTAGTACCGGGAGTGTCCGAGGATATGTCCGGCTAACCAGGTGCATGTCTTGTGATTTGACCCCCGTAGGCAACCTGCGCGTCGTGATAAGGATGGACCTATGGTGAAGACAACACATACACCTAGCTCCCATGCCAGCGAAATTAATCAACGATGGTTATAATTTCTGACCCTGCCGGGAATCGAACCCGGGGCCCGTCTGACCAAAGGCCAGCACGCTAACCATTTAGCCATGATGCCGGACTCCAGACTCTAATGATTCTGTTTTATGGGTGCAAGCAGCTTGTGGTGACTTCATCAGTAAAGAGCGTACTCTACCACTGTTCCTAATGCCATGGGCTATGGTTTATTACCACCTCATACGAGCTGCCCTATGGTGTGGTTTAAGAGGTGCTTTTGGCACAGGCCACTTTGATATCAGTCCTCCGACGTGCAACCGATTCTTCACTGTTTGACTAGACACATTCGCTCCGGCGGTCCTCCAAAGATTCTGGCGGAACAAGGTGGCAGAAGCTGAGGGCCTATGCCGTGCTGAAAGGAACAAATGCCGATACTCCTTGCGTCCGTTATGGATCAGCAACCATTTGTCTCTTCCTGATTTTGTCCAAACTTCGAAGACATCGCTCTGACTCATTCCAACACGAGCGGGGGCAATCCCTCGTCACCATTCTTGTAGTGATATTACAAGCGGAATGCGCACAGTAGCAGAAATGGGTACTCTTGCCTTGTTTAACCCCAGTCCTGCATTTGCTGTCTATCCACCACTGACCTTACAAGTGATGTTAAACTGACTGACAAGACGAATGCCTCCTATCGCACAAACATCGAACCTGATCTTCGCTTAGCATCACTACATGCCTATACGCTTGAGATACTGTGATATATACCATGAGAAATCGCAATGGACAATTTTTTTTTGAGCATTGTGAATCAGAAGAACCTTTCTTCAGGGAATGAATTATTTCAATGATTTTATTTGCCGTTCATATTCAGCCATATCTCCTTGGCACCTTTAAGCACTAGTCAGTACGAATGCTCACAGATTCCTGAAATCCCACATAATCATATTATATATGATTTAGTGAGTTTCCAGTTTTAGTTCACGACACATTATTGTGGTATCCCGGCCTAAGCCTAGACCCAGTCTACAATAAATTACAAATTAACATTGCATACATGACACCGTTCACTCAATCTCTACCAAGTGGGCTGATGACTTCGATGTTCCAAACCTCTAATAGAAAAATAAGATTACGTTTCGTGACCAATTTATCTGAAGAACATCGAGTGGTTTATCTTCTCCCATAACTTTAATCTCCAAATAATATTAATATACAATAATTGTACAATAAAATAAAACACACCAAAATTTAGTTCAAAACTTACCGGTATGTTTTCATAAATGAGACATCTGGATACTTACCTGAAACAATTAAAAATACATTAGTACAAAGTAACAATGCAATATACTTTTTCTGAGTTAAGAACTGTATATGAGAATTATTTAGAAGTGAAGTGCATATAATAATTAAATGGAGGGGAATAAATTTTATGATTTAAATAGACAAATTCAAAACGTATTAGAATCATAACATTAAGTAAAATATCATTCCTCCAGAACGAAAAGAACGGCTTATACATTAGACCATTACTGTTTAATAAGCTGTCTTGTATATTACAACACATATTGCAATAAACATGAAAACAAATACCCTCCAATGTCTTTTCGTCTCCAATTCTGACTTAAAATTTGTATAGATAATTTTGGAGCAGCAACTACCGTTCCTCTAGGTACAGTGCCTAGGTCTGAGCAGCCGAAATAGAATATGTTTAATAGAGTTTACATCATTTTCCGACGGCTCTCATCTGCGAGAACCGTGCGGTGATCATTAGGTCGGCCAGGTACTGATTCTCCTTGCTTTTGTCCATGTTCATAGCCTTCACTTCAGGAAGGTTTAGTCGGGATAGAACGAAACACACAGGTCACGCCCACTTCCTTCTTAACTTTATTCCAAGAAATTGGAAATACAGACAGCATAGTCATAAAATAAATCATCAACAAACAGACAGGTTGTCACCTGGCGGCCCCGGGTTCGATTCCCGGCCAGGTCAGGGTTGTTTGTGACGTCCTTAATATTCCTTTCCTCACATACAACATTCCACACTACCGCCATTCCAATTACACGCAGGTTCATACAATATGGTGTCGGTAGGGGCAAAAGATTCACATGGGTCGACGTCCCGAACAAATTACATTTTAAAAAAACAAAAAAAAACAAACAAGTTTTTGGAGATGTCGAGTTGCCGGAAACTTGTAATATCCTCCAATAATGTTCTAATTATTTTTATTTTTCAAACAATGTGTCCATATTCGTTCGCCGGAGGTTACGGGATTGAGTTATAAGTGTTATAACTTATTAACTATTAGAGGACCCTGAAATGCCACCAGCCTAAGCCAGGATCAAACGCACTAACTTCGGCTCAGAAGGCCAGCGCTTCTGACACCTGAGCCACTCAGCCCGGCATTGAGGGCAATTTCTGCCCCCCCCCCCCCTGCTATTTGCTTTACGTCGCACCGACACAGATAGGTCTTATGGCGACGATGGCATAGGAAAGGCCTAGGAGTTGGAAGGAAGCGACCGTGACCTTAATTAAGGTACATCCCCAGAATTTTACTGGTGTGAAAATGGGAAACCACGGAAAACCATCTTCAGGGCTGCCGACAGTGGGGTTTGAACCCACTATCTCCCGGATGCAAACTCACGGCTGCGCGCTCCTAGCCGCACGGTGTCACTACCACCACTTTTGAAACAGTAAACACGTAATGAAAAACATGAGATGATGAGGAAATGAGGTGAGATGAAATTGTATGGCATGTCTTCACGGCCGGATGCCCTTCCTGACGTGAAAGTCTGCTGAGGAGTTAATGAAGATGAAATGAATGACGGTGAATGAAATCGAAAGTAGGAAACCAGAAAACCATTCTCAGGACAGCCGACGATGGGGTTCGAACCCACTCGTCTCCCGAATGCAGAGCTCGGCTCCGTAGCGCGTCAACACATGCGTTCACTCCACTCGGTTCCGGATTTATAAAATATTGTCTAATGAAACTGAAAATTCACAGCCCGTTTCCAGTTTCAGCCGGGTCAGGAATGAAGCCCCCATCTAGTGGCGAGGGTAGGAACTGTACCGGCTGCAGAAGCCTATGGCACTCCCTGGGGCAATGATGAATGACTCACTTATGAAATGAATTAAATTATAGAGTGTCGCTGGAATGAAACATGTCAGGGAAAACCGGAGTACCCGGTGAAAAACTTGTTCTACCTCCGCTTTGTCCAGCACAAATTTCACATGGAGTGATCGGGATTTGAAACACGGAACCCAGCGGTAAGAGGCCGGTGCGCTGCCGACTGAGACACGGATGACCTTTGTGCGTAATATCTTCTAAAAATGTTCTTATTAATTTCAAACAAGGTATCCATATTCGTTCACCAGACGTCTCCGGATTATGTTATAACTTATTAAATCGGGAGAGAGAAAATAAAGACACTGTTGCATCAACGTTGGGGTTTCGTTTAAAGATTATGTTGTTAAGAACAGTTTCAGTTCAGTATTGTGTATGGAACAGTGGAAACGGAAGTAAGAATATACCATCTCACGGCTAATTCGGGAGCATAAAATAAATCAGAACTAAAGATCGTGAAGAAAATGCTTGGCCTAAATAAACGTAAGACGGGCACTGGATGAAATCATGTAAAGCAACAGAGAAGCTGTCCAGTCTGGCAGCAGACATCAGAAAACGAAGATTAAAATTCTACGGACACGTTCACTCCCACCAACAAGGCCTACGTACGAGATCATGCCATACGCCGGAAAACTGAAGAGCATATCATGGATCGAACAAGTCTATATATAAAATAAAAATAAAAAAATAAAAAAAAATGGACCTGGAGAAAGCCCAGACAGATACATCAGAAATATTAGACAGGAATCTGTTCAGTCGAAAGGTAAACAAATGGATTATACAGCCGCGGAATGAAGTTTCAAAGAGAGACCAAAAACCAATTGGACAGAAGAAAGGAAAAGAGCCTCCGGAGAAAACATGAGAGCCCTATGAAAGATTAGAAAGGCGAATCATAAAAGCACTGCGTGATCCAACAGGGTCCATTCGCAAATAATAATAATAATGAAAATGAAAACCTACAACCTGTTTTCCAGTCAGTGACCGGGTCAGGGATGGAATGAATGAAACCCCCATCTTGCGACGAACATAGGAATTGTGCCGGCTGCCGAAGCCTGTCGCACTCCTCTGGCGCAATCATTAATGACTGACAGATGAAATGAAATGATATTGGAGAGCGTTGTTGGAATGAAAGATGACAGGGAAAACCGGAGTACCCGGAGAAAAACCTGTCCCACCTCCGCTTTGTCCAGCACAAATCTCACATGGAGTGACCGGGATTTGAACCACGACATCCAGCGATGAGAGGCCGGCGCGCAGCCGCCTGAGCCACGGAGGCTTAATAATAATAATAATAATAATAATAATAATAATAATAATAATAATACCTCCCTGACTGCCGAGTTGAAAAGCTGGCAAGCAGTATTACGACAGGTTTTGTCTTATTACATAGCACTCTACAAAAGTGCATCGCTCATCAGCTTCCGTTGATCTTCTAGAGAGGATCGTAAACTAAACATTTATCATACGTCATGTCATCAAAATGGCCGTAGAAAAATGTTGTTTTTTCTAAGGCAGAAAGCTAATATACTCGAACCTGAATATCCTGTTTTCTAGTGCAGTCGTATTCAAAGTGTGGTACGCGGGATCGTCTCAAGGCGTACGCAAATTTACCATAGCTTCTGTTTTCAGTGAGCCTGCTCATCTATATAAATAAAATCATAACGACCGTGTGTCTGTATATTAACTATTTTGAGAGAAATTTTCGTATAGCTATCCGTTTAAAGGGTAATAATGACCATCTGTATATATTTTACTTTTAGTTTCCTGAAAGTCGTCGTTTTTACCCCCTACCCCAAAATCAAGATTGCGGCACAATCTCCCAGACGAGCTAGAAAATTGAAATTTGGCAAAATTATACTTGTTAGTCTCTAAACGACGGAAAACTTTCAAGATCTTTAAATTTTTCACTTTTTATCCTCGAAGAATATCGAAATATCGAGGCAATCGAGTACAATCCGTTTGACGATATGACGTACCGTTTAGCAGCAGTTAATCTGTAGATGAAGGTCTGCAGTATTGTAAATATGCATATACTTTCGTATGTCGATCTATTTATATTCACTGATGTCTATTTGTAGCCATCAGGAAACGGTGTGAGTGCTATTGTAATCAGAACTCCTCACATCGACTTTGACTGGCAGTAGGAATGGGGTCCTTCTCCAACTCCTGTGTAATTGTCATTAGTAAGGAGGGCCTACTGTTGTAATGAATAATTCCTTTCTCGATTAAATTTGTAGAAGACAAAGCAGCATTCAATTTTGTTCGAAACTCCCCTACCGATTGTGTTTGGCTGTGGGAAAGGGTGCCCGCCATTATGAACAAATGTACCCATCTAAAACGTGAGAGGCATTAGGCACAGGGGCCTGTTAATTTAATGGAGACTCACCAACTCGGTGTGACTGGCATTAAGCTGGCTGGTAGTAGGAATATTGGCCTGTCATTATAATGATAACAGCACAACTCAATTTTGACTGGCAGTAGATAAGTTGCCCGCTGTTATAATAAAACTCATCAACTGTAATTTGTGTGGAAGAAGGAAAGGGAGCCTGCGATTGTAACGAAAACTTTCCAAATCGATTGTGACCCCGCATTAGGCAATGGGGCCTGTCATTATAATGTGAACTTCCCAACTCCACTGTGAATGGCATTAGGTAAGTGAGCCTGCCGTTATAATCATAACTCCGCAATTCACACTTTACATTGGAAACAACGTATGGGGACATACCCATGCTGTTTCTCGGATAACGCTAAGAGACATACAATTTAAAAAAATCTAATTCACTGCATGTACAGTAATTTACTTTGATATCCATATACAATGTAGGATACAGTAGCGAAGCACGGGTACATTTGCTAGTTTTTAATAAAAAAAAATTGTTTACCACTACACAGAGTCCCCTCTCCGACTTATTTAATCTAAAACATGCGTCTGTTTGTAACCCCCATTGTCCAGGTAGGCCCCATATATAAATGCTTGCTTATGCTGCATTGCTCTTTTTAAATTCTTTTTGTTTGGGAATCCAGTTTAGCTTTTAGTAACAGTGTATACAATACAATAGTAATTGTTGCATTAATAATACTCTCATATACAGGGTGTTTGAAAAAGAACTCCCTAGTTTTAATGTGTCCTAGAATCTGCACAAAGTGACATACACTATTCTAGTTTGTGGTGTGTGATTCATCAACTCTCCAAGTTTGGCTCCCCTGCAGTTGGCAGATCTGCTTGACCGTGAGACGGCGCTAGTGCTGTTCGTTTCCTCTATTATGCACTGCACTGCAGGCACGTCTGGACTGAGCTGAGGGAACAGAGGAAACAAACAGCATTGGCGCCGTCTCAAGGTAAAGCAGACTTGCCAACTGCAGGGGAGCCAAACTTGGAGAGTTGATGAATCACACAATATAAACTAGAATAATGTATGTTACTTTGTACAGATTCTAGGACACATTAAATCCACGGATTTCTTTTTAAAACACCCTGTATATCGTTGCTAGGCAATGGAAACCACTCTCGAGGAAACCACGTTTCTCCGTCCGTCTTGGAAAGGCTTGCCGCGTTGCGAACAGAAGATTCCGATGCTCCAATAATCGGGCTATCATTAAGCAATGATACTGCCAGGAACAGTTCTCCGGCCATTGCTGACCGCTCACTTTTTATTCCGAAGCTCCGAAGAAGTTTCGAGGTTTCCTCTTCCCAGTGACGATTATATACAATAAGTTACATTATTGCCATTATTGGGGAACAGGGTGGTGTAGCAGTTTCATTCCGGCGACCGTGGTTTGATTTCCGGTGTTGCTGGGGTGGGATTTTCAGTTGGTGTCAGGGAGGGCATGCGACCTTAACCCTTAAATGCGTAGGTAATTTATTACTTCTTTAACATATTGTCGTTTTTCATTCAAAAGATTTTTCAAATATTTGTTAAAATAAATATATATATTTTTTGGATCATTATTTTTTTTTGTGGGCGAAGAAATGAAGAGTACCAGGGTGAAAACTATGCCCTTTTACTTATCTGTGTCCAAGGAATAGCCGATGAGTCGGAAAATCTCAGTTCATTGCATTGGCGGGGGTAAAAGCGATCTGTCTTGTAGGTAGAGAACCTACACTTCAGAGGAGAAAATCCCCTCTTTGCTACATTAATTTGGAAAAAATATAATCATGATCGTTAGTGGCGGTGAAGAGGAAGGAGTATTCTTAACAAACGGCGCTTTTCAGGGTATGATTTATAGGTATTTAGTTGGCGGGTGGTGCTATAATTTGGAAAAGGCCGAAATAAATTTAAGGCGGGTCATACATGAGCCAAGGGCTGCGGTATTTATAAAGAGTATTAGGCTTCTTGGTCGTGATGGCCCGTTTTAGTAGCGAGATGCCCTGATCGGTAGACTGGGCTTGGACTATTCTAGCCTTAGTCATCTTGGTTAACTTATTTATTTGAGTTCTAATAGTCGGAATACGGACATTTGTGCGTATCTTTCTATTAGATCTCAGAATGGAAGCTCTTTTCATCTTTCTGAGTATTTTATTTTGGAAAACTTCTAATTTGGAAAGAGGTGTTTTGGGAATATAGCCCTAGGCCTCGCACCCATAAAGTAGTATGGGCCTGATACATGCTAAATAGAGCTTTCTCTTGATGGAGTTTGAGATATATCTATTATGAAGCACAGGTTTCAGGTTGGCCATACGTACCCATGCTCTTTGCAGGGCCTGTTCTATATTCCCTCTCCAGATAAGACTTTTGTCCATTGTTAAGCCGAGATATTTGATTTGATTAGTTCAGCGCAGGGGGTTATTATTAATATGAAGATGACCACGTCTAGGCCTTTTTCTAGTAAAAACAATTGCTTGGGTCTTGCGGCATTTATTGTAATTCTGTTCCGAAGGCACCACTTCCAGAACAGTGAGATCCAAGCTTGCAGAGCGGATATGGTATCTCTGTTTCTCCTTCTAGGGGCATAAACAGCTATATCATCAGCGTACTGCTGGATATCTACTCCCTGCCACTGAGGTAGATCGTTCACATATAGGGCATAGAGTATAGGAGATATTTTTCAACCCTGAGAGACTCCAGATGGAAGCCTCCGAGGGGTGGAATTTTCTCCGTCTACAGTAACGTAGAATTTCCTATTTGTGAGATAGGAAGTAATATGCATACACACATACATACATACATTACCATTATAGACTGTTATGCCTTTCAGCGTTCAGTCTGCAAGCCTCTGTGAATTTACTAAACGTCGCCACAATCCTCGATTTACACTAGTGTTGTGGCCTCATTTAGTTCTATACCTCTTATCTTTAAATCGTTAGAAACCGAGTCTAACCATCGTCATCTTGGTCTACCTCTACTTCTCTTACCCTCCATAGCAGAGTCCATTATTCTCCTAGGTAACCTATCCTCCTCCATTCGCCTCACATGACCCCACCACCGAAGCCGGTTTATGCGTACAGCTTCATCCATCGAGTTCATTCCTAAATTAGCCTTTATCTCCTCATTCCGAGCACCCTCCTGCCATTGTTCCCACCTGTTTGTACCAGCAATCATTCTTGCTACTTTCATGTGTGTTACTTCTAACTTATGAATAAGATATCCTGAGTCCACCAAGCTTTCGCTCCTGTAAAGCAAAGTTGGTCTGAAAACAGACCGATGTAAAGATAGTTTCGTCTGGGAGCTCACTTCCTTCTTACAGAATACTGTTGATCGCAGCTGCGAGCTCACTGCATTAGCTTTACGACACCTTGATTCAATCTCACTTACTATATTACCATCCTGGGAGAACACACAACCTAAATACTTGAAATTATCGACCTGTTCTAGCTTTTTATCACCCACCTGACATTCAATTCTGTTGAATTTCTTACCTACTGACATCAATTTAGTCTTCGAGAGGCTAATTTTCATACCATACTCATTGCACCTATTTTCTAGTTCCCAGATATTAGACTGTAGGCTTTCGGCACAATCTGCCATTAAGACCAAATCGTCAGCATAGGCCAGACTGCTTACTACATTTCCACCTAATTGAATTACTCCCTGCCATTTTATACCTTTCAGTAGATGATCCATGTAAACTACGAGCAGCAAAGGTGAAAGATTACAGCCTTGTCTAACTCCTGTAAGTACCCTGAACCAAGAACTCATTCTACCATCAATTCTCACTGAAGCCCAATTGTCAACATAAATGCCTTTGATTGCTTTTAATAATCTACCTTTAATTCCATAGTCCCCCAGTATAGCGAACATCTTTTCCCTCGGTACCCTGTCATAAGCTTTCTCTAGATCTACAAAACATAAACACAACTGCCTATTCCTCTCGTAGCATTTTTAAATTACCTGGCGCATACTGAAAATCTGATCCTGACAGCCTCTCTGTGGTCCGAAACCACACTGGTTTTCATCCAGCTTCCTCTCAACGACTGATAGCACCCTCCCTTCCAAGATGCCAGTGAATACTTTGCCAGGTATACTAATCAATGAGATACCTCGATAGTTGTTGCAATCCTTCCTGTTCCCTTGCTTATAGATAGGTGCAATTACTGCTTTTGCCCAATCTGAAGGTACCTTACCAACATTCCATGCTAATTTTACTACTCTATGAAGCCATTTCATCCCTGCCTTCCCACTATACTTCACCATTTCAGGTCTAATTTCATCTATTCCTGCTGCCTTATGACAATGGAGTTTATTTACCATCCTTTCCACTTCCTCAAGCATAATTTCACCAACATCATTTTCCTCCTCCCCATGAGCTTGGCTGTTTGCAACACCACCATGATGATTTTCTTTTACATTGAGATGATGTTCAAAATATTCCCTCCACCTCTCCAGTGATTCCCTGGGATCTATTATGAGTTCACCTGAATTACTCAAAACACTGTTCATTTCCTTTTTCCCTCCCTTCCTAAGATTCTTTATTACTGTCCAGAAAGGTTTCCCTGCTGCTTGACCTAGCCTTTCCAAGTTGTTACCAAAATCTTCCCAGGACTTCTTTTTGGATTCAACAACTATTTGTTTCGCTCTGTTTCATTCATCTACGTACAACTCCCTGTCTGCCTCGGCCCTTGTTTGGAGCCATTTTTGATAAGCCTTCTTTTTACGGTTACAAGCTGTTCTCACTTCATCATTCCACCAAGATGTTCGCCTTTTCCCATATTTACACACAGTTGCTCCTAGGCATTCCCTTGCTGTTTCTACTACAGCATCCCTGTATGCCACATATTCACTTTCTATATCCTGAACCTGCTTACTGTCTACTGTTCGAACTTCTCACTAATCATATCCATGTACTTTCATCTAATTTGCTCGTCCTGGAGATTTTCTACCCTTATTCGTTTGCAGACAGATTTCACTTTCTCTACCCTAGGCCTAGAGATACTTGGTTCACTACAGATCAGATAGTGGTCTGCATCATCGAAAAATCCGCGGAAAACGCGTACATTCCTAACAGATTTCCTGAATTCGAAGTCTGTCAAGATATAGTCTATTATGGATCTGGTACCCCTAGCCTCCCATGTGTAGCAGTGAATAGCCTTATGCTTGAAGAATGTATTCGTAACAGCTAAACCCATACTAGCACAGAAGTCCAGCAAACCCTTCCCATTCCCATTAGCTTCCATATCTTCCCCACATTTACCAATCACCCTTTCGTATCCTTCAGTTCTATTCCCAACTCTCGCATTGAAATCGCCCATTAGCACTATTCTATCCTTGCTGTTGACCCTGACCACGATGTTACTCAATGCTTCATAAAACTTGTCAACTTCATCCTCATTCGCACCCTCACATGGTGAATACACGGACACAATTCTAGTCCTAATTCCACCAACTGATAAATCTACCCACATCATTCGCTCATTTACGTGCCTAACAGAAACTATGTTCCGTACAATGGTATTCCTGATAAAGAGCCCTACCCCAGACTCTGCCCTTCCCTTTCTAACACCCGTCAAGTACACTTTATAATCTCCTATATCTTCCTCGTTATCTCCCCTTACCCGAATATCACTTACTCCTAGCACATCCAGATGCATCCTCTTTGCTGACTCAGCCAGTTCTACTTTCTTTCTTCCATAAGCGCCATTAATATTGATAGCTCCCCATCGAATTCCATTTCGTTCGCCAAGTTGCTTCCAAGGAGTCCCTCGCCTGTCAAATGGGAGTGGGACTCCGTTACTCCCATAGGTCCGAGGCTTGCTTAAAATGTTCTGAGCTCGGTAGATTCATGAAGCAGGATGCTACCCTACTTACACATAGTCCAAGTGAGGATCTCTCCTCTAACGGGTTATGGACCACCGGTGGGTTGTATAGTCCTAGCCGCCTGAGCACAAGGAGGGCCAGGACTGAGAATATGTCCGAGATGCCCACTCCCATTCCATAGTAACTGGTATCCCGACTCTCAGGACCACTTACTAGGCCACTCAGCCGTTGCCCATGGTTCACGAACTAGGACGTGACTACAGTAACCCACAAACATGAACCAATGGAAGTAATAATTTTGATTAAATAATTTGGAATGACATGGAGGTCCAGAAGTTTGGCTATTAAATTTTCATGCCAGACGGTGTCAAAGGCCTTTTCTATGTCGAAAAATACCGCTGGCACGCTACGCCGTAAGTTGAACGATCTACAAACATACCGTACGAGACGCAGCGCCGCTAGAGGGGCACTGCGCTTCGACCGGAAGCCGAATTGCTCCGGTCTCAATATGTTGTGGGTGTTCAGGCTAGCAGTGAGGCGACTGAGAACAAGTCTCTCGAGTATCTTTGAAATATGAGACAATAGGGTTCTTGGCCTATGATTTTTAGGGAATAATCTGTTCATACCCGGTTTTGGAATAACGACCACACGGCCCATCTTCCTAAGCCTGGGGAAGTATCCCTGTTTAAAACAAGCCGAAAAAATGGTAGCCAAAAAGATGACTGCTCAGTACGACAGAGATTTCATTTCTTTATTGATAACCCTATCGTCTCCGGGAGACTTCTTCTCATTTAAGTCCTTAATAACTCTGAGGACCTTTGGAGGCGTGACGTCAGATATGTCATTGTGAGGCGTCCATTGTTGAATGAAATATTAGACCTTTCTGTGTACCTCACGGGTCCGTCGTTCGTTATCGTCATCGTCAGAAAGGTCGTGGGGTACACTTTGACTTTCAACTGTGTCTGCAAAGGCCTCAGCTTTATCGTAAGGGGAGAATCCTAATCCGTGGCGGTCATGAATTGCGCGCCTGAGGGGCGAAGGGGGGGGGGGATTCAGAGAACGTGTAACCCGCCAAAACTCGTGGTCTGATTCGTTTTCTGTGAGGGTACGGCAGAATTCCTTCCATCTTTCCACCTTACATTCAAGTAATCACTTGAGGACTTCTTGGGCGAGCTCGCGGTATTGCGCTCTGTTCGCTGGTTCCCGAAATCTTTGCCATCTTTTACGATATGGATTTTTTATTTTAATGAGGTCTTTAATAATTTCGGGTAAACTATTAAGAGTGTTAAATGTTTTACGTACCGGTATATGCAAAGCTGTACCTACTGCCACATTTCAGTCTAAGGGATGTCTTTGCTCTCGAATTCTTCGAGGTAAACAGCATTTTAATCGTTTTACCTTAGCTGCTTAGAGTTTACACCACTCTAGCTGATTAGCAAGAAAAATTATCAAATAAAAGTGTTCACTTTTTAATACACTAGCGACCCCTAGCGAGTTCGTCTGCAAGATAGAAGTAATCGCACACTTTTAAACTCATAAAGCAGATATAACAGGCAAGTCAATTCTCCTTTGCACATATGCAATTCTGTGCATTTAAGGGTTAAATCCCCGGCCACAGCTCTTCCATACATCATTGCGTGCAGGGTCCCTGAGCAAGCGGGATAAACTGCGGACGATGATGTTATTTGGCATCTACCAACAGTCATTTGTTATTTCTGGTACCATATAACCACAACATACTCGTACTTCGGGGGTATGAATGTAAAACAATTGGATTTTGGTGGTACGCCAACCAAATAGTTGAATACCACTGCTCCAGTGGAGTGTATTAAGTGATCAGCATTACCCAAATAACTTACAATACACTCAATAAACAGAATTCCACCTTGTCATTTTATGTCTTTCTGAAAATGATTTATCTGAACCGTGAATATAAAGTTACTCCATATTCCGCACAACTTCAGATAATACTACATTTTGCTGCTTACAACTCATCAATGTCTGACTCATATCGTATTTATATGCATTAAGTTTTGAACAGTCTGTATGAAGCTTTAGTGTTCATCTGACTTGGATTATGAACATTTTTCTGCAAGAAGATGAGGAGTAAAAGTTTCATTTTATGGAGTAATCAGATGAGTGCTTCGAGATATTCCCACACCAAGCTACCGATATTTATGATTTCTTTTATGCCTCACTGCAAATTTCAATGGAAATAAAGGAAACTATACGGTCCCAAACTGTATTCCGAGAGCAGGAACTGGAGATGAAATTGATGCAAAAGTAAAGAGTGGATTGAAGGCCATATATACGAATGACGATGAAATGCATAAAGATCTAACAGATATGCCCGTAGACCTGTTATTTATTTCGAACAACTCATGTCAAGTTTTTCATTAGCCGTTCGTCAGTGGTGATGAAGTAAATGCGTTTTCGAAATAGCGGTTCGATCCTACCTGTGGTCGGTATTATTTGAGAATGTTTTAATGCGACAACTTCGTGTCGTTATCTTCTACCACGTTGAAGAACTCCTGAAGGATAAAACTAGCACGATAGTCATTCAGCCTGTCGCACTCTGGGCTTTGAATCATATTTTGTATCTTATTCTTTTGGTCATCAGTTCATAGATTGGTTTGATGCAGTTCCCATGTCACCCTAACCCTGGGCTTCTCAGGGTGCATGCACCCGTGCATTGCACGGCGCAAGGTACAAAAGACGACTTCGCTAGGTTGATCACAGTGCAGACCCCCACTTCTTCCATTAAGCGCAATAGCGCTGTCTCTCTTTTCCCTACGCCTGTCTCCCCCTTCCTCATTTGCTCTGCAGCGCTTCACCATCCGAGCAGAGTTGAACCGAGCTTGGCCGAGTCGGACCGATGCACTGTGCACAGAACCTCTGCGCCTCTGTTTGCACGCGTGAGATTTTAGGCATCTGAGTGGCCCTGCCCTAACCTGTGCTAACATATTCATTTCTACATAACTGCTACATTATCCATCTATTCTAATCTGTTTGTCATATTCATGATTGGGTCTACCTCTACTGTTCTCACCCCATACATTTTCCTCAATACCTTTTTTACAATTTGCTTTACGTCGCACCGACACAGATGGTCTAATGGTGGCGATGGATAGGAAAAGATTAGGAGCGGGAATGAAGCATCCGTGGCCTTACCGTTTGTGACTGCAGTGTCTGCACTAGTGTGTGGGTTTGTAATTAAGTGGGACTTGACTTGGGAAGTTATATTTTACCACCATTCGCAAAATCTCTTAGCCTAGAGCAATAGCAACAGAGTTGCACGAGACTGGCTCGGAAGACTTATCAACAGGACTCGGATTTAGTGTACACCTAGTAAAAATATTCAAAATATATACATTATTATATATGTGAGATGCTATGCGAAAAGTTGTCTGATGGAAAAATAGTGAATTTTTCCTTTCCGCGTGACCACTCACACACGTGTTAAAAATGTCAAAATACTTGCGTTCACTGTGTATGTAATTATATTTTATGAAATACTGTATACGCAATTACAGTATTTATACTTAAATGAGAACAAATATGGAATTCTATAAAATATAGAAGTTTAAGTACCAAACATCGCCTTTTGTTATGTTCTACAGAAATGCATGGAATAAAGGCATCAATTAATTAATATTCCTTTTTATTTTCATTTTCCCCTCTATTTATTAACTCAGTCTGCTACTGAAAAAGTATGGCACAAAAAGCCTCTTATACAGGATGAAGCGAAATTCGCGCACTCGGGCGTCGCAGCGCGACTCCTCACATGCCAGCAATAAAAAAATGTCTCTCACAAAAGTTCGTCCTTCTAGTATATCCGGCAGAAAAAGAGCGTTGAAGAGTGGCAATCTGGCAACATCGTAACCACATGTAGGGTAACTACCTCTGTCAGCACATGTTATTCGAGCTTTACAGTTGGTGCAGTGGAAATAGTTTTGGGTTAGCATGCAGGAGGTCGAGGCGTCGATCCTGGGTTGAAGCGTATGTTTTTTATTTCGTAAATGTAGTCCAGGTGGTATGGTATCTGGGATCACTCGGAAGCTCAAGCAACTAGTCGTTTAAAGTTTAATTATTTAACCACTCTTCAGGAAATATCTGACTACTTTTTAACCTTTTCTTTCGACATATTGACGTACCAAAAAGAACCTGATATTAAAAGAAACACGATATCAAACACGACACTACCCGGCTCATCAAGAGTACAGTAACGATTGTAACAAATTCTGACTGAGGCTGTGGGCCGGAGCTGGTCTAGAAAACGTGTGGTAGTATGAATCATGAGTTCAATACAACGGGAATAAGCAGACTATTATACCGTAGTTAGTTCTATATTATTTTTTCCCCTGGTGATGAAATGTGATATTGTTACAGTTGAAAATCGCTAAAAGAAGTTGGAAATCCGTCAAAAAATCCGTTGTCCGCTAAATGGAAATATTTATCCGCTGTTCCATTTCAAAATCAGCCAAATTTGGCGGAAAATCCGCTGAGTTGGCAACACTGTTCTCCAGCTACTTTCCGCCAATATTCAGGCATTCTGTTTTACTCGGGACGCAGCAATAATCCCATCTGTCGGAGATGAATGACAGCAGAACACACACACACAAAAGATCATAACTATGGATAAAGTAATGTTATTTTTGATCAGTTTTACGAACTATCGATATTGTAAGCCTTCAGATTCCATCTCTGTGATATTAGGGCTTGTAATATAAAGGGAGCCCTCCTTCCTTTCATGAATCCCTCTTGTCATATTCTTCAAGCGATCGTTCCTTTGCGATTCGTTCGCATTTTTTAATAATCATCTTCAGAATTTTCCTTGTCGATATGAGCCGATGACACTGCGGTTTTACACTTTAAGACAATAATGACAAAAATCATCTCCAGTTAACACGATTGAACAATACTTCCATGATAGCAATGCTCGGCGTTGATATGGATTAAGCAACGAAAGTCTAAGTTCATGAATTCTGTTATCATAGTCGAAACGGTAAAACTTCATAAGACACAAATGATCGGAAATTCTGTTCACTATAACTTTTAGTGTAATACTTTTCGATAGGACCAATAACATAGGTATTTAAAAATTAAATTTAAGCGCCTTCCCCTAAGCTAGGGGCTGCCTGGCCTCAAGACGTGCTCGTTTCACCCGGAAGGACGAGGGTTCGATTCCCGGTCAGGAAGTCAAAAAATTTAAGAGACAAGATTTCCACTTCCGGAGGTGCACATGGTACTGAGGTTCACTCAGCCTACACCAAAAATGAGTACCAGGGCAACTCCTGGGGGCAAAGGCGGCCGGGCGTAGAGCTAACCACTCTACCCCATAAAGTGCCGAGGTTACAGATAGTCGAAGCCTTTACCTTTCACCCTTCTAAGGGCCTTCATGGCCTGTACGGAGATGACTTTGCTTTTCTTTCCTTAACCTACCGTTTCATTCAGCGTGAATACAATTATTTATAGCTCGGAATTTAGTGCCTTATTCTGCGACTTTACATACCGATTTTAATTTCTGTGCACCCATTTTCTCGTGGCTTGGCGACTTTGGGTCGGGGATACATCTGGGAATAAGGACTAGTACCTCGCCCAGGTGGCCTCGCCTGCTATGCTGAACAGGGGCAGCAAAAATTGAAATTCATTAATATCTCTGTTATCATATCCGATACGACGAAAATGTATACCGTTAAGACATAAATGATCGAAAATTTAAATCTATATAACTTTAAGTTATGTAGAATTTATCGATCCGACCATCAATAACGTACTGTAAATATTTGAGAATTAAATTTTAGACCTTCCGCTAAACTACCATTTCTCTCAGCGTCAATAAAATTAGTTATAGCCTAGATTGTCGTGCACCATTCCCCGTCTTTACATAGCCTACACTTTTTTAAAATTAAATTCTCTTCACCCATTTTATCGTGATGCGCGTACAGACAGACAGACAGACAGACAGACAGACAGACAGACAGATGTGGCTGAACATTAGTAAATGCATTTCCTTGTTACTGTGAACACGAACGAGTCAGAAACACCATTCTTTCTAAATTCTGTCCGACTCGTTGGCTGAACGGTCAGCGTACTGGCCTTCGGTTCAGAGGGTGCCGGGTTCGATTCCCGGCCGGGTCGGTGATTTTAACTTTAATTGGTTAATTCCAATGGCCCGGGGGCCGGGTGTATGTGTTGTCTTCATCATTTCATCCTAATCACGACGCGCAGGTCGCCTACAGGAGTCAAACAGAATGACCTGCACTAGGTGAGCCGAACCCGTGCTGGGATATCCCGGCACTAAAAGCCATACGACATTTCATTTTCTAAATTCTGAGCAATGTACAAACACAACTCTTTATGTTATATATATAAATAAGATGTAGGCCTACAACCACTGACTGTATTTGCCTGGTGTGAAAATGGTAAACCACGGAAAACCATTTTCAGGGCTGTCGACGGTGGTATTCGAACCCACTATTTCACGAATGCAAGCTCACAACTACGCAACTCGAACCACGTAGATAACTCGCTTGGTGTAAAACAATAATAGTCACCACATCTCATATTATGCTGCTATCTAGAAGTGTCACGTGCAAAGGTGTTTCTCACTCACTTTCTTCGATGCGATATTTCTTAATATTTCCCGTGAGCGTATTTTCAGAAACTTCACTTCTGCTATGAATAAGTAGATTACACCCTAGCCTCCAACGAGGAAAGAAAACGCCTTCCTATTGATTTATGAGTCCAGTACATAAGGTGATGGCAATATGCTGAGGAATGCGACTCAAGCAGCACATTCCGTCAGAGGTCATCCACAGGTTGAGGAAATCCATTCAGTAGTGTTGTTTCATCTAAGAGTCAACCGTCTCTCAGACATAGTGTGGTTTGCGTCTGTCTACTTGGTGTCTATACATGTAATTAACTGGTCTAGTGCTGTAGGGAGCTTGTGTGTTAGACCTGTATATTAGGTACCATCCCAACTGTCACCTGGAGTTGATAATCACAGGAAATCATTAAAACAATTAATGTTATTTGCTTTACGCACTTTACGCACTTTTACGGTTTACGGAGACACCGAGGTGTCGGAATTTAGTTCCGCGGGAGTTCCTCTACGTGCTAGTATATCTACCGACACGAAGCTGACGTATTTGAGCATCTGAGCCAGGAAGGAACCTGCCAAGTTGGGGTCAGAAGGCCAGCGCCTCAACCGTCTGAACCAATCAGCCCGGCAGGAAATCATT
The DNA here is from genome assembly GCF_040414725.1 of Anabrus simplex. Lineage (NCBI taxonomy): Eukaryota > Metazoa > Arthropoda > Insecta > Orthoptera > Tettigoniidae > Anabrus > Anabrus simplex. The sequence continues at coordinate 981,498,345 of NC_090265.1, forward strand.
AATCCAAAGGCAAGCTTGTAGACATGACTGGTTAAATTGTGATCGTAACTACGGGACTTCCATTTTTTTACGTGGTATCCGAACTACAGGAACGCTACTTATCATTTCGAAAATCTCACATGCATTGGCCGGGATTCGAACCGCGTCCCCTTCATCTATCTCCAGTATATTTTTTCACGGCAAATAACGAAATAATGTTGAGCAAGACGAACTGAGCAGGAGAGGGAGATCGGCGGATATTGAGGATGGTTACCTAGTTGTACTTCCTCTTCCACTACCACCACGGCAGACATGCCTTCTTGTCAGCCCACCCGAGTCCTTTCGACCTTCCGAGTTCGTCGCGCGCGGTCACATTCAGCTGAACAAGCCTGCTAATGGTGTTATATTTACCTGGAATGTTCACGTGTACATTTTGTTGACATATAAGAAAATCTTGTATTTCTTCAATTTATCTTCAAGATCAACAAAATATACACGTCTCCAACATGAAGAAGAACCTTATCGCCGTTTTTAGTCATTTGAACACTGACTTGTTGAATTTTTAACCAACATGAATGAACTTTATCTCATCATCATTATCATATGTTTTTAACCTTCGAGCCATTTTATCATATCTTTTAGCTTTTGTATCATCACAACATCAATGTATTTTAATTGTCTTGCCATTTTATCAAATTTTAGCTGAAGATGTTCCATAATCGGAACGAAACATGTACTAGAGATTATATGGTTTATATTATGTAATTAATAAGCCTATTATATAGAAATTGATAAGTATTGGAAGGTGGGAACCTACTCATAACTTAACCTTAGCAGTGAGATTATGTAAGTACGTTAGGGCATAGCTGCCAACCAAAATTGGTACAAATAAGACTTAATATCTGGAAGAAATATACTGTTGTGTAAGGCACTCATAGGACTCCTTTGGGCTGGGATGGAAAGGGGGTGAAGTACGAGTATAAAAATCTTACTATATATAGAAATGGAAATGTGTGTGTAAATGACACATCTCCTCCTAAACCACTGGAGCAATTTCAACCAAACTTGGTACACGTATTCCTTACTATCGGGAGACGAGTACTCTGGGGGGTAAGTCATCCCTAGTGCCCTTAAGGTAGAGGGTCAGGGGGGGGATAGCTACAATAATAATCGAGAATAGTGTCGAGTTCATAGCTTTCGGGATCGCTGAGTTGAAAAGTAATACTCTAGAATTTTTTAAAGTCCAGCCCCCTTTTAGGTGGGGAGAAAAGGGGGGTGAGATATAGAAATAATTAAAAACAGTTTCGAATCCATAGATTTCAGGGTCTCTGAGATGAATAGTATTACTCCGGATTTTTTGCAAGTCCAAGTGGGGAGCGCGGGGGTGACATATAAAATTAATCGAAAAACTACATATAAAAATATTATCTTCTTCTTCTTACTATATATAAAAAATTATGTATGTGTGTGCGTGGGTGTGTGGGTGTGGGTGTGTAAATGACAAATCTCCTCCTAAACCACTGGAGCAATTTCACCAAACTTGGTACACTTATCAATTAGTATCAGGAGACAAACCGCGTGAGGGTAAGACACCCCTAGCACCCTTATGGGCAGGGGGCGAGGGGGGCGGTATAAAAAGAATCTAGAATATTATCGAATCCATAGTTTTCGTGGTAGTGACACTCCGAATTTTTTAAAATTCATGTTCAGCCCCCTTTGGGGTGTGGGTGAGGGGGAGTGAGATATAAAAATAATCGAAAACAGTGTCGAATCTACAGTTTTCTGTGTCACTGAGATGTATGGTGACAATCCAGATTTTATATCTCTTAGTGGTGGAGGGCGGGAGGGGGACAGTCTCATTGACAGTTGAAATCCTGTACATCGTATCTATAGTGCGACGGCTAAATACATATAGTTATCACTTATTAATTTTTGACAGGATCAAATACTTCCCAGTCGATTCGAGCTTCCATAAGGACGAAGTTTTACTCGAAAATTAAATAATCTAAAACTTGAAACCAAACACATATAAGTTAAATAATTTTAAAACTACATAATAGATCATAACATATCAATCTGCAAGTCAAAAAGGAATTCTATAAAAATTCACATCACACAGAACTAACTGGTAATGCAAATCTTAAAGGTAAATATTCAGAAACTATCCGGGCAACGCCGGGTACTACAGCTAGTTTTTTAATAGGTCCTGTCGAGCTTCATTGAAATTTTGACCAATAAATACTTAGTGCCATTTAAATAACTTATGTTAGTACTCATATCTCACTAATAATTAATGCTTATGAGGCTGACTCCCCAGGAGTATTATTTCCTTCTTTCAGGTATGCAACTTTTATACGTCTTCATTTGGAGCTCTGATGCGGAGTGTTGTGGACGGTCAAGAAAAGTAATACTGGTACTGCACTACCATCAAAAACGACACCTCCAGAAATAAAGATATTAAACCAATCTGGATATCTCGAAGTCTCAGCACTTAGTAAGAACATGGTCGATAAAAATGTACCAATACAAATGCAAAGTGATCTTCGCGTCAACGACGGGTACTGTACCTAGTTGTAAAAGACGATTTTGAAAGCGTCATTTCATTTCATCTTCCAGGTGGCAAATTCTCTATCTAGAATCCCAGACCTGCACAAGAAGGTCTCCTCTGAAGGGAGCAAAACGTGTATTTTCAAATCTACTGACCAGAGACTATGAAAATGGTCTCCGTCAACCAATGTAACCATGAAGATATCAGTGTGTTATCAACTTTAATGGACCTCACGCTGTGGGACTGATGACTTCTGTGTGTGTAGCTCATAAAATGAAACATCACCACTAACAATCTCTTCCTACGCGCATTTTTATCGAATTGGCTAGATCCCATTTTTTTTACTATATTCGAAAACACAAATAAAATGCTTTTTAATCTAACACGAACTTTATTTGGGCTCCAAGTATAACGTCCATTGAAAGCATCTAGACAGTCATAATGTGTGTCTAACGTATCGATTTTCGGTAACATGAAGACTTTTTTTTTTTAACCAACTGACATCTCCCACTAGCTTCAGTAAAAGGAGCAAGAAAAGAAAGGTGAGGGAGGGTCACCTAATGCACTTCTCGTGTTACAACCGGACATCAATGTCGCTCTGAGCAGTAACATTCGACCTAAGAAGGAAAGAGGATCATTTACTAAACATAACAATGTTTTCCTTAAGGTGTTAGTATATTAATAATAATAATAATAATATTAATAATAAATAAATAAATAAATAAAATCCCTATTCTGTCTGTCATTCCTAGCGATATTGAGAATTTTTTTTGCTAGTTGTTTTACGTCGCACCGACACAGATAGGTCTTACGGCGACGATGGAACAGGAAAGGGCTAGGAGTGGGAAGGAAGCGGCCGTGGCCTTAATTAAGGTACAGCCCCAGCATTTGCCTGGTGTGAAAATGGGAAACCACGGAAAACCATTTTCAGGGCTGCCGACAGTGGGGTTCGAACCTACTATCTCCCGAATACTGGATACTGGCCGCGCTTAAGCGACTGCAGCTACCGAGCTCGGTGATATTGAGAAAACAAAGTTTGAACAGCTGAAATTGATACCAGTGATAGGTTGTTAACTCTTCTTTACAAGAAAAATACTATGAACCTCTCACGACCACGACTTGTGTACTTTTTAAAAGAAACATGTGTTTCTTTCAGCGAAGTCATTGTCTCATATTCGCCATGACGACGTACACTGCTGTAACTATCGGCATAAACTTGAGCTACGTACATCCCTACTACCGTTGCCTTCCACGAATATATTGAGGAAACTAAAACTGAAATGATGTCCATCATACTTGAAATGTTTAAGTAAACTCGTGTCCTCATCCCGAGGTGGTGCAGCTCTTTTCAAGCACACCCCCAATGGAGGTGAGCTGCGTGTACCAACTTGAAATATTTAGTGAAGTGAATGAATTCATATCTCGATTCTGGCGTATGAAAACACTATCTCCATCGATAAGTATGAGCGTCATGGTACGAGATAGAACGCCTTCCGCTGAATGTTGATCGTGGATGCTTCGCTGTAAGTGTTTCCAACGTAGAATAGTGGTGGTGGTTGCTGTATGATTCAGATGAGAGGGAATTTCGTATGCTTGGTTTTTTCTTGATAAAATGCCTCTTATTCAATGAGGTGAGATTGTCGTTTTGTTGCACGTAATAACATTATCTCTTGGCATAGGACTGGATCAGGCTCTACTGTCTGCTTTGAAGTTTTCGCTTATTAAAAGCAATAAATTAGCAAAGACAAACGATAATGCTTCTCATTCAGTGCAGTAAGGTTGTCATTTTGGAGCAAGCAGCATCATTTTAAGCACCATCTGCTAGCATCAGACTGAACCAAATCTCGATGCCTGCTTTGATGTGTTCGTATTAAAGAGAGTGATATTAGCAAATGAAATTAATTCAATATTCGATGTGTTGGTGTTTTGTGCATTCAAGTGTCGCGGCAGTAAGCATCATCTTCATTTGCTCACACTTTAATGATAGATTTCATGAGTGAATTAGTATCTGGTAATTATTTATCAGGATATTATGTTAATTATTTGTTTTAGGCCACAAAATGCTTTAACTTTTCTTTGGAGCTTGGATCTGTGGACTTAGTTTAACCGAATATACTACGTCCACACATGCAGATAATTAGAGGAAGTAAAATCGATGTCACGCACTATATTTTATCATGATGGCTTTATCATTAATATTAATGATACTAATGATACCGAACGAGTTGGCCGTGCAGTTAGGGTCGCGTAGCTGTGAGCTTGCATTATGAGCATGGTGGGTTCTGATCCCACCGTCGGCAGCCATGAAGATGGCTTTCCGTGGTTTCAAATTTTCACACCACGCAAATGTAGGTCTGTGCTTTAATTAAGACTACAGCTCCAACCTTTCCGATTCTTGTGTCACCGAAAACCTTCGATGTCTTCGTGCGACGTTAAACCACTAGAGCAAATTATATATTTACGATAGCTTAAAGATTAATACTTTGTTGCCAGGTCAGGAGGATTTTATATTTAGGCTGTTCCCGACTCCTGTCCCAATGTTTAACACCGTGCAGATCATTACCCTAACAAGATCGATTGTGGAGTTAACGCCATAGTTTTTGCCACATCTGTCATCATCAGCAGAAATCCATCGGAAGAACATTATGTCCATGAAGACATGATGTCTCACTTGAAAGGAATCTTCAATCATCAAAGGTTGTATGGATGTCCTGTGTTAAATCAAAAAACTCGAAATGATCCAATTGGCCACCGTACTAAAAGTCCACGAGGAAGACATAAAGAGTAAATAAAGGCAACGATACGTATGCAGTTACAAAGACAAAGAAATTAAGCTGAAACCATACGTTTGGAGAAAGATGAATTACGTAAAGTTAAGTCACTGGAAAGGGAGAGTGTATTGGCTCTAAATTCGCAGACCTCTACGTCTAACAGAAGAATATCAGAAGATAGAGAGAAAATGAGGCGGGCTAAGTTAATTATACGGGCCGCAATGATGGCTCCCCATTACACTCTTTGAACAGTAAATCAGCTACTTACAATGAACAACAATAACCTCTCGCTAGAAAAATGACCTTCCTTGGTGAAGACATCTGGCGGTGCGTGTAGTAAATTTCGCTGTCACATAGCAGCTGTCGTCCAGCTAAGTTTAGATTATTCTACTCTATGGCCAAAAATTAAGATTTAACTTCAGTAAATGGCTTCTAAAAATCGGCAACGGAGAAGTAGGCCAAATGACATTAACGAGATTTAAAAAAGAAACCCACATATTTCCAAAAATATTGCGCAAGGTTCACTTGGTTCATCTTTTCATGGAAGTGGCAGTAAATTTTTTTTCCAAAGCAGTAATTTTGTGCCCGAGAAACTAACAAGTTAACGTTATCAACCAATATGTTCCGTATAGCTTGATAGGCGACCAAATAACGTACATAGACTCCATAGCGTGCAATGATGTTAATGAAGATAATAAAATTGGTTTGCGCAACGGAACGAGATTGACTGTACTGAAGCTAGACAAATGAACCTAAAACCATATGTTTGGGGAAAGAAAGTCTTCAGAACAAACTTTAACGTTGGGATAAATCTCTCCATTCTAGTGTTTAGGATAGTTGCATGTAGCTTCCTCTAGTGTACGGAGATCCATATACGTCAAAGTACAACTCCAACTACAACTTTTTTTTGCTATTGGCTTAACGTCGTATCGACACAGATAGGTCTTATGGCGACGATGGGACAGGAAAGGCCTAGGACTGGGAAGGAAGCGGCCGTGGCCTTAATTAAGGTACAGCCCCAGCATTTGCCTGGTGTAAAAATGGGAAACCACGGAAGACCATCTTCAGGGCTGCCGACACTTTGGTGTATACGCCATGAAGATGGGAAAGACGCAGGGAGATGGTTGTTGGTACTGTTCTGAAAGGGATACAGTCAAACACACATTTTTCTGCTGTGTTCGATGGGAAGAAGAACGAAGGCAAGCCTGCCAACAACTTGGCCGACGACTCACGTCAGGGAATCTGGTTCAGATCATGTTGGAGAGCCCGCTTGCCTGGAACACAGTAAAGGCAATGGCGACATGCATTCTGGGAACAAAGGAGAAAGAAGAGAATAAAAATATAAAACACTCCATTCTGATGTCATACCGTCAAGCAGTTCCAGAATGGGCTGAGTGAAGAGGGCAGGGGTTTTTAGTTGGTGGAAATCCAACTCCCACACAGAGTGGTATCTTTAAAAGATTTTCCCGTGCCACAACAAAAATACTACTACTACTACTAATAATAATATACCGGGCGAGTTGTATGTGTGGTTAGGAGCGCGTGGCTGTGAGCTTGTATCTGGTAGATAGCGGGTTCGAATCCCACTGTCGGCAGCCCTGAAGATAGTTTTCCGTGGTTTCCCCATTTTCACACCAGGCAAATGCTGGGACTGTACCTTGATTAAGGTCACGGCCGCTTCCTTCTAACTCCTGGGCCTTTCCTATCCCATCGTCACAATAAGATTTATGTGTCGGTACGACGTAAAGGCAAATAGCAAATAATAATAATAATAATAATAATAATAATAATAATAATAATAATAAACCGAGCGAGTGGCAGCGTGATTTGTGTCAAGTATCTGTCAGATTGCATTTGGGAGGTAGTGGGATCGACCCCACTCTCCTCAGCCATGAAGGTGATTTTTTGTGGTTTCCCATTTTTACACCAGGCAAATGCTGGGCTGTGGCTGGGCCTTAAATAAGGCCACGGCCGCTTTCTTCCTAAACCTAGCCATTTCCTCTCTCATCGTCGCTATAAGACCAATCTGTATCGGTACGACATAAAGCAAACTGTAAAATAATAATAATAATAATAATAATAATAATAATAATAATAATAATAATAATGGGGCCGATGACCTTCGATGTTGGGCCCCTTAAAACAACAAGCATCATCAACATCATCAATAATAATAATAATGTCAGCGGTTTTAACTTATTACAGCTCGAACTGGCAATTTATTGTACTACAGGAGCGCTATCTTGTGGTGGTAAAACTACTTCGCAGGGGTCAAGACGGCGAAGTCATCTCCGTTCAGACCACGATGGTCTTTGGAGTAGTAGAAGGTAAAATTTCCACTGTCGTAACCTCGGCACTAATTGGGATGGAGTGGTTTCCACTATGCCCAGCCGTCTTTCTTCTCAGGAATTAACTCGGCCTTGACCTCAGGGGTCATGTTCTTCGAACCCACGTTCTTCCAGGAGAAATGAACAGGCTTTTATAACCTCGTCTACACAGTCCCCATTCGACAGGAGACGGTCGGGCATAGCACACTTAAATGTTTTCCACCTCAACAAGGATGTAATATTACGCCGAGGGCTACAAAGGTGAGTATATTTCAGCCAGGCTAGTATTACTGCACTGTGGTTGTTGCTTCAATAAAAACGCTTTGATCATCTTGATTGTGAGCTCCATGTAATTAGCGTGACATTTTGCTTGAGAAATCGTGTCGATTTGGTGTCAATAACGGTGTGGATCTGTAACGAAGAAGCTGACGAGACCTAGGCACAACCCTGACCTTCGAACAATCGTTTGTGGTGGTCGTGGAGGTGGTGATTGCTGTTTTACGGGGAAGTACAACGATGGAAATATCCCCTCTATCTCAAATTACAAAAGAAAAAATATAAGGTGTCCAATCCCTCGAAGAATGAAGGTACTAGCAAAATATTTTTCTTTTTACAATTGTTTTTACGTCGTACCGACACAGTTAAGAAAGGGTTAGAAGTGGGAAGAAAGCGGTCATGGCTTTAATTAAGTTTCTGCCACAGCATTTGCCTGGTGTGAAAATGGAAAGCCACGGAAAACCATCAATTACTACTACTGTTAGTTGCCGGGATCATTAGCCGCGCGGAAAGGTAAACAACTGGTGACTGCCTTAATGCTATGGTGACAGCGTGGTACTGTCCAAAAGGAAAACATTGCCTGCGGTGGCACACCGTACGCGTGACACTCCAACACGATGCCTTCCGAGCTGAGTGTAGTCACGCTGACGTAGGCAGGTAGAGTGCACCTCCCTCCGCGGAAGATGGCATGACCCGTCTAGTACGACTACAACAACAACTATTATTATTATTATTATTATTATTATTATTATTATTATTTCAGTCGTGAGGCCGTTGACAAGAAAACAAGCAAACCCCTGGCGCAATAATGTCTTACAGCGAAGATGACTGCTGCCCAGCCAGTCGACCTGCAGATACAGCATTGCAACATGGTCAGCCTGACATCGTCAACCGTATTGCTTGGCATTTTTGATCGGATCTCATGGTTTCCGCAACAACAACACTGAAGTTGTTCTCATGAAGTGGAGTGACCTTCGTTCCAACCTTCAGTCCAGAATAACACCTGGACTGACCAGGAATCGAACCCAGAGCAAGCCCTACAACACGGTGCTACCCCTAGTCTGTAGACGTCGATAATAATTTCCTTAAAGTGATTAATTTAATAAATAAATAATTAATAAAACATTCTTTGAAACTATCTATGAAATGGCTAAATAATGCGTCAGTTTTATGAAGAAGGGTCTTTTAAGATATCGGTCTATATGGTTACAGCTCCATGTACTGTGAGGCCAAGCAACAAACCGAGTAGTGCTGATATTACAGAGAGCTGCCAAAAACACTACATAATGATGTATGTTTCGTTTCATTGTGACTAATTGAGTTTAGGTTGAAGTGCATGGTTTGTCTCACAGCTTTGAACAAGCACTCTCACAATCAAAACAAAGGTAGGTCCTATGGACTGCCGGCAAACACAGTGTTTAGCTTCATGAAAGCCCTTTGTACCGCGCAGCGGAGTTGAAAGTTGTTGAACTCAGTCGATTTGAAAATGAATAATAAAATTTAGGGAACGAAATCAATATCTCATTAAACCTTATTCTACAGTTCAAGTTACAGGTGGGTAGGAAGGTGACGTCGTGCAGCCGACTCTCACTAATTAAACCCGGTAACAGCATGTTGTTTTGAGCTACAACTTCTGACAGTTTACAGACTCAAGAGAGTACTCCTGCTTTCACTTGTATCCTGCATGCGACTTCCAATTTCATTTCCTCTTATTGTTATATGTTTCTTTAAGAGGCGATGGAATATACAATATTGAAAATCCACTGCCTGTTTCCACTCATTTGACTGGGTCAGGAATGGAATGAATGAAACCCCCATCTAGCAACGAGGGTAGGAATTGTGCCGGCTGCCGAAGCCTGTCGCACTCCTCTGGGACAATGATTAATGAATGACAGATGAAATGAAATTATATTGGAGAGTGTTGCTGGAATGAAATATGACAGGGAAAACCGGAGTACCCGGAGAAAAACCTGTTCCGCCTCCTATTTGCCCAGCACAAATCTCACATTGAGTAACCGGGATTTGAACAATGGAACCCAGCGGTGAAAGGCCGACGCGCTGCCGCCTGAGCCACGGAAGCTGAATACTCAATATTGCCGATGTTAATCCAAAAAGTGTCAAGGGTCGATATTCTCGATAGTTTTAACAGCTCCTTAGTGCCATTATCCAATAATTTGACGTTTATATAAACGACTTTTTCCTCTCCTTTTTCTTTTTCTTCCTCGCCTTTTCCCAATTACATGGGGCATGCCTTTTATGTTTTTACGGCCGGATCCTTTTTCTGACGTCAGCCCTGTGTGGAGGGATGTATTTACTATTGCGTATTTCTAGGGTGATTTTATTCAAATGAAGATGTGTATTAAGAACACACACAACCAATACCCGAGTTAGAGGAATTAACCAGACACGGTAAAATACTACGGTCTGGCTAAGAATCGAACCCAGGACGCTAACCATTCAGGCAGAGAGTCGGAAAACGTTTAGACCGACAGCGCCTTTCAGGGTCGTACCAGTGGCATTATTCTGAACTGCATTCTAAACGTAAGGTCTAGAGATGTAGATCTACGCTACGCTCTTTATACTGGGCTAGATAGTCCCTTGTAAAGACCATTATAAAGCAGAAATTTAAATGTTTCTCCGTAATGCCGCTGGGGCGCTGGCCCCCAAGGTTACTGAATATAGGTAAGCGCTGGCCTCATAAGGGAAGTATAAAATGAAAACCCAAGTTTCAATGTTGTTCCATTTGGAGGAGTACGAAAAAAATGTTATCGCAAGTGTAAATAGGTATTAGGTGTCTGACGAGTGTTTATCGGCGACAGGTAGCAGAACTATTCACTGTAAACAAAGTTACCTCAACGTGAATGGTACAGTCACAGCATTAGTGATTTGTCTTAGGAATAGTATTATCGCTGTGAATTGCCGCCATTCTTGCATTATTTCCGTGTTGGTTAACGGAACTGTAGATAATTTTGGAATGAAAACGCCTCCAAAAAAATCACGTGAAGCGATCCGTTTTCGGAGTAGAAAAATCGTATACAATGTTCCAAAATTATCTAAAGAAGAATAGAGGAAATATCTCAGTATTCAGTATCCCATCACAGGAAGCTGCAGAAAGGACTGCTACGGCTGTAGGTAGAAGTGAAAAGACAGTATGTAACATTATTAGCCAGTGGTAGAAAGCGGTTATGGATGGAAGTCAAATCATAATTCAAGGTAAACGTCGACCGCGTGCGAAGGAGGTAGAACTCGACGATATTGAATAAAGTCTGCTAATAATCGCTTGTAGTGTTTTGAAGTGTCCGCCTCTGTGGTGTAGTGGTTAGTGTGATTAGTTGCCACCCCCGGAGGCCCGTGTTCGGTTCTCGGCTCTGCCACGGAATTTGAAAAGTGGTACGAGGGCTGGAACGGGGTCCACTCATCTTCGGGAGGTCTACTGAGTAGAATTGGGTTCGATTCCCGCCTTATTCATTCTGGAAGTGGTTTTCCGTGGTTTCCCCACTTCTACAGGCAAATGCCGGGATGGTCCCTAACTTAAGGCCATGGCCGCTTGCTTCCCTCTTCCTTGTCTACCCCTTCCAATCTTCCCATAACCCAGCAAACCCCCTGTTCAGCATAGCAAGTGAGGCCGCCTGGGCGAGATACTGGTCATCCTCCCCAGTTGTATCCCCCGACCGAGAGTCTGAAGCTCCAGGACACTGCCCTTGAGGCGGTAGAAGTGGGATCCCTCGCTGAGTCCGAGGGAAAAACCGACCCTGGAGGGTAAGCAGATAAAGAAGAAGAAGAAGTGTTTTGAAGTGAGTATAAATGCTTGCCGTCTGTGTAAGGCCCCTTTCATAGGTACGGTACATATCACATGCCATATGCTTGAAGTCAGGCATGTAGCATTTGACTTCGGAGAAGCCCATTTCATAATGTTGACAGTCGAGCGTGTACCGAAAATCCCTTCAGGTATCAGTGGCAGATGAAGCTTGCTGTGTGCTAAGACCATATTCCAAGAAACATTTGAATCACAGAAATATACTATTCAACTACTGTTTAACCTGGGCTCGAAGATACATACTCTTGGAATTATAAGCAACAAACAATTACTATCTTTTCATTGGCCTTCAAACGCTGACACGAGTTTTGCTGTGGACATTGTAAAAGCATATTGTGACCTGCACAACTTCATTAGAGTCAGAGACGGTTTCTATTATGAAGACACACAGACAGTGATTGGGTTTGAAGATTTCAGACCAGGTTTACGCAACAGAGGAGTTGGTAAGTCGAATGTTTCAATAAGGGACAATTTCTGGTGGTATTTCTAGTTCCCACATCGTATTAGTCCCACCTAACACATGTCAACAAACGTTAGCGATCTCGATCGCTAGCGGTAAAGACTGATCCGACAAGTAGTATAGTGCTAATAAAATGAAATAAATAGTAGTGGTAAAATAATTAGTGTAGTAGATCTATTGTCTGGGTTTGTTAGTGAGAATACTCTATGCACGGTAGATATTCAATTCAGTAGGAAATTTGTACATCGAAGAAAGGCAGATTAGGACGGTGCTCTGTGGTTTGTAGGCAGTGTTGTAATGTCATCAGTATAAGAACATCAGAGGGTTAAATATGAATATTATGGCATTAACCTGACACTTGTGTATTATCTGCGCAATATTGGTAAAGGTCATAGAAGTAGTGAGCTCTTGTGCGGAATGAAGAACTCCTCCAACCCCGAAATTGTATGATTACGCTGACTACTAATTTTTTGGCATCTATTGTAAGCTCACTGCACCAGAATTAAGCTACAGTATCTTTATGAAGTGAATTTAATACTTCATTTTATACAAGTGTGCTTAATTCGCCCAGTAAGAGAGATTTTGTTTATCATTTTGGTCCAATAGCTTTTGCTAATTATTTTAAAGCTTTGATGAATAATACCTCACCTAACTTTACAGATATACGTACATATTATAGTGAATAAGCTTTATTTTACATTATTAAAATTGGCTTTACGTCGCACTGACGTAGATAGGTCTCATGGCGACGATGGGATAGGAAATACTAAGAGTGGTAAGGAAGCGGCCATGGCCGTATTTAAGGTACAGCCCCAGCATTCGCCTGGTGTGAAAATGGGAAACCACGGAAAACTGAAAACGGTATACTGAAAATGCCAAGTGCTAGAAACTATGATGGAACTAATTTCTTACTGATACACAGTGAAACACCGAATAACAAAGCTAACAGATCATTCTAGGTAGGCGTACAATACGTAAGGAATAAAACATTCTCTACAAAATAATATGTCCATAGGTTTTGGAAATGTAGAGGTTGCTTTTCCTTTTTTTCTGATTGCTTTACGTCGCACCGACACAGATAGGTCTTATGGCGACGAGAAGCAGAGGTTTTAACAACTCAGCAAACTTTTTTAATTCTTATTTTTGAATTGGTTTTACATCGCACCGACGCAGATAGGTCTTATGGCGACGATGAGATAGGAAAGGCCCAGGCGTGGGAAGGAAGCAGCCATGGTCTTAATTTGCCTAGTGTGAAAATGGGAAACCACGGAAAAACATCTTCAGGGCTACCAACAGTGAGACTCGAACTCTCTATCTCCCGGATGCAAGCTCACATCTGCGCGCCCCTAACCGCACGTCCAACTTGCCCGGTCAGCAAACATTAGAAACATGTTTCTAGAACACGTTTCTTAACAAACGATCCACGAATTCAATAAGGAAATTTTAAATTATACAGTAGGATATAAATCTAAAAGTGTCTAAGCTACCCTCATAGTCGTTTTACACTTTTAATGACACACATATTTTTTTCAGATAATCTTATAAGTTTTTGGGACTGTAAGCAGCTATGGTAAGAAATGTTATTTTCACAGATATTCTGACAGCACAGGACGTTTGTTAAACCTCATTAGATTACCCCGATTATATTTTGATTTCTAGGGAGTATGTAATCACCATTTGGTATTATAATAATCCAGATTTTGTTGTTGTTATCTAAGATAAACACAATGTTGCAACTGATTGCAAATATCAGTTGAGACAAATATTCGGAATTGGTTTTATGAAGCTGAATTCTAGGGAGTCCTCACCGAAATATATTACCCCCATGTTCTGCACAGTGTTTGTGTATTTTTGTATTTTTAATAATATTGGAGGGAAAATAACGGTGGCATATGAGATAGGCAACATCGTACAATTTGCCCGGAATAGAAATGTTAGAACATCAGAAATTCATTTCAACTGTGTAATTCGATTCCCAAGAGGTCACTCTGGCCAACACGTGGATGATTTCATTGAGCAGAAAATTTATGACAGGAGTCATGATAGCTGAGTGTTTCGACACTGATTTATTACCGAGATGTCCGTGATTCTCAATACATATAGAATGATTAAAGTAATGGTTTTCCGTTGTTTTCCATCAGGCAAATGGCGGGGAAATAACTTGACTAAGGCCGCGGTCGCCGCCTTTTCAGTAGCAGCATCCCACCCCATTAGTGCCAAAAACGCATCAGTGTTAAAGCGACATCGAACAGCTGGGCATGGAACCTTTGACACTTCGACATTCACGATATGGTAACCCTTATACTTCCCGGTGGTTGCCAATTCAACAAAATAAATAAATAAATAAATAAATAAATAAATAAATAAATAAATAAATAAATAAATAAATAAATAAATAAATAAATAAATAAATAAATAAATAAATAAATAAATAAATAAATATTATTAATAATAATTCGATTTCCACTAGAAGGTCTTTTGAACTGATACCACATGAGCGATTATTGCTTCAATTTAGATGTGCTGTTCAATTAATCAGATCCCTCTACTTAAATAACGTAGCAGTCAGCACTCTCGTTACCTAATAATAATAATAATAATAATAATAATAATAATAATAATAATAATAATAATAATAATAATAATAATAATAATAATAATAATTTCGTGTGGCTATTTCTAGCCGGGTGCAGCCCGTAAGGCAGACCCTCTGACGAGGGTGGGCGACATCTGCCGTGTGTAGGTAACTGCGTGTTATTGTAGTGGAGGATAGTGTTGTGTGTGCTGTGTGAGTTGCAGGGATGTTGGGGCAGCACAAACACCCAGTACCCGAGCCAAGGGAATTAACCATTTAAAGTTAACATCTCTGATCCGGCCGGGAATCTAACCCGGGACCCTCTGGACCAAAGGCCAGGACGCTAACCATTTAGCCATGGAGCTGGACTCTCGGTAGCTGAGAAGATTCCATGAGTACACGCTGATCGGAACGAGATGGAGGGTTATGGAATTCTCTGCTTTCACAATATCCACCATTAATGACTGAGACACTAAATTGGACCGAACAAGAGACCAATACATGCCGTAAAGTGCAGAAATCCGTTTTTCCTCTCAAACGCTACTCTACTATATTTCCAAAACATCTTAAAATACAACTGGTAAAATCCCTAATCTTACCAATTCTAGACTGCGACACTGTACTTACGGACATATCTCAAGACAGTAACAAGATGGTATTCGATTCATATTTAAGCTGCGATATGATTCTCACATTTCACGTTATTACAGGGAGTTGTCATGGCTTCGTATTCATGAGCGTCGCAGTCTCCACATGTTGTCCCTTCTACATGGAGTTCTAAACTCAGGTGTACCGAATTATCTCTCATCAGAATTTAATTACCTCTCCTCCTATCATAACCACGATACACGATCTGGCTTCTGTTTAACAATATCTCTCAGTCATTCCAGGACCTACAACCAATCCTTTGTAGTCACTGCCGCGAGGCTGTGGAATACCCTACCTGCTACCATTAGGGATTTGCGTTCCCGTAGGAGATTTAAGATGGATTGCCGAAATCACTTGCTGAATACTTCTAGATGTCTTTTCAATGTGTGTAGCGTGAATGAGTGCGTGAATGAGCTTATTTTCATAAAAACTAGAAATATATTTGCTAGTTATAGGTTTTTACTGTGTTTCCGTCTTTTATTTTCACTAGTGATAGTTTTATAATTATTATCATGTTCATTTAGATTGTCATGTTGTACATTCTATAATCGTTTCTTTTAATACTATCTCCATATTTTCTATTAGTACGATATTATTTTCAAAATATTTAAATATTAAATATTATTTAAATATTATATGTATGATAATTATTTTAAATATTGTGGTTAAGTGTAAGAGAGGGCATTGAGTCCTAACTTCGCCACGAATAAAGACGAATAACAAAAATGAATAGAATCCGTAATCTCAGTCACAATCTTGGACTACCGAGCTCGATAGCTGCAGTCACTTAAGTGCGGCCAGTATCCAGTATTCGGGAGATAGTAGGTTCGAACCCCACTGTCGGCAGCCCTGAAAATGGTTTTCCGTGGTTTCCCATTTTCACACCAGGCAAATGCTGGGGCTGTACCTTAATTAAGGCCACGGTCGCTTCCTTCCCACTCCTAGCCCTTCCCTTTCCCATCGTCGCCATAAGACCTATCTGTGTCGGTGCGACGCAAAAAAAAAAGCATTCTTGGACTCTTGCTGTCGAATAGAAAGAAGCCTGATATATGTAGAAACAATGAAGATGATCTGTGATTGCATCTCATAGGCCGTCAGCTATTACAGGATCAAAGTACGTGGGTAGGCGGAGGAGAAAATGAAAAGATGAAAAAATCCTGGCGCGAGTAAATGTCACACGTAATTGTGTTCAATTATTCGCCTCACTTGTTTCATGGGTGAACCACTGGAAGGTAGTGTAAGACTAGCTGTTTATCATAATACTTGCTTTGCTATTATTTCAGCAGTCACTCTTAAAAGAACGCTCCTGTGACATTTAAAAATAGAGTCATTCTCTTCTCAAATGCTTCATAAAGCTCTATATTTATATTAGCGAGATACTGTACTCTTGTAGGAATGCCCCAGTCCTACATAGCCAATTGATTTTTTTCCATCGAGATGATTTCTATCGTAGGATCTGAAATGTTGAGCGGCCGGAACACGGAGTGCCTCCATAATTGAAATGCCGGGCCACCACTGCGGGACTGCTGACGTGTAGAGGTTGTAAGAGCTGAGGGGCGGAGAGAAAGTTAAATATTCTAGCTCTACCCCGTCAGCTGAAATGGAGAGAAAAATTATTTAACACGATGCAGCTTCTTCTTCGCAAGAGCTTAACGTTTACTGTGAATTAAAAGAGTATGAGTAGCTATGTAACATCCTACCACTTTAGATAGTAGTATAATACATTCTAGAGAAGGTGAACACCAACAACACGCAATATAACAGTAGACCAGCACTGACAACCAGCCAGGACAATTTGTTTTATACACTAACAAGTAATCTCAGAAGTTTCATTTACGTTTGAAAATAAATCTGCACCGTAAAAAACGTATTTCTTTTCTTCTGGTCAAAATTCGTCAGTTTCAATTCTTATCCCTGGCCTTTTCTAAGTTAACTTGGATCGACATTTTGTATGGATTCAGCCTAATTTTATGGCTGAATGCCTTTCATGGTCTAACTCTATGTGGAATGTAGTAGTAGTAGTAGTAGTAGTAGTAGTAGTAGTAGTAGTAGAATTTATTCACTCATTATGTTGTTTACATATTTACAGGACTCTGTTTCTTATATACATAACTCTTCTAATAACACTATTACTTGAGAAAAATTAATCTTGTAAATAAACCACATATATTACAGAAGTAGTAGTATTTTCTTAACATATTAATACTTAAAATAAATTGAACTTGTAACTATCTCTAGCACATTAAATAAATTATTATTATTATTATTATTATTATTATTATTATTATTATTATTATTATTATTATTATTATTATTATTATCATACATAACAAAATCACACCAACCTCAACAGAGTCGAGTATATATCAGTAAAATACCACGTAAGGTGAGGTGAAACCTTGTGTGTGGTAATTTAGAATATTAATTACATAGAGAGAAATATATATTTTAAATGATGCCTGAAGTACGAGTATGAGTATGAGTGAATGATGGATATGATCAACAGCACATAGTGGAGCATCGAATAGAAATTGAATATGGTGACGTGATATTCTCATTTAGTTATTTCTTCAATAACAGTTTTATTATCCCTGACAAAGGATTTAAGACACTCCAGACTCATTTTCTGACTTAATGAAGTAGTTTGTAAAGAACCGGAAAGGACATTAAAGAATTTTGAAATGAAGTACAAGAAACTGCGCTTTGTTATGCTACGTTTGGGTTTGTATAACATACAACGGTGGTACATCTTACTGCGTGTTGAATATTCATGTTTAATGTTCTCAATTATATTTTTAGTTATTCACTATTGCGTGTTCCTGCAGTAGTTTGCAGTGTGATAGGCCTATGTTGTGTGTAGATGAAGATGTGTATTGAAACAAACACGCAGTCCAGAAACTGAGGAATTAACTACACGCAGTTAAAATCCATGACAGGGTCGGGAATCGAATCCGGAGACCTCTGAACAGCACGATGACCATTCACCGAAGGAGCTGCGCCAATGTATTTTAATTACTTCCCGATTCGTTGGTTCTCATTAAGACAAAGCATTCCACAAAAAATAGTTTAACTAAGTGATGAAGGTTATAGAGAAAATACTCTATTTTCAGTATGGTTTAGATCAAAAACCATCAACTCAGGTGCACTATCGTGTCGGCTGGAATTATTTGCCTGCACGAGCGAGTCCTTGAAGCGGCGTAGCCTATGAGTAGCAGGGAATGAATCAGGTGACAGCTACGTCCCGCCAGTCAGTCATCCAATGAATCAGATCGAAATTTTAACGCATGAATTAAAGCAAATAAATGCTATTTTTTAACGTCTGGCTCTTGACTCTTAGTTCAGCGTTGAGGCCTTCGGTTGAGAGGGGACCGGGTTTGAATCCTCTCCAGGTCGGAGATTTTAATCGCATTTGTTTAATTCCTCTGATTTGGGGACTGGGTGTTGGTGTTTGTGTTTGTCCCAACGCTCTCATCTTCATACACACTAACAAAACACTATATTACCACTGAAACACGTGATAGTGAATATATCCATCCACACATAGTTGGAGCCAGGAAGGGCAACCAGCCGTAAAACAGGGTCAAGTCTAAGTGTGAGACACTGCAGATCACACCTGTGACCCCGCCAAGGTGCCGGAAAAGCGGCAAAAGAATAAATTTTATTTTAAACAAAAGGATAGAACGAAATATGTGTTTTTACTTTAAGATATTTACAAACATGAAAACATTGCTGTTTTATCCGGCACAACAATGTAAAAATCGAGCTCAAAAGTAGTATTCTTGTATTTAATACATGTCTAATAACAAGAGGAATTATTTATGATGCATTTTGTACTTGAAACTGTACAAAACAAAAGCCATTCTTCGCATTAGAATTTATATAACATAAAAAGTAGTATTTCTTTCAACAACGGCTAATTAAAGGATATTATTAAAATGCTGACCAAAATGATAAAACTAACAAAAATAAACTGCCATTAGTCATAACTCGCGGTTATAACTGTTGTCGCAGTAACATAATCTAATTTTTGCTTTACTTATTGAAACAAAAAACGTTGTTTTATCTCAATGTAATGATCTGTCAAGCAACCCACCATTGTCCACTGCTACTCCGCCCTCAAGCACAAACATCGCTGCTCAGTCATCGACGCGGTGCTCAGAGTAAAACCACAAGCTACTTGACGATGCCTAGTTTAGTCATTCTAATAAAGCAAATTATATTTTAAAACCGAATGAGCCCGTTAGTGGAAAATAAGTTACCTACGTCCTGAACGACTTGTTACCGAGCTCGATAACTGCAGTCGCTTAAGTGCGGCCAGTATCCAGTATCAGCCCTGAAGATGGTCTTCCGTGGTTTCCCATTTTCACACCAGGCAAATGCTGGGGCTGTACCTTAATTAAGGCCACGGTCGCTTCCTTCCAACTCCTAGGCCTTTCCTATTCCATCGTCGCCATAAGGCCTATAGTGTGCGTGCGACGTAAAGCCCATAGCAAATATATATATATAATATTATATTTTTTCTTAGGACTAAATGGCTGTGAAGTTCTCGCAACGTGCTGAAAAAGACCAGTATCTGATTGGCAAACGAATCTATTGCCTGTTTGCGTGTAGTGCTCGCAAAAGCGGCGCTCTGTTCACACGGTAATCAAATTGAACCCTTTACGGTGGCTGCAAATTACTTTACGAAGAGCCAAACACTTACTGTGGAGGGTTATAATTACTCTCCACTTCTTGCCGAGCGAAGTGATATTGTCAATTGCCATTCTCTTCTTGATCTAAGCAGAGAGTCCCACTACTGAAGATGTTCCTAAGCTTTACCGCTGTGATAAAAAGAAATCATTCTCAGCTTTCTAACTGTTTTGTGATTCAAACTGAGGAGCATTAAGATGTGATCTGCAACGTTGAGGATCAAAATATTATTTTCAGATAGATTAGCTTATTTATACTAATTAGAATACCTAGATGCTGCCTAGCCGAATCGATAACTGCATGCTCGGTTCACCCGGGAGGGCGTGGGTTTGATTTCTTGTAAGAAATTAGGAAAAGAGACTTCCACTTCTGGACAAGCACATAGCGCATACAGTTCAGTCAGCCTACATTAAAAATGAGTACCAGATAAATTCTTGGATTAAGGGTGACCCGTAATAGAGTTAACCACTCTATTCATCTTAGGTCCGTCCGGCTCCATGGCTAAATGATTAGCACGCCGACCTTTGGCCCAGGGCGTCCTGGATTCGATTCCCGACTGGGTCGGGGATTTTAACTTTAGTTCGTTAATTCATCTGGTTCAATGGTTGGGGGTTTGTGATATCTTCAGCATTAAAACTCATCGTAGGTAGGGCCTCATCCTCACAGACATGCAGGTCGCCTATAAAGCCGTCTAGTAGAAAAATCAGGTCTCTCCGAAGGCCATACGCCACTATTATCATCTTAGTAGTGGAAGCTCGAACAGTCTACCCTTCTAAGGGCCTTCATGACCATTGTGGAGACGTCTTTGCTTTTGCAGTGTCTGTACTGGTGTGTATGAAATATTCACTGTACCTAGGATTGGGAAGGACATGACGTAGTCTTTGATAGGTACCACCCCGGTATTTGTCTGAAGTTGAAGTAGGGAAACCACTTCTAGGATACCCGATAGTTGAATTTTAACCTACATCTCTTCTTAATTTTGATCTCTGTGGCAGAGTGAATCATGTTCCAAGCTCTGTTACTTACAAGTAAAAATTGGCCCTAGGGATACATCATTTCGTAGATATGTATGACCGCAGAAGACCCCAATTGTGTCCAATTATTATTATTATTATTATTATTATTATTATTATTATTATTATTATTATTATTATTATTATTATTATTATTATGTTTTGGGTTTTACGTCCTGTCCCCCTTGTGAGGACAGCAGAATAAATCTACGGTAGCCCCTACCTGTCGTAAAATGCGACTAAAAGAATTCAGGGGCCCTAGCTGAGTCTGGCATTACCTCTATATACTTGTGCAAGACTCCCCGCTTTCATCTTTCCTCCCTAAACTCCCTTGGCCAACTCTTGTTTCCTTTCGACCACAACTGTATTAGGTTTGCGAGGAGTATGGAGTATTTCATTTTTAAGGACGAAGGAGGAGGGACTGTCCCTACATTCACCTGCAAGTGAGAATCGGAAACCACGGAAAACAATTCTCAGGACAGCTGATGGTAGGGTTTGAACCGCTCGCCTTCCGAATGCAGAGCTGTTAAGCCGTATCCACTCCGCTTTATGTTGAGGATGATTGTCCAGTTGAACTTCCCCTTAAAACGATAATCACTACCATCACAATCGAATAGGAGCCCACAGAAAAATTAAAAATCTTATAGGAGAATCTTGTATATAGTATGTCTGTCATCGAAAAAATACGCAGTGTGTTCAAACATCCTACATAACTTCGTATACTTTACATAACCCAATCTCTAAAATACGTAATGTGTTCAAACATCCTACATAATTTCGTATACTTTACATAACCCAATATCTAAAATACTCAATGTGTTCAAACATCCTACATAACTTCGTATACTTTACATAACCCAATATCTAAAATACGTAATGTGTTCAAACATCCTACATAACTTCGTATACTTTACATAACCCAATATCTAAAAATGTGTTCAAACATCCTACATAACTTCGTATACTTTACATAACCCAATATATTTCTTTCAGTTTCACACTGAGGAACGTCACCAGTGAGGTGTGACATGCGTTCCACTACTCGTTTCTTTCCGTGGGCTTTTGCTTTATGTCAGGAAGTTTGAACAACAAAGCTCACCGATGGGAAGCCAGTTAAGTGTAGAGCACGCCGGTACCGCACCAGTAACGGAAATCAATCCGCGCAGGTGGTAGTCTGGCAGGTGCCTGTCTCTCTTGAAGGAGCTATTAGACACCGTTACTGGAGAGCATCACTTAGCAGCACATTTGACTTTATAGCCCTTAAAAGCACCCCCATGGTCTGGCACTACAAACCCAAAATTTGTGTTATTATTATTATTATGATTATTATTATTATTATTATTATATTATTATTATTATTATTATTATTATTATTACTTAACAATAACATATAATAATACTAGTTATTGGCTTAATGCCCCACTAACTTCCTTTATGGTTTTCAGAGACGCCGAGGTGCCGGAATTCAGGCCCGCAGGAGTTCTTTTACGTGCCAGTAAATCTACCGACAAGAGACTGACGCATTTGAGTACTTTCGTATACCACCGGACTAAGCCAGGATCGAAACTGCCAAGTTGGGATAACAAGACCAGCGCCTCAACCGCCTTAGCCACTCAGCCCGGCAAATTATTATTATTATTATTATTATTATTATTATTATTATTATTATTATTATTATTATTATTATTATTATTATTGTCTCACGGGGTGGCACATCTTTAATTATGTTAAATTTAGGTACAGCCACATTTTCATATGACAGTGACTATAAATGATACACTGGGCGAGTTGGCCGTGCGCTTAGGGGTGGCCAGCTGTGAGCTTGCATCCGGGAGATAGTGGGTTCGAGCCCCACTGTCGGCAGCCATAGAGATGTATTTCCGTGGCTTCTCATTTTCACACCAGGCAAATGCTGGGGTTGTGCCTTAATTAAGGCCACGGTCACTTCCTTCCACTCCTAGGCCTTTCCTATCCCATCGTCGCCATAAGACCTCTCTGTTTCGGTGCGACGTAAAATAAATTGAGAAGAACTTTATAAAATGACACATAAACAAAGTATACATTTGTTATTATTCATGAACTAATGTTTACTTTTTTTAAGCCTAGGAATTATCATTACCGGTGGCCATTGTATCAGATACATATATTGCAACCCAAATGTGTTCGCGCTATAAATATTACATTAATAACCGAATATTTTTCTAATACTGAATAGATTTTAAGACTTATACTCGTATGAACATCATCCTCTTGATTCTCTGAAATATTCAGAGAATGCAGTATTAGTTCCCTTAATCATTACCTTTTACATCAAATTTCTTGAATTCAATGGGTGAAGTGAATAAAAGTCAATAAAAAGTGCTTTGTAGCGCGAGGTTTTTTTGAAGTTATAGCTTTCTTTAGTGTGAATAAATGATAGCAACTACAACGCCACTATAGTTGTAACTTCGTGTTTCAGGATCGGTAGTTTTAACTTGCCTTTTTAAGTGAATAAATCGAACGCACTGCAATTTAGGTGTAGCTACAACATTATTTTGGAGTCTGAGAGGATGTAGTGCCAGATGCAACCGTGCCGCGTGCGACCTGTGCCACTAGCGACCGCAAAAACTGTAAACGTGCCGGATGCGACCGGTGCTGACAATCCAATTTTTATTTTAATAAGCTACGGCATCACCCAAGATAAGCTAAATCAGAACCGGAAAAGGTTAGAAAATAGGCGAGAAATTTACAGCACTGCTCACCGGATAGGGAATGAATTTTTCCTTTGTTCTGCTCAAGACGTGGAAGATCCTATTCTAATTTTCTGGACTCTCTGGCAAGGAATCAAACCCATATCTTTACACATGAACCGATTACACTAATCAGAGCCTTACGACCCTTCGAGGAATTAGGGTATCCCCAAAAGAAAGACGACGAAAGGCATGAAAAAGAAAGACTCCCTAGGCCTCGCAAACCTAATACTGTCGGGGTCGGAAGAGAACATGAATTGACCAAGGGAAGTCAGATAGGAAAGATGGAGGAGGTTGGCACAAGTAAGTGTAAACGCCGCCAGACTCAGCTAGAGGCTCTGTTGGTGCCAATCAACGCTCCCAAAGAGAGGCCCTAAGAGTTCCCCTTTTATTTGCCTCTGACGACAAACAATGGTTAGCGTGGATGAATTTTACCGCCCCCATCCACTGCGGGATAAGCTCGTCCCTAACTGAGATAAAGTGGTTGGTTCTGTCCGGTTACCTTTGCCCCTAGTATTCAGTTCCGGTGTACGCTGAATGAACTGCAGGGCCAAATGCCCCTTAAGGAGTGATAGTCTCGTTTCTTCCTACTTCCTAGCGGACCGTCGAACTCACGTTGTTCCGATTGAACGGTGGTACGTAAATCTGGGCAATGTAGCTGTAGTCAATGTGATAAACTAAAGATAGCTCAGAGACTAATTTACACTCTTCTGAGGTGAAAGTATGAAATACTCCAGAACAACATTTTGTGTTTGCAGAATATCTAAGAGGTTTGAAAATGAAAGTCAAAGTCATTCCCCTTTGAGGTATTGAAAAGTGAATTAATTTAGGAGCCAGTTTAATGCCGTGGGTGGCTCATTGTGGCATACGAGTCTTCAGTTTACCCTCTTTTGTGCTTTGTGAGTAGACTACGTTCCAATGGGGAGCAAAAGTGAAGCTCGCGAAAGGGGAGAGTCTGCTCTATTGTGCTCTATCTACCGTGATGGAGTGGAAGTTGGCAACACTCAAAGTTATCGTCCCTTATTTAGTTCAAAAATTAACAATAATAATGGTAAAATACTCATGTTTCCTCTCGTTAGGAATGGATCGAAATTCTACGCTTTTATTCATTCTGGAAACCTGCAAATGCACGATCATGCATGTGTGGAAAAGAACACCCTGATGAATATGAATTGTGTATGAAGATCAAAAAGACAATATCTGTAGTGTGGAGAGCATACAGAGGGATTATTATCCATCGATGGCTGAAAAATGAATAAAGTGTCTGATTTTCGCTAACTTGGCGAATCATGTGCAGTACAGCGTACCGTATGTGTAACAATTGCTAAGAAGAAGATGGTGAAGGAAAGTGAGTTAATGCATAATTCATGACCGCAACGGGCGATTTAAGTCCCGAATTTAATTGTGGGTTCACCCAGAGAACATTTATTCATTTTAACACAGAACAAACAGAATTCTGACTAACTATGGATTATTTTAAGAGGCATTATTCTTGAGGAAGAGGAAGAAAGAATACAGTATTTGGAAAGTACTGCGGTGGTGGTTGTGGTGGTGGTGCTGGCGGGTGATGCCGAGTGATATCGTCAATGGTTTCTCACCAAGGTGGCCACGTAGTTTGAAATGAAAAGTCACGTCCCTATGGTTCGTAGTCTACTGTTCTCGTGCCTCTTCATTTCTTTATCTTCAATGTACTCATCCTGACAACTCTAGATCAGCTCTAGAAAAATGCTGGGACTGTATCTTAATTAAGACCACGATCTCTTCCCATTCTTGTGTCGCCGGAAAACTTTCCATGTGTTCGTGCGACGTTACACCGCTAGCAAAAGAAACATGTGCTAAACTGTGTCGGAACACAGTTCCAATCAATTATGTATAATTTCAGTATCGCAACATTATTATTATTTAATAATAATGTTATTTTTACGTCCTAATAACTACCTTTTGACGGTTGTCGGACACGCCGTAGTGCCGGAACTTTGTCCCGCAGGAGTTCTTTTACGTGCCAGTAAACCTACCGACACGAGCCTAACGTATTTGAGCACCTTCAATTACCACCGGACTTGAGCCAGGATTGAACCTTAGGATCATAAGTCCATCGTCTCAACCATCTGAGCCATTAAGCCCGGCAGCATCGCGGTCGGCATTCCAGA